>NC_000083.6:36100142-36400142 GCF_000001635.26 Mus musculus
GCAAGACAGCTTTAAATTGGTTTTAAGTTTAAAACAATTTATCATCTTTAAAATCAATAATAGAAGCATTACTATCATGTTACGAAGTTTGGCTGCCAATTTATACCAATGAATGCATGACAGTGCAAATTTTAATGATTCATTAAAGAGAGATGGTTTTAAATCTTATCTCTAAGTCTATTTTTTAGGATAAGAAATGAAAGGAAATGAAACTGTGATTCATGTAATGTATGTCAAATAGCCCAAAGAGTTGTTTGTGAGCTTTGAAACCTGGGGCTGAGAACATAGCAGAACAGACCAGGACATGCCCGGGCAGGCCCATCGCCTCCCTAGCTCCCACCCCTCTGACCTAAGTTAAATGTTACAGGCTGCTGATGTTTAAATGGACCAATCATGTGAAACCGCGCCAATTCCTCCCCCAGCCCCACTCCTTTTTTTTTTCTTTTTTGGTTTTTTGAGACAGGGTTTCTCTGTATAGCTCTGGCTGTCCTGGAACTCACTCTGTAGACCAGGCTGGCCTCGAACTCAGAAATCCGCCTGCCTCTACCTCCCAAGTGCTGGGATTAAAGGCGTGTGCCACCACGCCCGGCTCCCACTCCTTTTCTATAAAAACCCCTAGCTTCCAAGCCTTGTGGTCGAATCCACTGTCTCCTGTGTGAGATACGTTTCGACCCGGAGCTCCGCCATTAAAATACCTCGTGTTGTTACATCAAGGTGTTGTGTTCTATTCGTGATTCTTGGGTGCACGCCGAATCAGGAGCTGAGTGGGGGTTTCCCCACTAGGTTCTTTCATTTGGAGGTCCCACCGAGATCTGCGTGACACCCAGGAACCCCGAAGGACCCCTTGGAGGTGCGTTTGTTTGTGTGAGTCTTGTTATGTTGTCTGTTGTCTAAGTGTCTAAGTGTGGCACTGCTGAATTTGTGTCTTAGTTTTTCAGTTCTGAGATTGTGGGTTTGAGCCCCACCTGTGTTACCAGTTCTGGTATTCTGTATTCTGGCAGCTGCCACTGCGGACCGTAAGGACCCTAGTGGCTGTGGGAAGACGACAGTCTATTTCCCCACAGGCTGCACCCTTGGAAGACATTCCGAGGGAGACCCTGGAGTGCCCGGGGTACGGAACAGTCAGGAGGACCTGGCTGTTGCCTGGCAGAGTGAAGAAGAGTGAGTGCTCTTCCTGCCAGAGGAGTGGAGCGGAATCCCACTCCATCAGAGGTAGCGTTTGGCTGGTTGTGTAAGTCCAGACGCAGACGAGTGTGCTTGGATGTCTTAGTGTTTTCCGTCTCTGTCATTGTGTTGTGTTTACTCTTATTCTTCACTATGGGACAGACCGTGTCTACTCCTTTATCTTTGACTAAGGACCATTGGACGGACGTTAGGGCTAGAGGACAAAATTTGTCAGTAAAAGTGAAGAAAAAGCCATGGATGACTTTCTGTTCCTCAGAATGGCCTGTTTTTGGAGTAGGTTGGCCAGCAGAAGGAACTTTTTACTTACCCACCATAAGGGCTGTGAAGGCCATTGTTTTTCAGGAAGGGCCAGGGTCGCATCCAGACCAACAACCGTACATCATGGTATGGGAGGACTTGGCACGATATCCACCCCCCGTGGGTTCGCCCATTCCTCCCGCCTCTCCGCCCTGGCACCAAGATCCTAGCCATCCGAGAAAATGGTGAGAAAGAGAAACCGAAACCACCGCTCGGGAGAGATGATGATTGCAGCACACCAGTGACGAACCCCCCCAAGATCTATCCAGAGATTGAAGAACCCCCTGAGTGGCCCAACACCCCTCAACCCCCACTGTATGCTCCCCAGCCCCAACCTTCAGCTCTCTCAGGACCCCTGCCTCAGGCCCCGGCCGGAGGAGGGGGTCCCTCCACAGGAACAAGAAGCCGGCGAGGAGTCACCCCTGAGGGGCCTGTGGATTCAACCGTGGCGCTCCCCCTCAGGGCTATTGGGGCTCCCCCTGCCGATCCAAATAGTCTACAGCCCCTACAGTATTGGCCTTTTTCCTCTTCTGACCTCTATAACTGGAAAGCTAATCACCCCCCTTTTTCAGAAAACCCTGTAGGACTCACTGGGTTGGTTGAATCATTAATGTATTCATACCAGCTGACCTGGGATGACTGCCAGCAGCTTCTGCAGACTCTATTCACAACCGAGGAGAGAGAGAGGATTCTCCTTGAGGCTCGGAAAAACGTCCGAGACAAGGCTGGGCGCCCTGTCCAAACTCCAGCTGAGATAGATGAAGGATTTCCGCTAACCCAGCCCCAATGGGATTATAATACGGCACCAGGTAGGGAACGACTGTCCAATTATCGCCGGGTCCTAGTGGCGGGGTCTCAGAGGTGCTGCCCGGCAGCCCACGAATCTGGCCAAGGTAAGAGAGGTTATGCAGGGAGCGACTGAGCCCCCCAGCAGTCTTCCTTGAAAGGCTCATGGAGGCTTATAGGAGATATACCCCATTCGACCCCACGTCTGAGGGTCAAAGGGCCTCTGTAATTATGGCCTTCATTGGCCAGTCGGCTCCTGACATTAGGAAGAAGTTACAGCGAATTGAGGGCTTGCAGGATTACACCATAAGGGATGTAGTTAGAGAGGCAGAGAAAGTGTATCATAGGAGAGAAACAGAAGATGAAAAGTTAGAGAGAGAGAAAAGAGAGAAAAGAGAAGATGAGGATAGGAGAGACAGGAAGCAAGAAAAGGTTTTGACTAGGATCCTGGCCGCAGTAGGAGAAAGAGATAACGGAAGAAGAGGCAGACAGTCAGGGAACCTGGGAGACAAAAGACAGCAGGGACCAAGGAGACCCAGAGAAGGCGGGCAGCGCCTGGAGAGGAACCAATGCGCATATTGCAAGGAAATGGGCCATTGGAAGAGTGACTGTCCAAAAAAAAAAAAAAAAAAAAAAAAAAAAAAAAACAAGAGGTAAAGGTGCTTTTTCTTGGAGAAGATGAAGACTAGGGGGAACGGGGCTCAGCCCCCCTTCCCGAGCCTAGGGTAACTTTAGAAGTGGAGGGGACCCCTGTGGACTTTCTAGTTGACACGGGAGCCGAATTTTCAGTACTCAAAACACCTCTAGGAAAAGTGAAGAAAAATGAAAAAACCTTGGTGATCGGGGCCACGGGACAAAAATCGTATTCATGGACCACATCCCGAGTAGTAGACATAGGGCGAAATCGAGTAACTCATTCATTTCTAGTCATTCCAGAGTGTCCTATGCCTTTATTGGGGAGAGATTTACTAACTAAGTTAAAAGCACAAATTACTTTCACCTCTCATCGACCGGAGGTTTTCTGGGGAATAAAAGCGCCCCAGACTCTAGAGCTGTCTTTACAACTAGGGGAGGAATATCGACTTTACCAAAATAAAGTAAAGCCCCCTGAGGGATTACAGGACTGGTTGAATCGATACCCTCAGGCGTGGGCAGAGATGGGAGGAGTGGGGATGGCAAAACTGGTCCCCACCCCCCACCCCCGTGGTGATTGAACTTAAGTCCGGGGCCACCCCTATAGGGGTCTGACAATATCCCATGAGCAGAGAAGCTCAAGAGGGTATACGCCCCCAAATTAACAAACTGCTCCAACAAGGGATTTTGGTCCCATGCAAATCCCCTTGGAACACTCCTCTACTTCCAGTAAAAAAACAGGGACCAGTGACTACCGTCCAGTCCAGGACCTTAGAGAAGTCAGCAAGAGAGTTCAGGACATACACCCCATGGTGCCAAATCCTTATAACCTCCTCAGCACCTTGCCACCTGGTCGGACATGGTACACAGTCCTGGATCTCAAAGACACTTTTTTCTGTTTGAGGTTACACCCCAACAGCCAGCCCTTGTTCGCTTTCGAATGGCGAGACTCCGAGAGTGGACAAGCCGGATAGCTCACATGGACAAGGCTGCCTCAGGGATTCAAGAACTGGCCCACTTTGTTCAATGAAGCCCTACACCGAGATCTTGCTCTTTTCCGAGCCAATAACCCACAGGTGACTCTTCTGCAATATGTAGATGACCTGCTCCTAGCTGCAGAAACACGTGAGGACTGTGAAATTGGGACCCAAAACCTCCTGGGCGAGTTAGGTAAGCTGGGGTATTGGGCCTCTGCTAAAAAGGCTCAGTTATGCCAGATAGAAGTGACCTACCTAGGATATGCCCTGAGAGATGGACAACGGTGGCTCACAGAAGCCAGAAAACAAGCTGTAATGCAGATCCCGGCCCCAACCACTGCTCGCCAGGTAAGAGAGTTCCTGGGGACCGCCGGGTTTTGCAGACTCTGGATTCCCGGATTTGCCACACTGGCAGCTCCCTTGTATCCACTAACCAAAGAGAAAGGGGAATTCACCTGGACCAGAGAACATCAGCTAGCCTTTGAAACTCTCAAAAAGGCACTGCTGCAGGCTCCGGCATTGGCCCTGCCAGATTTAAACAAACCTTTCACCCTATACATTGATGAAAGAAATGGAGTGGCAAGGGGAGTCCTTACCCAGGTTTTGGGACCATGGAAGCGCCCAGTAACCTACTTATCAAAGAAACTGGACCCTGTGGCCAGTGGATGGCCCTCCTGCCTGTGAGCGATAGCAGCCACGGCTGTGCTAGTAAGAGATGCTGACAAACTGACTATGGGCCAGAATGTTACTATAGTGGCCCCACATTCTCTTGAGAGCATCGTCAGGCAACCACCGGACCGCTGGATGACCAACGCCCGAATGACGCTCTACCAGAGCCTATTGCTGACAGAGCGAGTAAGTTTTGCACCCCCAGCCATTCTCAACCCCGCCTCCTTACTACCTGAGGCTGACCAGGCCCCTGCACATAAGTGTGAAGAAATACTGGCAGAAGAGACTGGAATCCGGCCAGACCTCACAGACCAACCTTGGCCAGGGGCGATGACTTGGTTCACGGACGGAAGCAGCGTTGTGGTAGAAGGTAAGCGGAGGGCTGGGGCAGCAGTAGTGGATGGAAAGTCTGTCATATGGGCCAGCAGCCTGCCAGAGGGTACATCAGCTCAAAAAGTGGAACTAATCACACTAATTCAAGCCTTAAGGCTGGCAGAAGGAAGGGCTCTTAATGTCTATACCGACAGCCGGTATGCTTTTGCCACGGCTCATGTTCACGGAGCAATATACCGACACCGTGGACTGCTGACGTCTGCCGGCAAAGATATCAAAAATAAAGAAGAAATTCTCAGCTTATTAGAAGCTGTTCATCTGCCCCGTAGGGTGGCAATTATCCATTGCCCAGGACACCAGAAGGGAACTGGGCCCGTTGAAAAGGGAAATCAAATGGCAGACCAAGAAGCTAAAAAAGCAGCCCAAGGGCCAATGACTCTGGTGGTGAGAACCCAACAGCCCACTGCTGAGGAAATAAATAAAAGAACCCTCACAGAAGAAGAGGGGCGAGATTACTTAGCTAGCATACACCATCTGACTCATTTAGGAACTAAAAAAAAATACTAAAATTGGTTAGTAAGTCCCCCTATTACATTCCTGGATTAAAAAGAATTGTGGAAGAGATAGTAAAAAACTGCCGTGCTTGTGCACTTACCAACGCTGGGTCTAGCAGGCTCCAGGAAGGAAAACGACTGCGAGGAGACAGGCCTGAAGCCTACTGGGAAACTGACTTCAATGAGGTGAAACTGGCTAGGTATGGAAATAAATATCTCTTAGTTTTTATAGACACCTTTTCAGGATGGGTCGAAGCGTTCCCCACCAAAAAAGAAACGGCTAATGTAGTGGTCAAGAAGATACTTGAAGAAATCCTTCCCCGTTTTGGGATACCTAAGGTAATGGGGTCAGACAACGGACCTGCCTTCGTCTCCCAGGTAAGTCAGGGATTGGCCAGACAACTGGGGACAAATTGGAAATTACATTGTGCATACAGACCCCAGAGTTCAGGACAGGTAGAAAGGATGAACAGAATGCTAAAGGAGACTCTGACTAAAATAGCCTTAGAATCCGGCGGAAGCGATTGGACAGCCGTTCTCCCTTATGCCTTGTTCAGGGTTTGGAATACACCTGGACCCCTTGGCCTAACTCCATTTGAATTAATGTATGGGGCGCCCCCACCCATTTTTATGACCGTAGGGGATAAGAATCGCCCGGATGTGTCTTTCTCTCCTTCTTCTAGTCTTTTGGCTCGATTAAAAGCTCTTGAAATAGTAAGAAAAGAGGTCTGGGAACAGCTAAAAGAAACCTATGTTGCTGGTGACACACAGGTGCCGCATCAGTTTGAAGTAGGAGACGCAGTCCTGGTGAGGAGACACCGAGCGGGAAACCTAGAACCGAGGTGGAAGGGACCCTACTTGGTGCTACTGACAAAGCCCACCATGGTCAAAGTGGAAGGAATCCCCACTTGGGTCCACGCATCCCACGTCAAGAGAGCATACCCTGGAGTCAGCCATGATGAGTGGACTTTGGAGAAGACTAATAACCCTTTTAAGTTGCACCTGCTTCGTAAGAGCGATCCCAAAGGACTTCAACCCCCACAGTCCTGTTCAACAAACGTGGGAGGTACTCAATGAGGGGGGTAGGGCTGTATGGACAATCGCCGAGGATGCTCAACGGGGGTGGTTTGAGTCGTGGTTTGAATCACGACCATCTTGGATAACTTCTTTGATTTCTGCTGTAGCCGGACCAATCCTTATGATATGCTTAGCTTTAGTTTTCGGCCCTTGTATAATAAATAGAGGAATGGCTTTCATCCAGAGTAGAATTGATACAGTAAAACTCATGGTTCTTCAAAGGCAATATCAACCTATAGTTCAGGTAGATGAAGAGTTAGGGGACACCAATCTCTAAAATTCTATGATTAGAATTAGTCTAAACAGAAGAAGAGGGGAATGAAAGGAAATAAAACTGTGATTCATGTAACGTATGTCAAATAGCCCAAAGAGTTGTTTGTGAGCTTTGAAACCTGGGGCTGAGAACATAGCAGAACAGACCAGGACATGCCCGGGCAGGCCCATCGCCTCCCTAGCTCCCACCCCTCTGACCTAAGTTAAATGTTACAGGCTGCTGATGTTTAAATGGACCAATCATGTGAAACCACGCCAATTCCTCCCCCAGCCCCACTCCTTTTCTATAAAAACCCCTAGCTTCCAAGCCTCGTGGTCAAATCCACTGTCTCCTGTGTGAGATACGTTTCGACCCGGAGCTCCGCCATTAAAATACCTCGTGTTGTTACATCAAGGTGTTGTGTTCTATTCGTGATTCTTGGGTGCACGCCGAATCGGGAGCTGAGTGGGGGTTTCCCCACTAGGTTCTTTCAGAATCACATTCAATATTATCTCAACTAGAAGTATCCCTTAGAGGCCTAGTTTTTTGGCCTGCTTTATGCCACGTGTTGGAAAGACTCCAAACCTAAGCCACCAATTTAAAGCTGTCTTGCTACCAATGTTACACCTTTAAGACCAGTAAAAAACCAAATGCAGCAGCTACATGAGTCTTATATTAGACCAATCAAAGAATTTTACTTTTTATAGCTATATTTATAAGATAAAAAAGCACTTTGTCATTTGCTTAACACAATAATCAGGATTGCAGTGAATTTTCTAGGAAAAACCCAACAATCAGCTTTTTTGCCTTAAAACTAAGAAGCTGCAGACTCCCTTTCTTTGAAAGCAGCTTTTTCAGCAGTGGCTCCCCTGCTGTGCTTAATTCTCAGTCAAAATGTGAACCATTCTCAGGCTTTGCTGAACCAGCAGATAAAGTCTTAGCCATTTTTATTTTCCAACATGAAACACAGAACATTCAGTCATTCAGACAACGAGACAAAACACACATGGATTGACACGTAAACGGATTTGGTGCACCAGACATTAGACAACACAAAGAGGGCAGAGAACTGTAGAGCCAGAGAGAATAAAGCAGGGCATTCCCCGATTTCTGTCCCTGGGAGAGTTTCAAAATCCATTTTCCTTTATTTTATTTTATTTTATTTTATTTTATTTTATTATCTTAAACCCTATTCCTCTAGCCTGATGCAGTTCTTGACTGGGGACAACCACCTGTTTCATTATTTTAAACCCTATTCCTCTTGCTTTAAACACCTTTTGAAAGCTGCGGACAACCAACCGCCTAATTCAAAGTTGCTAGTCCCACACATATTTCGTTGTCAAACCCTAAGTAGAAAAAGCGCCGGGTCAGCACCGTTCCAAACTTAGCCCGTATCCTATTGCACCTCCAGCAACACTTTTAAAAAATGAAGTTTAAAGCCAGCACTAGCATAAATACCTATTGCTCACTGTGCCCAATAAGATCCTCTGATTCTTTCCTTCCCTTGGAGCTCCCTCAGTGTTTTCCCGCTGGTCCCAGTGTTCCCTTTAGTGGCGCCAATTTGTCCTATGCTGCCTGGCCTACATAAACTGGGTACACCTGGGAGGCAGGCTGGGGCTGAAAAAGAGAAACTAGACGGTTGGTCGAGAGAAATAATGGAGCCAAGATGATTTCCTGTTCAAGGCTCAATGTTTATTAGCACTCTGCACTAATAAAGAGGGGAAGTGAATACCCTCCTCCAGGCTTCCCAATGTTTTGTTGCCAAGTTGTTAGCACTAGTCCTACAGAGCCATTAGCAGTAAGTTGCCAATTCCACAGGTAGTCAGCTACCTCAGGAACATCTCCAGAAGACAGGTTCAGCCTCTCAGCAGGGAGTAGAATCTCAGGACAGTTGTCACTTCAAAAGAAGCCAGCCAAGTGAGAAAGCTGCACCGCAGGTGGCCCCACCTCAGTGGCTACAAGGTTTGTACCAGCCCACTTCAGGCTGGGGGAGGCAACAATGTTTGTCTTATCACATCAAGGAGAAAAATAACCAAAACAGATGGTGAACACCAAACAATAGAAACTGCTATGGTGCTGTGAGTAACTCACTGCCACCCTCAGAACATTTACAAAGACAATATTGTTTGTCCAGCTCATACACCTTTTATTTTTTTAAAGGTTTAATATTATGTATGTTGGTGCTTTAGCTGCATTCATGTCTACATTCATGAGACATGAACTGTTTGTTACTAGTAACAGACACCTGCCATGTCAGTGCTAGGAATTGAACCCCGGTCTCCCTTGTGCCTCAGGTCCAGTCCCAGGCCCCCAGGGATTGTCATGCCTTCTGAGGCCAGTCAGAGGTCTGGAAGCTCTTGCTGCCTGCAGTAGAAGAGATAACAAGGCACACTGAGGAGACAGAGAGGCTGTGGCAAGAGGGGATTATGGGCTGGAACAAATCCCAGCTCTATCCTGAGAGCCTCAGGGACAAGGGTGTCCCCTGCCCCCCTCTCGCACTTACCTAGAACATGAGCATAGCATCCTTTTACACCTGTGAGAAGAAAAGCCATGAGAGACCAGAGAAACACCAGCCCTAGGGAGTTCCCAGAACTGACAGCTGACCCAGTTGGAGACTGCAGCAATGTGGGTGTGGCTGTGTTCCCCATTAATGAGCTGACCACACTTCTAAAGGAGGCTGAGAGAAAACTCAGACTCTGCCCTTTCATACCTGTGTTTTCCTCCTCTTCATTACAAAAGCCACCACAGCAACAATGACTATCACAGCTCCAAGGACAACCAGAACAGCAATGATTACCATGTTGGAGACAGTGGATGGAGGAGGCTCTGGGAAGGACAGGTACAGGAAATGAAGGGGAGGGTCATGACCCCAGCTCTCAGTCCTGACCAGCTCAGGGTCTGCAGAAGGCTCCAGCTTTCCCTGACCCCAGATCTGCACCCACACCCTTCTTACCCCATCTCAGGGTGAGGGGCTCAGGCAGCCCCTCATGGTACACATGGCATGTGTAATTCTGCTCCTTCCCAAGAGGCACCACCACAGATGCCCACTTCTGGAAGGTTCCATCCCCTGCAGGCCTGGTCTCCACAAACTCCATGTCCTGGGTCAGCTCCTCCCCATTCAACTGCCAGGTCAGGGTGATGTCAGCAGGATAGAAGCCCAGGGCCCAGCACCTCAGGGTGACATCACCTTCAGGTCTGGGGTGACGGGTCACATGTGCCTTTGGAGGGTCTGAGGGAGAGAGTTGAAAGGATGAGGCATCTTGCTTTCTTCTGGGGACTCAGCAGTGTTCATGTGACCATCCTGGGGTGGACAGGAGGACTGCGGTGGGATTATGGTGTCCATCATCTAGACACCAGCTAGAGCACCTGCACCTGGGAGGATCTGTTCTTAGGGATGCCTTAGGATGTGAGCAGGACAACATGGACAGGAGGTTCCAGGTCTCTGCAGATCGTGGGAAGGGCTTCTGGTCCTGAGCTGGGTGAGAGCCAAGAGATTGAGAAAAGCTGGAGTCTGACTCTAGATAGGGCAAGGAGGGAGGCCTGAGAAAGAGCCCCCTCACCCCCATGGGTCCAGGGCCATGATCGAGCCTGATGTGCTTGTGTTAAGGATTAGAATCCCTACAGGGGAAAAGCAGCCTTGGGAGTCTCTCTCCCTCCTCCTCCGCGCTGTGCCTGCTGAACAGCGTTCAGCCCCTGAGTTATATACCTCAAGGATTTTCCCCAAACCCTAGAGGAAAAGTGAGGAGAGCTCTCCAGGGCACCTGAGCGCAGCAGTGTCTCACTTCCCAGCTGTAGGTATGTATGGAGCCACTCCACGCAAGGACCTTGCAGGTATGCCCTCTGTTGGTGGGCCTCATCGACCGCCTCTGACTTGCACTTAGAGATATGCGAGGCTAAGTTGGTCGCGGTCCAGGAGCGCAGGTCTTCGTTCAGGGAGATGTAATCCTGGCCATCATAGGCCTCCTGACAATACCCGCGGAGCAGGCGCCCATCGGGCCCCACGTCGCAGCCGTACATCCACTGCAGCGTGTGAGATTCTGGAAGGGATACGCTGATGAGCGCCACCTGTGGCCACTTTGCCCAATGTTAGTAGATATCCCAAACCTAAGCAGAACTCTGCGGGGGCTTTTTTGTCTGAGGTTCTGGGTAGGCGTTTGGATGAAATTTTGTCTCAGCGGGTCAAGATGACCCAGGCCCGTCTCAGGGGACATGGAGTGATCATAGCTGTGATCCCAGCCGCAGTCACTCACCGTCCTTACTCTGATTGTAGTAGCCGAGCAGGGTCCTCAGGTTTACTCTGAAGTTCCTCCCCATGTCCCTGGCTTTCCGAGTCTCCCGCTCCCAATACTCCGGCCCCTCCTGCTCAATCCACCGCGCCCGAGGCTCCATCCTCGGATTCTCCGAGTCGCTGTCGAAGCGCACGAACTGCGTGTCGTCCACGTAGCCGACAATGATGAACCGGGGCTCTCCGAGGCCGGGCCGGGATACGACGGTGTGGAAATACCGCAGCGAGTGTGAGCCTGGGGACGGCGCGCGGTGAGACCCCGACCTCCCCCAGGCTCAAGGTCCCAGGTAAAGGCGGGGGAGGGACTAGGACAGGTCGGTGGAACTTGGGGTGCTGCACCTCCCGCTTTTCCTCGCAGAGTCTTTTTCGCTCCCTACCCCTCCCCTCACCCCTCCCCTCACTTACTACTCTGGGTCGGGACTGTGGCGCTGACCAGCAGCTGGAGCAAGTGGGCAAAAAGCAACATCCTCACTCCCTGGGTCTGTGAGGAACCTGAATGAGGACCGTATTCTGTTGACTTCATACTTTGAAACCTCTGCGTCGCTGATTGGCTTTTAGAAAACTAGGCGTCCAACAGAAATGAGAATTGAGACTGCATCATTTGTGTCTTTATGAAACAGGAAGCAAGCAGTAGGATCCCTTTTCAGACCTACAGCTTTAACCGGGACTATCTTCTCTGGCACTTGTGTTCTTGGGCAAACTGTTTCTCCAAGTCTTGTTGCAGAATCTGTGCAAGCTTCGACTTAATTAATTAATTCACTTTACGTCCTGACCACAGTTTCCCCTTCCTCCTTTTCCCAGTCCTCCCCCTCCCCTCTTCCCTTCTCCCTTTCTCTTGCAAAAAGGGGAGGTTTTCCAGTGGGTATCAGCCAGCCCTGGCATATCGAGTTGTAGTTATTTTTTTTAAAGAATTATTTATTTATTGTATGTACATTTGTATACTGCAGCTGTCTTCAGACACACCAGAAGAGGGCATCAGATCTCATTACAGATGGTTGTGAGCCACCATGTGGTTGCTGGGAATTGAACTCAGGACCTCTGGGAGAGCAGTCAGTGCTCTTAGCCGCTGAGCCGTCTCTCCAGCCCCAAGTTGTAGTTATTTTATAAATCATGTTTATATGTGTGTTTGTGTGTGGATAGATGAATGCAGTGCCCGAGGAGGACCAAACAGAGCGTCAGATCCCTGGAGCTGGAGTTTCAGGTGGTTGTGAGGTGCGGTGTGAGGGCTGGGATCTGACCTCAGGTTCCTTGCATGATCTTAGGTATAAGCTCTTAACAGCTGAGCCATCTCTCCAGTCGCAGAAGGACTCTGTTTAGTACTCTGCTCTGTGTAAACACGAAACACTATAACTATACAAGTGGCAGTTATTAGATGGTTGATTTTAATGTAACTCCACCATGGGATGTTTCTATTTCGCTATGCTAAAACCACTGGATCATCAGAAAGATAAATACGGTACATATTCACTTATATGTGGATATTAGCCATGAAATAAAGCAGCCAAGCTACAGTCTTTAGACCCAGAGAGGTTAGGCACAGAGGAAGGGACACAAGGATCTCCCTGGGAGGGAAAGGAGGGTAGGTTTTATGGCCGGGCTGGTGCCGGGGGTGGGGGTTACACAGGAGCGGGATGAACAGGTGGGGGGAGAGGGGAGAAGAGGTTGAGGGACAGAATGTGGGGAGAGACAGCTAGAGCTGAGGGGCATATGAGGGGCACAAGGGAAACCCAAAGTAGTGGAAACTTCCTAAAATATGAAGCCTTTAAATAATGAGGGAGTCGGAGCCCCAACTGGCCATCTCTCGCCACCAAAGGAAGCTTCCGGTGCTAGAGGGTAACTGGGTTACATCCACTTGAGTTAGGGACGCAGAATGTAACTAACTGGGTTACATCCAATTGAGTTATTGACCAAAGGGTTCCCATGGAAATTCCCAGACAATCCAGGCTCTCCATAAACTGACAACAGGACCCCATTTCTGAAGACAAGCCCTCTTCTGGCCTTCAGGCATGCAAATAGGCAGAACACTGTGTACATAATAAATAAATAAATAAATAAATTTTAAAAGCTTTGACCTGATAGGTTCTTGTTCAGTTTTGAGATGGTTGAAATAAACCAGGTCCATAGCCAAGAAAGTTGCCATGTCATTTACATGTCCCCTGTTTCTAGCTGAGGATAACTCAAGGGCCTCACAAATGACAGGCAAGCACTGTACACCTGAGGCTCAGTGCTATGTGTGGACTTGGCACCCATGACTTTTTAGGTGTCACTGAAAAACTGGAGAAGGTGGGCTTCTGATGAGAGAGTTAGGGCTGAGAAAGGCAGCATTTGACACATACCTCACTGGCCCAAACTGGATTGTTTACAGGACCTGGGCAAAGCTGATCAAACAAGGGCCACAGGAAATGTATGCGGCTCTGGTCACACTGCAGGATGCAGTAGTGGGCATGAGCCACAGTGGACTCGGGAGGCACCTGAGATCTGGCTGGTTTGCATCTCCATGGTAACCAGCTACAGGGGCTCTTCCAGCTCTCTGAAGCAGGTGCCTTGGAGAGCACTCAGGATCCAGTTAGGGGAACTAGGAAACACATGGCTGGATCCTTGCAGAGCAGCAGTGCCAGGAGAGAAAACCAAAATCAAAACCACTGATGGTGGCAAGTTTATGAAGGGTCTAAGGTTTAGAGGCAACTCTTACACATGGTGGAGCACAGAAAGTGGAAGGTACTTCCCTGGGGATGTCTACGTCACAGCCTGAGGACCCGGTAGAGTGTGACAGGGACAATGGGGGAAGATAGGAGCAATTTTATCTTCTATACTATGAAGATTCAGTTGTTCTCCATACTGGAGAATCTGCGTGTGTATGGTGCAAATAGGGTAGCAGATAAACACTGCTAATCATTTGTTTAGTTTGCATCAAGCACCCAAACAGGCCAAAGGTTCCTGCTGCAGGACACTGCTGACTAATTAGGCGGGACTAAACTCTGGAATGACCTCTGTTCCCTCCTCACTGTCTTTGCAGCTGGTGGTGGTTCATCTCCTGGCTGGTGGAGATGAACTGGAAGGCAGGCTTTAGGGCATGCAGCTGTTGTTGCTTTCGCGAATGTGATCCTGAGAACTACACTCTGCAGAAATCAGAAAGACAATATACAGAAAGTGGTTGAGGCCCAGAGCTCACGCTGCAGCCTTCAAGGACTTCCCAGAACGGGGTGACTTTGTTTTTGTAAGCTTGTGCAGCTTATGGGCACCTCTAAAGCCTTTTCAGCCAGGAGCACACTGCCACCTGGTGGCCACCCTGAGAAACATTTGTTTCTGCCTGCCTCTGGGCTGTGTTGGGATGAGTTCTCTGTTCAAAGTTCATGGTTGTGTCCTGAACTGTTATTCTTTTATTTTATTGCTTTATTTAGTTCTTTCTTTGTTTCTTTCTTTCTTTCTATCCTTTAGACAAGGCTGACCTGGAATTCTCAGAGATCCACCTGCCTCTGTCTGTCAGGTGCTGGCATTAAAGGTGTGTGCCACCAACATCCATCAAGAAACATTAATTTTATAGACATAACACATTTTGAGTTTTAAAGAGACATGATTGTAGGGCGAGTGACCCCATTATCTTGTAACAAATGGCATTGCCTAACGCCTGCCACAGTGTTAGTCAGATGGCAGATACTTCAGCTGGTCCACAAGAACCTAAGATTTCCAGTTGTCAGTTCTTAGGTGGGTTGTTGGTTCTCAGATGGACTCCACAGTGTGCTGGTAGGACCAATATAGAATCAGCCGTCTTTGCAGGTAACAATGTATTCTCAGAGCTAGCCATCCCCATGACTTTGTGGAAACTTCTTTCCTGGCCCTTTTTCAATATGTCAAAGTAGGATTTTTATTTCGTAGAGAACAAAACAGAGATGTGGTATTGAGCTGTTGTAATAATGGGTCTTACAAGCACATGCAAGAATCGCAGCTTATAAATAACTCAAGATAGGATCCTTAGGACTGGCGAGATGGCTCAGTGGATAAGAGCACTGACTAGTCGTCCAGAGGTCTTGAATTCAAATCCCAGCAACTACATGGTGGCTCACAACCATCTGTAATGAGATCCGACGTCCTCTTCTGGTGCGTCTGAAGACAGCTACAGTGTACTTATGTATAATAGTAAATAAATCTTTGGGCCTGAGCGAGCAGGGTTGACTGGAGCGACCGGGATCCGACCTGAGTAAGCAGGGCTGACCGGAACGAGCAGAGGTCCTAAAATTCAACTCCTAACAACCACACGAAGGCTCACAACCATCTGTACAGCTACAGCGTACTCACATACATAAAAATAAATAAATAAATCTTTTTTTTTAAAGATGGGTTCCTTAACTCCAAGAGTTAAGCCAGCAAGGGGATTTAGAAAGGATATTTGTAAAACAATCCATTAATTTACCATGCAACCTTGTTGTACATGGTAATTTATACAGACTTTTCCACTCAGGCATTTAAGTGTAATCTTGTCAAGACTTGATTTTCTATTACCTTAAAAAATATTAGAATTTGGGGCTGGAGAGGTGGCTCCGTGGTTAAGAGAGAGCACTGACTGCTTTTGCGGAGAACCTGTGTTTGAATCCCACATACAGCAGGCAGCTCACAACCGTGGTCGCTGATGAGGTAAATATTGAAAATTTGGTTTTGGAAAAAGAAAAGACACAGAGCAATGAACAATATTTCACATCTGGATTTATTTGATTTCTTAAAAGTATGTTTACTTTTTAATTAATTAATTAATTAATTAATTAAATCTTTTGAGACAGTTACTTTGTGTCACCCTGGCAGTCCTGGAACTCTGTAGACCAGGCTGGCCTCAAACTCAGAAATCCTCCTGCCTCTGCCTCCCAAGTGCTGGGATTAAAGGTGTGGCCAGCAGCAGCCATTTTTTTCTTAACATTTATCTTTCTCTTTTCTTGGCCCCTCTCTAAATCTTCCTGTCGAAAGTCTACATTAACATGCTTTTATTTTTTTTCTTTTTCACTGCCCTTCCCAGGTGTTCGGCTATGACAAGATGAAGCTGGATGTCTCCTTCCCAGACGCTGGTGAATAGTCCAAGGGATAATTGGTCCGAACCATCGTTGGGAACAGCAAACAAGGCTTTCCCTTGGAAGGTCCCAGCAAGGTGTCTGGACCCACGGCCAAGTGCACCTGCTGTTCTGACCAAAGAAAGCTGGAGAGAGGCAGGATGAGCCTGTCTGCAGGCACGTTACGGATGCCAGTCTGAGTCCTCAACTCGGTTATCATGAGCCAAGGAGAAAAGGAGATTCCTGGACTGACAGATACTCCTGGGCCCAAAAGAACTGCAGAATCGGAAAGCTTTTCAGTCTTTCCAAAGAAGCTGATGGTGCCAGTCAACACGTTGTGAGAAAGCAGGCAAAGAAGGGAAGAAGCCCAGAACCACAGCCCCCAAGATCCAAGACCCAGCATCTCCTTACTCCACCTGTCCTGCAACAAAACACCAATGTATTGTTCAGTAGAGACTAGGTGCTATGGAGATGGAGAGAGGCTGTAGAGCTAAGCGTTGCTATGGAGACTGAGGAGGGGCTGCAGAGCTAAGCCTTGGGCCAAGAGAATGAAGGAAGCCACAGAAAAAAACGCCAGGATCAGACTGCCAAGAGGTGTAGGCTGCTTCTACCTCCAAGTCAAAGTCCAGTAAAAATGAATAACAACAAATGAGCCAACCTTCAAAAAATACTTTGTTGGGTCAGCCAGGTGCTCAGTGGGTAAAGGCACTGTGTCCAAGTCTGCCAAGACCTGAGATCCATCCCTGGGACCTACCTGGTGGAGGAAGAGAACTGACTCCAGCAAGTTGTCCTCTGTCTCCCACACGTGCGCTATAGCTCTCACATGCACATACCCAATAAATAAATACTTTTAAGACACCTTAAAATTAAAAAGATATTTTTTTTATTAAACCCTATCTCTATTAGTCCACAGTTCTTTTCTGCATCAAAGCCATTGATCCCAATTTGACCTGATTAAATGTCCCTGAAGCATTGGGGGTAGGACCCAGAGTGCTGTGGGTGAGAGGAGGGAGCTTTGTGTCCCTGGGACCCTTGACAAGGTGACAAAATGCCTGACTAGAAGCCGAGTAGGCAAGAGACAGGTGTTCAGATCCTCGAGCCAGAAAGGTGAGATGTGTTTCTGTCCAGGGTGGCAAGAACTGGCCTGCTGTCCTCACAGCCCAGCCACTCAAAGGGGCATCTCCCAGATGATCCTAAATCCAGTCAAGGTGACAGTAAAGACTCGCCAACTGATGGGATACAAAAGGAAAGATTGCATTCTTCAGTAACTGTTGCAGGTGATCCCACAGAGGCGGTGGGTGAGGGGGAACAGCTGGGAGTGTTCTCTGGAGGGTGAGGAGGCTAAGTGAAGCCTTCTGGGAGACAACACCGACAGAGTGGGGGGTGGGGTGGGGAAGACAGGCTGATACCTCTTTCGGGGTGACATGGTAAACAAACCTGAAGTTCCTGGGGAGTGGCCTAGACAAGTCTTACAGTACTTAATCTTCCAAAAGCAAACCCCCATCTCCTACAGGAGTAAGAACAGGTTCATGGCAGTTACTGTAACCCGTGATGTTCCAAATAGCTCGCTTCTCACTCAGATCTCTCTACCTGCCCATCACGAGTCCTCTGTGCCACCCCATGTTTTACCTCATCATCCACAACAGTCTTGCTAGAGTCTTGGGGACTGTCTCTGCCTAGGAAAGATCAAAACAGGATCCAGTCAGACTTCAGAAGACTAGAGGCTAAAGGAGGAACTGCGGTGGGCTCCCATGGGCTCCAAGGGTCTCAGAGATCACTCCTCACCACACTCACCTGCTTCTTGGGTGTCACGCCTTCCTCTCCCACCTGAGGAAAGAAAAACCACATATGGGTGGCATGGGAGTAGGGAGTCATAAGGGCCTAGACCAGTGGTTCTCTTCCTTCCTAATGCTGTGGCCTCTAATAGAGTATTCTCATGTTGTCATGACCCCCACCTATAACATTATTTTGTTACTACTTCATAACTATAATTTTGCTTCTGTTACAAATTGTAATGTAAGTATCTCATATGTAGGATGCCAGAGGACAACCCCCAAAGGACTCTCGGCCCACAGTTTGAGAACCACTGGTCTAGCAAAACCCCTTAGTTCTGGGCCCAAGGGAAATTAAGTTTTCTTTCTTTCTTTCTTTCTTTCTTTCTTTCTTTCTTTCTTTCTTTCTTTCTTTCTTTCTTCCTTCCTCTCTCTCTCTCTCTCTCTCTCTCTCTCTCTCTTTCTTTTTTTGTTTAAATATTATTTACTTATTTATATGAGTACACTGTAGCTGTCTTCAGCTATACCAGAAGAGGGCATCAGCTCCCATTACAGATGGTTGTGAGCCACCATGTGGTTCCTGGGAATTGAACTCAGGACCTCTGGAAGAGCAGTCAGTGCTCTTAACTGTTGAGCCATCTCTCCAGCCCCCCCCCCCCCAGGGAAATTTCTAGGACTGAGGTGATGTAGGACCTCCTTGGAGTTTTGTCCCCAGTAAGACCTTTGCCTGTGACAGCTGGTCATGAGGTCACGGGCACCAAAACCATTCTCAAGAAGAAACTGCTGTTTAGTCCCCTTCACTTAAGGTTAAACAAAAAGGCTCCAGGCTAAGAGGACTGTGGATGCTGCATCCTGTTACCTAAGCAGGGTATGCCTCTACCTAAGGCTTCAAACCCTCAGTGGGACAAGGAAACCCAGAACACATTTCTCCCCTACCTGCATTCTTCTTCATGGGTCTGCGAGCCACACAGAGACAAATGAGCAAAATGGAAAAAACCGTGGCAACAATCCAAATCCAAGGCTTTTGGTACCATGCAGGCTCTGGGAAGCAAAGGGAAGTGAAGGGAGGGGAGGGCAGGAGAGGGGAAGAGAAGGTGAAGATCATTCATCTCTCAGCCCTGAGAGGCTCAGGGTCTGCAGAAGGCTCCAGCTTTCCCTGACCCCAGCTCTGCACCCTCACCCTCCTTACCCCATCTCAGGGTGAGGGGCTCAGGCAGCCCCTCATGGTCCACATGGCACGTGTAACTCTGCACCTTTCCAAGAGGCACCACCACAGCTGCCCACTTCTGGAAGGTTCCATCCCCTGCAGGCCTGGTCTCCACAAACTCCACTTCTTGGGTCAGCTCCTCCCCATCCTTCTGCCAGGTCAGGGTGATGTCAGCAGGGTAGAAACCCAGGGCCCAGCACCTCAGGGTGACATCACCTTCAGGTCTGGGGTGACGGGTCACATGTGCCTTTGGGGGGTCTGGGGGAGAGAGTTGAAAAGAAAAGGCATCTTGCTTTCTTCTGGGGACTCAGCAGTGTTCATGTGACCATCCTGGGGTGGACAGGAGGACTGCGGTGGGATTAGGGTGTCCATCATCTAGACACCAGCTAGAGCACCTGCACCTGGGAGGATCTGTTCTTAGAGATGCCTTAGGATGTGAGCAGGACAACATGGACAGGAGGCTCCAGGTCTCTGCAGATCGTGGGAAGGGCTTCTGGTCCTGAGCTGGGTGAGGGCCAAGAGACTGAGAAAAGCTGGAGTCTGACTCCAGAGACACTGAAGTCTGGGGCAAAGAACAAGTTCTGAGAAATAGCTCCCAATGAGTCCAGGGCCATTGCTGAAGTCAAGAATTTGTTCATCAGTTACTAAAAGTTTGGTCTCCAGTTGGAGAAAATGAATTTCTTGCTAGTAAGAGAGGGGCTGTCTTGTGAAGAAGTCATTGTTTTGTCACAGATCTGGAACACAAGAGCCTCTTGCCTCTCTGGACTTGGGGAGGAGTGAGAAAAGTCCTTCTCATTCACCTGTCTCCCTCTCCTTCTTTGCAAATGCTAAGGATCTAAACCAGAACTCGTGCTTGCTGGGGAGTGCTCAACTGTGAGCTGTACTCCAAGTCCTCTCTTCCCACCCAGCACCTCCAGCTCTCCAAACTCCCAGCAAGTAGCCTAAAGGAAACAGACATGGTTTGGCTCCCCTGGGCACCTGAACGCAGCAGCCTCTCCTTCCCTTTTTCCAGGTATTTCTGCAGCAGATCTGAGCAGTGGCCCTCCAGGTGCTGAGAGATCTGAGGTACAGTGCTGTTTCCCACTGTTTTCCCACTGTACAGGAACTTGGGTTTTCGCTCAGGGTGGGGAGATCCTCGCTATCATAGGCGAGCTGGTTGTACCAGAGACACAGGTGCCGATCTGGCTCCACATCGCAGCCCTGCAGCCACTGTAGTGTGTGAGAGTCTAGGAAGGACATAGTTGGTGGTCAGTCCTGTCGCAGCAACACGAGTAGAACACAGACCAAGTCCAAGTTAATCCCTGAAGACTCTTGGCTTTTGAGGAACTGGGCATGTGTTGGGTGAAACTCCGGTCTAGTGAATATGGACAACCCTGGTACATCCTTGGGATGGGTTCGGATCACTCACCGTCCATGCTCTTGTTGTAAAAATGAACCAGGGTCATCAGATTCCTTTCAGACAGCTGTCCTTGAATTGTGACTATACGAGTCTGCTGTTCCCAGTCATCTGCTTCCTCCTGCTCCAGCCAGGGTGCCATCCTCGGAGTCTCCTCCTTGCTGCTGAAGCGCAGGACCTGCATGTCGTCCACATAGCCGACAATTATGAACCAGGGCTCCCCAAGGCCAGGCCGGGACACAGCGGTGTAGAAATACCTAAGCGAGTGTGAACCTGGGAGGAGGAGCGCGATGAGACCCCGACCTCCTCCTCCTCGATCCCCGATCTCGATCTCGAGCGGGAGTGCGGGCCGGGACAGCTGAAAAAGGGGGGCTGGAGGATCTTGCTGGGTGGTGCAGAGACTGGGTGGTGCTATCCCTAGCCTTCCCAGTAGAGACAGTTTCCCTCCCTGGTCTCACTCACCCAAAGGGATCCGAGTCCAGGATGGTCTGGCATCCAGCTGCAGGAGAAGGGCGCAGACCACAGCAGCCCTGAGGACCCAGGACATCTGGGACTGGGCAGATCTTGGACAGCTTTATAAACTAGAGCGACAGCGATTGTATTATCTCAGAATCCAACTTCAAATTACAGTCGCGAGTGATTGGAAAACACCAGACAATCTGAATTTTAAAAGTAACCAAATGACACTACCTCTGGTCGCAGAATCGATTGTCCCAAACTGATCATCTGTTTTATGTTGGAAATTCTTCCAGTGGCAGAAGCCGCCACTGGGTCTGACAATTCTGCAGGCCTACATCCTGCACCTTCTTGCTCTCAACCCTGCCTGGGGAGAGGAGGGTCACAGAGAGAGCAAGGCGGTAAAAGGGGTTCCTTTCGTCATGACTTCCTTTCTCGCCTTTTCATCTTAGCCCAGCGATTGGCTTCTTGTCGTCGTCATTAGCCAATCAAGTAATTAGGAGAAATTACCCTACAGAGAGTGAGAACTAGTGCCAAGTCATCAATATCTAGGCAGAAAAACTCAAGAGAGGTTGGGGATTCGAAAGTGAAACTAAGCCAATTAGGGACTCTCCCAGCTACTTTCCTCTTGAGGTCCTGAGAGCCATTGCCTGGGAGGGATTTCTGGAAGTGCCCAGAAAGAGCTGAAAGAGCTGTTCCTTTCACTCTGTCTTCCTGAGACCTGTTCAGAGGCTGTCTGTGGAATCCAGGGGAGACTGCACAGGCCCTCTCATGGGACACAGGACTCCTCCAGAAGGAAACATCCCAGGGCCCATGTTGGCAATAGCCAGCTTTTTGGAGGAATTCACTGGAGACCCAGGTGAGATCCTTTCTCCTGTCTGTCTGTCTGTCTGTCTGTCTGTCAGAACTTTCCTTTTTAGGCCAGGCTTGCCTCAAACTCAATCCACCTGTTTCTCACCCCCGAGTGCTGGCAGTAAAGACATGCACTGCCAAAGACCAGTGAGATATATTTTCTCAATGAACCTGCCAAGTTGACTAGCTAGCACTATGGAGTTTTGCACAAGGTTGGGACTCATCTCTAATTCAGAGTTCTCAAAGCTCACAGGGAACATGTGGCAGGATTCCATTTCTCAGTTTCTGAGCAAGGTCCCCTGTCCTTGCTGGATGGAGCAGAGCAGGAATGTTGGTTACTCTTCATAGACTTTGGGTTCTTTGGGTGGCTTTATGAAGGTCATTGGAGGAAATCTCCTGTGTAGAGTCATCACACTGTGGGTCTGGGCACAGAACCCAGTCCTTTTAATATTTGCCCTGATCAGGACAGTCCCTCAGAGTAAAGTCAGCTGGTTCGGAGCCCTAATGACTTTTGCAGAGTCCCTTCACTGAACTTAGCATTTGATGGACTGACCTTGTGAAGGTGAATAGTCAGGGTGGTTATTGGGGGAGGGCTGGGGAGAAAGAGCACAGCACTGCCTTGTTCTTCTTTGTGTGGGAAATGGTTGTCATGGATCATGAAAATCTAATTGAGCTAGAGTGAGGGTGGTAGTGAATGAAAATGGTACAGCTTGTTCTAGTCGTGGTGAAAGAAAAGGAAGAGCTCAGACTGAACACAGCCAGCAGAATAGACCTTGCCATGAGAGGGAGATTGGGGAAGGCAATGAGAGGAGAGAGAGAGAACACAAGAACCAGGGCAGGGAGAAGAAACAAAGTGGCCAAGAGCATCTAGCCAAGGGAGCTGTTGGCTGGTAGCTGGGCTGAAAGGAGAGAAGATTAGGGATGGAAAGGGGTGAAGCTCAGGGTCTGGAGAGGTTCAAGGGTAGGGGGTGGGGGTTAGAGATACTGAGAAGAGCCAGGACTCTGGCAGAGGTTCTCAACCTTCCTGAAGCTGAGACCCTTTAACACAGTTCCTCACATTGTGGTGACCCCAACCATAAAGCTATTTTTGTTGCTACATTATAGCTGTAATGTTGCTGCTGTTGTGAATCATGTAAATATCCATGATTTCCAACTAAGTTTGGTGACCATTGTGGAAGGGTTGCTGGACCCACAGGTTCAGAATCACTGCTTTAATAGATAATGGATGCTGAGAGAAAACAATGTCTAGAGTCCCCTTTGTTAGGATAATAGGAATCCCAGTTAGGGGTTAACACCCTATTTAGCTGTGAGAATTTTAATTCTTAAAATAAGGTGACAAGAATACTCCCTTATGATATCTTAGGGCAGGTTGAAAGGCTAGTTAGGATAATTCCCCATCTTTGAAAGCTCTGGCTTTCAGAGTCCTAGAACTCCACAGGAAGATTGTGGGAGATTTGCATTTCTCAGTTATTGCTACTATGTAGCAAAACAGCCACGTACAGTATCTGGAGACTCCAACCACTGATACTTCTCACAGTGTGGGACATCAAGAGTTTGGTGAGCCTGGCTCAGGAGCTCTCCCAGGTCATATTTGTGTTTTTCTTCTTGCTGTGTTTTCTCAAGGCTTTACTAGAGCTGGGGTCACATGAGATATGGCTTCCTCTTATGGCAGCTGGAAAGGACTCAGGTTCCTGCTGGCTGTCCCCAGGAGTCCTCTGTGCCCTAGGTCTCTCTTGAGATTTTTCTTGACAGAGCAGCTGACTTCTCTGGAGCCAGTCTTGAGAGAGAGAGAGAGAGAGAGAGGAAGAAGAAGAGGAAGAAGAAGAGGAGGAGGAGGAAGGAGGAGGAAGGAGAAAGAACAGGATAGAGACAGAGCGAGAATGAAATCTGTACAGTATGCTGAGTATGCAATCCCAGACCACAGCTCATCCACCAGCCTCCCTCCTTCAGGAGTAGAGTGAGCAGGTCCTGGACACGCCCTCTCCTCAGGAGGAATTAATTTATCTCTGGGAGGAAATAAATAGCTGTCTCTGTTAAAACCTACACCAAAATCCAGTGTTACCCAACATCCTGTAAGTCAGAAGAACGTTTTCTCTATCTTCTCTATTTTATCTTTAATCAAATTCTTCTCTATTTTATCTTTAATCAAATAATATGAAAACTTGGGAAAACAAAGGAAGGCACAGGTCAGAATTTCTTGAAAGATCTTTAAAATAAAGTTCTTTTTAAAATTTAACCCGTTTATTTTTTATTGTTTTGGCAAGCATCACACAAAATTTGCAAAACTGCCCTGCTGGGGATAGTTACACATTCTTGTGTTACCTCATAGGAGCTGTAAATGTGTATGATTGATACAATTCTTGCTGAGTCACATTCCAGAGATTTGACATTCACATTTCCAAGCTCAGACTAAAGAAAGTTTGGGAATTCCCGTTAGACCAGCAGCGCACTTACTTCTATCCTCATGTGTTATTTTTAAACTGACATTTGACATTTAGAAGTATTATTTTTGCCTTTATACAAATCTGTCTTCATTTGTGAAATATAGCATATAATGACAGGCAATTCTATTTTTTAAATTAAAGTTTATTTGATGACAATGTATATTTTATAATGAATTTGTAGTAAAATATTGATGTTTAAACAAAGCATTTTTTATATAAAGCCATGTTATAGTGTGCAAAATTCATTTAGAATATTGATGGTTCACCAAAGCTCATGTGATTGCCTGAGAACATGACTGTAGGTTTACTGAGGGCAGAGCAGAATTCACAGCAAGGTTGATGATACCCTTGTCATTATGTGTGTTAAGAACTGATGGTAGAGCCGGGCGGTGGTGGCGCACGCCTTTAATCCCAGAACGTGGGAGGCAGAGGCAGGCAGATTTATGAGTTCGAGGCCACAAGGCCAGCCTGGTCTACAGAGTGAGTTCCAGGACAGCCAGGGCTATACAGAGAAACTTTGTCTGGAAAAAACAAAAAACAACAAACAAAACAGAAAAAAAAGAACTGATATTGCAGGGACTGGAGAGATGGCTCAGTGGTTAAAAATCACTGGTTGCTCTTCTAGAGGACTGGGGTTCAATTCCCAGCACCTACAGGACACCTCACAACTGTCTGTAACTCCAGTTCCAGGGGATCCTACTCCCTCCCCAGACTCCAGGCAGGAAGGTTGTGCACAGACACACATTGGGCCGAGAAAACCATACATATTGAATAAGTAGATAATTTTACATTAAATAAATAAATACATACATAAACAAATAAATAACTGATGCTGAGAACCAACTGTGTGGGACTCCTCATAACCAAGAGCCCTTGGTTTCACAAAGTGTGATCACATACTTCACAAACAAGCTAACTGGCAGAGACCTCATTGCAGTCTCTGCAGGCCATAGTGGTTCCTGCCTTTAACAAGGCACTTGGAAGGCAGAGACAGGTGGATTGACATGGCCTACAAAGTGAGTTCCAGACAGTCAGAGCTACATAGTGAGAGCCTGCCTCAAAACCAAACCAAACCAAACCACCAATAATGTGAGAACCACCAGCAGCTTTGATGTTCATTTTCAGAGGCAAAAGATAAATCTGTATTTTCCAGTGAAAATTTGACAAAAGTCAAGCCCTGGCGTCTTTTCCCCCACGTTCTAAGGTTAAAAAACTGTTTAAGTGTGTAGAAGTATTGTTATTTACATCACACAGTCCCTCCACCACTTAGCTCTTAACAGCAGCTGAGCCTTCTACATCCAGGAAGACCTTCCACTGGAGAGCCCTGCTGTGAAGTGTCAAAGCTGGAATGCCTTTAGCAAGAGTTGGTGTGAGAATCCAACACAGTCGCTGTGTGGCTGCTCCCAGACAGTTGCTTGCCCTCAGGACCAGAAGCTTGAGCTCAGAGACTTGTGACTCTGCCATGCATGTTTTCTGAGTGAGGGTTAATAACATGTTACAAAGTGGAGCAGGGTAGAACACAGTCCCCACAGGATTGCTTTCCAATTGAGGCCCTGTTCCTTCGTCCTTTCTGTGATCCTACAGACAGGAGTTAGACTCTTGAAGATTGGGGGGAGAGAGGGTAGAATCTCAAGGCAAGGGCCCTGGAAGGAGGACATGTTCTCCTTGGGAGAAGTTCATGTCCTCAAGGCAGTCTCCTGAGTGTAGGGGCCTAGTTGGGTCTTGGGGGACAAGGATGGAAAAACACTTACTGCCATTAATCAGGCACCCCAAAGGAGAATGAGACAGGCACTACTCACAGGAACCAGAAAGGGCCTACTACTCCATACAAACTAAAATGGTGCAGAAATAAACACAGAAGAAGGTAGAAGAGCCAGAGCCAGGACTGAGCCAACGCTGTGATCAGTCCCAGCTGCCCTGGCTACTTAGAATCCTGGGGACAGGACAAGGTCAAGGACATCCCCCTGTCTCTTGGATCATAGAGTCTGTCAGCCTCTGGTTCCACCAAGTAACAAGGACAATAGATCTGAGGAGGACAGAGCTGAGAGTGACCAGACCACACCAAAGTGGTCATGAGCTGGGCTCTAGATAGGCATGACCACAACCTCTTCCTGTCCCACCTGACGCTCAATGCAGGAAACATAGTTTCTGGAAGGTTCTCCATGCTGCCATTATTTCTGCCTCAGCACTCTGAATATTGTCAGTCCCTTAATTTACCCACTAATCAACCCTCAGCTCAAAGATTTGAGCATTCAGATTCTTATGTTCAGTGTGGAAGTGAGGAGCTGCAGCTCAGGGCAGCTTGGAGCTGTCAGGATGCAGATGTCCCTTAGTGCGTGCTGGGCCAGGAAGGATGGCTGTGGAAAGGAGAACAGGCAAGTTAGGGACAGGGTCCTTGTGTGCTAAGGTAGCCTGGGCTTTCCAGGTTTTTTTCCATTGTGCATAGAGGAAAAGCAAACAGTTTTAGACATTTCTAGTTTCTAAGTCAGAACTATCTCAGGGAATAAAA
Organism: Mus musculus; assembly: GCF_000001635.26. Classification (NCBI taxonomy): domain Eukaryota; kingdom Metazoa; phylum Chordata; class Mammalia; order Rodentia; family Muridae; genus Mus; species Mus musculus. The sequence goes on from NC_000083.6 coordinate 36,126,864, forward strand.
ATAAGAGTCAGGACATTCAATATGAAGCCATCTCTAAGGCCCACCTCTCATTCAAAGGTCTAGATTTGAGTGGACCTGGGACCCAGTCCTCTCCTGTTTGCCTCAGGTCCAATCCCAGAACACATGTGTTACCTTTCAAGGTCTCCAGAATCAAGTCAGAGCCCTGGGCACTGTTGCTGCCTGCAGTAGAAGAAGTAAGACATTCAGGAGACTGACAGGTGGGGCTGGAGGAGCTAGTATGGGCTGCCTGAGCTCCAGCTTCACCCCAAGAGTCTCAGAGACAATCTTGCCTCCCCCAACTACCTCCAGCTGGAGCATAGTCCCCTCCTTTTCTACCTGTGAAAAGAAAAGCTGTGAGAAAAGAAGGAAGAGTCTAACTCTAGGAAATTTACAGAATGGATACAGACGCAGGTTAAAGACAGTAGCAATGATTGGTGTGGCTGTGTTTCCCATTGATGTGCAGAGCACACTTCTAAAAGGGCCTGAGAGGAAACACAGACTCTGCCCTTTCCTACCTGTGTTTCTCCTCTTCATCATAAAAGCCACCACAGCTCCAATGATGATCACAGCTCCAAAGACAACCAGAGCAGCAATGATTACCATGTTAGAGTCTGAGGATGGAGGAGGCTCTGGGAAGGATATGAAGGTGAGGATCATGACCCCAGCACTCTGTCCTGACCAGCTCAGGGTCTGCAGAAGGTTCCAGCTTTCCCTGACCCCAGTTATGCACCCACACTCTCCTTACCCCATCTCAGGGTGAGGGGCTCAGGCAGCCCCTAATGGTACACATGGCATGTGTATCTAGGCTCCTCCCCAAAAGGCACCACGACAGCTGCCCACTTCTGGAAGGTTCCATCCCCTGCAGGCCTGGTCTCCACAAGCTCCATGTCCTGGGTCAGCTCCTCCCCATTCAACTGCCAGGTCAGGGTGATGTCAGCAGGGTAGAAGCCCAGGGCCCAGCACCTCAGGGTGACTTCACCTTCAGGTCTGGGGTGACGGGTCACATGTGTATTTGGGGGGTCTGAAGAGAAGAGTTGGAATGTTCACACTTTTTTCATTCTTCCTGGAAACTGCAGGTGCTTGGGTGATCAATCCCATGGAGGCATAGGAAAGCTGAGTGCTGAGAGGGTTCAAAACCCCTCAGCAGCCATCCAGATAATCTGTTCTTTGGGAATTCCTAGGATTTGTGTGAAAGGGCCTAGGTTCTCCAGGACTCTCATCACCTATTGAGAAAGAGACTCCTGTTCCAGACTGGGTGGGTCTGAGACATTTGGTGTCACCAGAGTCAGATCCCAATGACCCCAGTGTGTGCAGAGAGCAGGGCCTCAGAGAAGCCACTGCTCCAAAGGCCTGCAGACTGCAGGGGGCTACTGTTGGCTATTCCAGAGATCTTCTCTGTTTCCATCCTGAAACAGACTCTGAACTATCCTGAGAGAAGGGAAATATTGAGGAGAGCCCCTCTCCCCCTCTGGATACTGGGTCAAGAAAACTAGAAGCCTTCTCTCTATCCTGAGGCAGACAAAGGCAGTATTCTAGCTGCATTCTTTTTCTCCCCCAATCAGAGAACAAGGGAGCTGAGAGAGGGTTGTTCCTCAAACTACATCACTTACCTGAGTGTTGCTGAGCTTCCTCCAACAATCTGTGGAGTGTCTCCACGCATGTGCCCTCTAGGTAGGCCTTGTATTCCTCTGCCACTCCAGCCTCCTCCCATTTGTGTTGAGTGATCTGAGCCACTGCATCTGCTGCGGTCCAGGAGCTCAGGTCCTCGTTCAGGGTGATGTAATCGTGGCCATCATAGGCATGTTGATAGTGCCCGTGTAGGAACTGACCATCTGGTCCCACGTAGCATCCGTGCATATCCTGGATAGTGTGGGGACCTGGCCCGGGCATGGACACAGTCCCGCCCATGTTCAGGCACAGTCCTCAAACCTAAAGCAAAACTCAGGCACCCACAGCGGGTCCCATATCCCTTCAGTGAGTTCGTGAGGGGACGTGACCTCTGACACTCGGGGGGGGGTGGGGGTCACTTACCGTCCTGACTCTGGTTGTACAGGTGGAGTAGGTTGTAAAGGCAAGTTCGGAAATTCTGGGTGTGCTCCTTGAATTTCCGCGTCTCCTGCTCCCAATATTCGGGCTCCATCTGTTCCACCCATGGCTTGCATGGCTCGGCCCTGGGATTCTCAGAGTCGCTGTCGAAGCGCATGAACTGTGTGTCGTCCACGTAACCCACGGCGGTGAACCGGGGCTCCCCTAAGCCTGGCCTGGACATGGCAGTGGCGAAATACCGCAGCGAGTGTGAGCCTAGGGGAGGAGCAACATGAGACCCCGACCTCCTCTTGGGACCCTGGGAGGGTGCGCAGACCTGGAGATGAGCAGGACTGGGGCTCTGAGAAAAGGCGGAGACAGGACAACTCGCTTCCCAAGTGCCACCAAGAACCTCCCCACAAAGGACCTTTCCCTCGCGACCCCCACTCACTCTTGCCCGCTCGGGTCGGGGCCAGGGCGGTCGCCAGCAGCAGGAGAAGTAGAGGGCAACTCGTAAGGGTCCCCATCCTGGGATAGGGAGAGCTCAGTACAGTGATATAAATCCTGGACTTGGTAACTTGCAATCACAGCTACTTTTCCTTTTCTAGGAACCTCCTCTCAATGGGCCTGGGAGGTGCTGCTGCAAAAAACTATTCCCAGGCAGGAAAACTGCCAATGACAGCAAGAGCAAGATGTGAAACCAATTCAAGCCCTGCCCTCAGCCCAGCTCTCAGCCCCGCCCTCCTCAGCCCTCTACTTATAAAGCCACTTCTGAGGACTTGGGACTTTGTCCTGACTCCTCCTGTACATAGCCCTGTGTATAGATAGCATCCTCTATCTGAGCCCTGCCCAGAATGTCAGGTGGTAATCAGAGTGGAAACCTTCAGGGTAAGAGCAGTTGTTTTGCTCCCTCCTACCTCCATACCTGACCCCAATGTGATGGGTGTCAGGTGCTCTGGAATGCAGTGGAGAGATGTTTTCTTGAAAGCAGGAGGCTCTGACCTGCAAGCACCACACAGTTTCACACAGAGACCAGTGGTCTGTGTTCACCTGTAGTGGCTTAGGGTTAGCATTAGGTCACACTGCCAAGCCAGGCTGCTCAGGAATATGTGTTCTAAATACATAAATAAACAGGTCCAAACTGCCTTGTGCTAGATCCACAGCAGGTCCTAAAAGTCTCCTGTCAGGTTCCACCTGCACTAGGGAAATAACAGTCTTGCACAGCAACATCAGACTGTCAGCTTCTTCATATTTCCTTCATGCTGCATCATCCTCGCTTGTTAGCATGACTTCTCTTCAACCTCTTAGGGGCCTTTTCACTGTGTGGATCCCATGCCTGCATTGTCTTCTGAGAAATGGGAAGATGTTTTCATCTTTGTCCTGATCTGTAAGTTGCCCAGAATAGCCAACTACTCCAGTATTTCCTTCTGAGGTCTCTTAACACAAAAGCCATTCATCTCCAACTCTCTTAGTCTTCTCATACTTATATAAGTACATGGACACTCATACAAGCATGGGCACACACACATTCACACACACACACTCATACACAGTCATAGTACACACAATGATGGATGGATTTGTCTGTCGCCTCCAATGCACTCAGAAACTCTCTGTCCCTCTCCAGGCAACCCTGTGCTTCCCATCAATGCACAGATGTCTGAGTCCAGCCTGTCTGGGATTCTCCCTCAGAACCCATGTCCACATCTGGAGTCAACTCCCTCCTTTAGTTTCTGGCCTCTGGCTCACTGCACAGATTCCTATGCATACTCAAGACCTCAGACCTCAGAGTACTGCTTTGAAATGCTAAGGAGAACATTGAGACATTTCCTGGGGAGTTAGGATGCTCACCCAGGCAATGTGGGGTGGCATTCCTGACAAGTGCAGGAAGCACTTCATGTGTTGACCCACATGAAGGTCAGGGCTCAGGTGACTAAGGTCTCAGGCACTGTCTGCTTCTTTTCCTGACTGTCTGCAAAGGGAGATGGCTATAACATTGCTCTCACTCAGCCCTTATTTGTACAATCTGCAGACCTGCTGAGCAGAAAGTCACTGTGGTCACACCAACAGGGCACCTTTCACTTCAAGGTCTGCAGGCAGTGCAGGGCAGCAGTATGGTCCACAGCCTCCAGAGTAAGCTGTGGCTTCACCGAGGCAACTGGGGTCTTTGAGAGCTGGGAATCAGATGAGCAGAGGCACTCAGCGAGCAGGCAGGAGGAAGAGGAGGGCAGGTCCTCTCTGCTGTCAAATTTAACTTCAGCTTCTAAAGCTTATCCTCTTCTGGGACAGCTACAGGTATCAGAACCTCCTGGGCTCCTGGGTATGCAGAGCCAGCTCCTGCAGCTGGGTGCCCTGGTGAGACCCAGGCATCCTGCAAGCCTCACTAGCACAAGGTGGACTGTTCATGGACATTTGCAGGCTGGAGGCTTTCTTGAATCTGTGTAGGAGCAAAATGTGTCTGCAGTGCTGGCAGGGAGGCTTGGGCATGTCTCTTCTCATTTGGTGAAATTGCAGGGACCCAGGGCTTGAGAGCCAGCAAGGGTGAGCTAGTACAGGTTCTGACCAGATGAACAGACCAAGGTAACCGAGGTCTACAGCAAACTGAATCCAAGGAACTGGAAGAAGTGTCCTCTGGTTTTGCAAACCAGGCAGTAGGAGACCCTCAGGTCCTCTAGACTGTACTTGAGGCTGTTTTGAAGTCCTGCCTGTAGCTGGCAGTGCTAAGTGGTCTTGGTCCTCTCCGGCCATGAGGTGCTGGTTCAAAAGATGTAGGGCAAGCTGAAGCCCATCAGCAGGTGTGGTTCTCAGGGCCTTGTGTAACTGCCTTGACAGCTCCTGCATCTGGTATGAAAGGTGGCAGTTGAGGCATCAGATGCAGGTGGTATCTGCCCAAACACCCTGGGAGACTGAGTTATAAGTCCTCAAGAGAGAAGAAGAGCAGGATGCCAGTGACTTTGATGGCTCTATCCGGTGACTGCTCTGCTGCCTGCATGGTGGGTGATTGCTGCATTAAGAGGCTCAGAACTCCAAACAGTGAAATTGAGGCAAAGCTTCTCTCTCCATTTCAACCTCAGAGCTCTGTGGACAGCTCTGATTGTGTAAAATATCTCCATGCCAGGGTGGCTGGTTGGCCTGTCGGGCTGCACCAAGCTCAGCTCCTAGTGAGTTTACAAATTCAGAACTCACAGCGCCTCCTGCTGGTGTTTCTGTTTGCTTGTGGATCTCATTCTCTCCAGAGCACATGCACCCAGATTTTCTTTCCTCCATGGCTTCATGGTGGATCACTAAGGCAGTGTCTTCCTCTAGGGCCCCGAATCTGGGGCCTGCAGGTCTAAGTGTCTGGTGGCAGGACTTGCCATGCCAGCTGCCTCTCCATGCTTTGCTCAGTGTGTCCCAACCCTAGGAGGCAAGTGCAGCCTCTGTGAGTCACCAAGAGCCTCAGTGAATTTGAGAACTTGTAGGAAGGCACTGGACCCAAGATGGTCCCCTCTCTGCACTGAGCTTCCTCCACCTCCCGGGGCTGTGTCTGCCTGCCTGTAGTACTTGAGACAGGGTTTCTTTGTGTAACAGACCTGGCTGTCCTGGATCTCACTCTGTTGACCATGCTGGCCCTAAACTCAGAGAGTTCTGCTTGCCTCTGCATTCTAAGTTCCAGGACTTAAGGCATGAGTTACCACTACCTGTCACCTCCTGGGTTTCTGATATCCCTCTGGCTGACCATTCTCATCCTCCAGTGAATACATCAGGAGCTGGTGTCTTTGCCTGTGCTGACTGGAGTGCCAAGGAGGCTCTGATTTGGTGAGGTCTGTTGGAATACAGTAAGCTCTTTGATGAGGCTCCCTGCTTGCAGCACATTTTTGTTTTGTTATGTATTTTGATTTTTTTCCCCAGACATTTTTTTTTCCAGTGTAGCCATCATTGGTTATCCTGGCCTCCCTATTTAGTCCAGCCTGGCCTTGAACTCACAATTCTCCTCTGTGTCCTGAACGTAGGGGATCAAAGCTGTGCACTTCCAAACCAGGCTTTCAGGTCTTTTTTAACAGTTGCATGAAAGAGAGTTGTCTATATTTGTGTCGCCGTTGAAGCACACCAACTGTGTTTCATCCACAGAGCCAGCAGAGGTGAACGATGGCTCCTCAAGAACACTGCAGAGATTGTGAGCCTGGTGATGGGCAGTGAGACCCCCACACTGCCCCAGGGATCCCTGGCCAGTGCATGAATGAGAAGGGGATCTGGGCACCAAGATTCAGGACACTGGTAGAGAAGCGCTGAGGGTTTGGGACAACAAGGCTTCTCTGCTGCCATTCTGCCCCTCCCCACAGAGGCTGCTTCCCTTCTGACCCCACACTCACCCCCAAGGGTCTGGGTAGGGGACATGGCAGCCTCCAGCAGCAGGAGTAGCCTGCCTGCCTAGTGTCTTCTGCCCCAGTAGAGATATGAGCAAGTGTGAGTCTGTGAGCCTTTGTGACCAAGGACCCAGAGACCTTAGCCATGCTGGTTGGTTCTCTAGAATCTGTCCACCTCATGGACTGTCAACTTGTCCCTGGACAAGGACCTGGCAGAGATTGTGTACTGGACAAGTGAAGCTGGCCAGCTCGGTTTCCCTATCTGAGACTCTGGCAGCCTGGGAACTACTACGTAGCCTCAACCTTAAAACTGAAAGAAGCAGGGCGGTGATGGCACATGCCTTTAATCCCAGCACTTGGGAGACAGAGGCAGGCAGATTTCTGTGTTCAAGGCCAGCCTGGTCTACAAAGTGAGTTCCAGAACAGCCAGGGCTACACAGAGAAACCCTGTCTCGAAAAACAAAACAAAACAAAACAAAACAAAACAAAACAAAACAAAACAAACTACTGAAAGAAAATGGTTTGTACACTGTGTGCATTAGAGTCATGTTCCCAGTTTGCTGTTCCCACAAGTCATCCCTCACTTGCCTGGGTCTCTCCTGAGGCTGTTCTTTACTCATTAGTCGGCTTCTCCAGAACCACCCACTACAGAGAGAAAGACTGCAGGAGGGCAGGAGAACAGGAGAGAGGGAGAAAGAGATGTAGTGAGAGTGAGAGAGGGAGGGAGGGAAGCAGGAAGGAGAGAGGAAGTATGGTTGCTGCTTGCCTTCCCCAGACCTTAAATGGCAGCTTCCCTGAGCCCTGTTGCAGTGGTCTGGGCTGCACAGCCTGTACAGAGCCCTCTGTAAAGGTCAGCTTCTATCCTTGGCTCATTGGAGCTGTCCAGAGTGGTTTCTCCAGTCACATGGAGACAGCTCCATGTCTCCCCAGCCTGCAGCCATCACAGGAGTTTAGGGAGCTGTCTCCAGTGGGTCCCCTTTCCAGCCCACACAGGAGCATCCCCTCAGGAGCTGTCCACTGTGGCAGCACCTTTCCTGTCTTAGTCAACTGCCCTTTGAGGAGCTAGCTGTCCATAGTGGCGACATCTTCTCTTCTGCCTCAGCTTACAGCCGTGGTGAAACACTGCAGGAGCTGTCTAAAGTGTCTACTTGTCCTCCCCCAAGCCCCACCATCTACACAGATTTAGAGTTCTTCGGAGGCAACTGCAGCCATGAAGCACTTCCCACCCCAACCCAGGGGCCCATAGGAGGGAGAAGGGGTTAAAAAACACAAAACACAAAACACAAAAAACAAAAAACAAAACAAACAAACAAAGAAAGAAAAAACACAAAACCACCAACCCCCGACCTTCCCAGAAAGGGGGGGAACAGTTTCTGAAGACCCACAAAATGAAAATTTGAAAGTTCACCAATCATTACTCTGGAAATTTGAGTCCTGAGAAGCTCCACCCCATCTGAAATCCTATATAAGCACTGCCTAATCCCCTGTTTTGTGACTCCAGGAGTAGAGAGGATAGCCATGCTAGGATTTGTCCCTCTTCCTCCTGGATTTTTCCCTTTATTAAATCTTCTGTATGAGATTTTTCTGCCATCTGTGACTCTCTCATCAGAAGATAGAAGAAGAGAAGAAGCACACTATAGAGGAAGCAGCCGTGGAGCTGAGGTTCTCCTGAGCTCAGCTGTGCTGACCTGGAGCTGCAGTGCCTCTGCTGAGGAGGCTTCCTCTCACAGCTGTGAGGTTCCTGGGTTCCCCTGTCTGAGGATGCCCTTCTACTGGGACATGGTCCCACCCCAGAGTTTTGTGGCTCCTGGCCTTCTGCATCCCAGGATCCCCTTTCCATCTAGTCAGAAACACTTACAAAAGCCCAAGCAGATGAGCTGTGAGGAGACAGTGCTGAAAAATTCAAAAGCTCACAGTTCTGAAGGAGACCCAGACTTGGTGCCAACTCCAGTCTCAAGCTTGAAACACAGCACACACAGTTACAGTGTCTGTAAAAGCTAAACCCTCACAAACGGCCGATTTCCAGTTCCTTAAATATGTTTAACATTGTCAGAATGAACAGGCTGTTTGCTGCTGATTTTATACAATTTCTTTGAACATAATTGATTCTCCTGTGAGTGAGTATTCATAATTTCTCCACAATGTTTTTGGTTTGTTTTTTAGTTTGGTTGTTCCAGCTCACCTTTTGTTTCTGCTGACAGGGTTTCTCTTTGTGGTCCTGAGGGTCCTGGCCATACTGGGCTATAATGCATTGATTTTCCTGCCTGTGTCTCCTGAGTGCCAGTATTAAATGTGTTTGCCACCACTGCCCAGGAAATTCTTTGATCTTACAGAGCTGGTAGAGCCCTGAGGTCTCCTAGTCCTGGGTACTGGATAAGGCTCAGGCCACTTCTGCATTCCTGTGATCAGAGTCTGTCAGCCTGGGTTTCCACCAAGTAACAAGGCCAAAGATATCAGGAGGTCAGATCTGAGGAGTGACCAAAACACACCAAGTGCACTAGGACTGAGCCCCAGCTGGGTGCTCCAGTGGGCTTAGCACCACCTAAAACTGCCCCACTCACACAAACACACCACAGAGCACTCCATTCCCACCTGACACTCAACACAGGAAACACAAATTCTGAAAGGTTCTCCATCCTGCCATTTATTTCCTCCACAGCACTCTGAGTATTCTCAGTTCCTTAATTTACCCAGTAATGAACCCTCAGCTCAAAGATTTGAGCAATCAAGTTCACATTCAGATTCTTATGTTCAGTGTAGAAGTGAGGAGCTGCAGCTCAGGGCAGCATGGAGGTGACAGAATGCAGATGTCCCCTAGTGCCTGCTGGACCAGGAAGGATGGCTGTGGAAAGGAGAACAGGGAAGTTAGGGACAGTGTCCTTGTGTGCTAGGGTATCCTGGGCTCTCCAGGTCTTCCCATTGTGCATAGAGGAAAAGCAAATAGCTTTAGACATTTGTTGTTTCCATGTCAGAACTTGTTCCCACAAGAAAGCTATCTAAGGATAAAAATCAAAAGTCAGGACAGTTAATATTTAAACATCTCAAAGGCCCTCTGCTCATTCAAAGGTCTAGATCTCAGAGGCCCTGGGACCCAGTCATCTCCTCTTTGCCTAACATCCAATATCAGGCCCCATTTGTTATCTTTTCAAGTCCAGATTCAAGTCAGAGCTCTGGGCACTGTTTTTGTATGCAGTAGAAGAAATAAGACTCCCAGGAGACTAACAGGTGGGGCTGGAGTAGTTATTATACTGAACTCTGGCTTCATCCCAAGATTCTCAGAGACAATCTTGTCTCCCCCACTTACCTCCAGTTGGAGTGTAGTCCCCTCCTTTTCCACCTGTGATAAGAAAAGCTGTGAGAGTTCAAGGAAGATCTTGACACTAGGAAGTTCACAGAACTGAGAGCAGACCCAGTTGGAGTCAGTAGCAATGTGGGGTGTGGCTGTGTTTCCCATTAAAGAGCAGAACACACTTCTAAAGGGAACTGAGAGGAAACTCAGACCCTACCCTTTCCTACCTGTGTTTTTCCTCACATAAAACACCATAGGTGCCAGACAGTGTTGGTGCATGCCTTTAACCCCAGCACTCGGGAGACAGAGGCAGGCAGATCTCTGAGTTTGAGGCCAGCCTGGTCTACAGAGTGAGTTTCAGGACAGCCAGGGCTACACAGAGAAACCCTGTCTCGAAAAACCAAAACCAACAAACCAACCAACCAACCAAAAACAAATAAACAAACAAAAAAACCACCATAGGTAAATTGAAGGTCACAGCTAGAAGGACGACTGAAAGAGCAAAGTTCGACGTGTGTAGGGTGGATGGAGGAGGCTCTAAGATTGGAAGGGACAGGAAAGGAGGTTAAGGGACATGACCCCAGCTCTCATCTCTGATCAGCTCAGGGTCTACAGAAGGCTCTAGATTTCCCTGACCCTGCTTCTTCACGCACACCCTCCTTACCCCCTCTCAGGGTGAGAGGCTGATACAGTCCTTCATGTTGCACATGGCATGTGAACTTCTGCTTCTTCCCAGAAGGCAGCACCACAGCTGCCCACTTCTGGAAGGTTCCATCCCCTGCAGGCCTGGTCTCCACAAGCTCCATGTCCTGGGTCAGCTCTTCCCCATTCAACTGCCAGGTCAGGGTGATGTCAGCAGGGTAGAAGCCCAGGGCCCAGCACCTCAGGATGACATCACCTTCAGATCTAGGGTGATGGGTCACATGTACCTTTGGAGGGTCTGAGGGAGAGAGTTGAAAGGATGAGGCATCGTGCTTTCTTCTGGGGACTCAGCAGTGTTCATGTGACCATCCTGGGGTGGACAGGAGGACTGCGGTGGGATTATGGTGTCCATCATCTAGACACCAGCTAGAGCACCTGCACCTGGGAGGATCTGCTCTTAGGGATGCCTTAGGATGTGAGCAGGACAACACGGTCAGGAGGCTCCAGGTCTCTGCAGACTTGTGGGAAGGGCTTCAGGTCCTCAGCTGGGTGAGGGCCAAGAGACTGAGAAAAGCTGGAGTCTGACTCTAGAGTCACTGAATTCTGGGGCACAGAACAAGTTCTGAGAAATAGCTCCCAATTTGCCTAGGGCCATTGCTCAAGTCAAGAAATTGTTGATCACTTACGAAAAGATTGGTCTCCTGTTGGAGAAAATGAATTTCTTGTTAGAGAGGGGCTGTCATGTGAGGAAGTTATTGTTTTGTCACAGATCTGGAACACAAGAGTCTCTTGCCTCTCTGGACTTGGGGAGGAGTGAGAAAAGTCCTTCTCATTTACCTGTCTCCCTCTCCTCTTTTGCGAATGCTAAGGATCTAAACCAGAAGTTGTGCTTGCTGGGGAGTGCTCAACTGTGAGCTGTACTTCAAATCCTCTCTTTCCACCCAGCACCACCAGCTCTCCAAACTCCCAGCAAGCAGTCTAAAGGAAACATGGACGCGGTTTGGCTCCCCTGGGCACCTGAACGCAGCAGTCTCTCCTTCCCTTTTTTGAGGTATTTCTGCACCAGTGGCTCTTCAGGTAGGCTTCTATCTTGTGATGAGGTATCTGAGGTCCAGTGTGGGTCGCTGCTGTCCAGGAACTCAGGTCTTCCTTCCAGGTCGGGAGATCCAAGCCATCATAGGCAAGCTGTTTGTACCAGTGAAGCAGGCGCCCATCTGGTCCCATATTGCAGCCTTGGAGCCCCTGAGGTATGTGAGAGTCTAGGGAGGACATACTTGGTGGTCAGCCCTGTCGCGAAGGGCAACACCACTAGAGCACAGACCAAGTCCAAGTTAATCCCTGCAGACTCTTGGTTTTTGAGGAACTGGACATGTGTTGGGTGAAAGTCATGTCCAACCCTGTAGAACCTTGGCATGGGTAGGTGTCACTCACCGTCCACACCCTTGTTGTAAAAACGAACCAGGGCCATCAGGTTCCTTTCAGATAGCTGTGCTTGAGTCCTGACTATAAGAAGAGTCTGCTGTTCCCAGTAATCTGTCTCCTTCTGCTCCAGCCAGGGCGCCATCCTCGGAGTCTCCTCATTGCTGCCAAAGCATCTATGTAGACAACAACTCTGAACCGGGGCTCCCCGATGCCAGGCCAGGACACAGCGCTATAGAAATACCTCAGGGAGTGTGAACCTGGGAGGCAGCGCGCAGTGAGACCCCGACCCCCTCCTCGGACCCCGAATTGGTGTGCGGGCCAGTGGGAGCAGGGCGCCAGGCTCCAGACAGCTGAAGAAGGGGGCAGGGCGGGAGGATTTTGCTTGGAGCTACTCCTGGCCTTCCCAGCAGACACCATTTCCCTCCTAAGTCTCACTCACCCAAAAGGCTCCAGGACAAGTGGGCATCCAGCTGCAGAAAAAGGGCACAGACCACAGCGGCCTTGAGGACCCAGGCCATTTGGTTCTGTGCAGATCTTGGACTTTATAAACCGGAACGATAGTGATTGTATTATCTCAAAACCCAACTTCAAATTACAGTTGCCAATGGAAAATACCAGACAACGTTAATTTCTTTCTTCCTTCCTTCCTTCCTTCCTTTCTTTCTTTCTTTCTTTCTTTCTTTCTTTCTTTCTTTCTTTCTTTTTATTTTTCGAAACAGGGTTTCTCTGTATAGCCCTGGCTGACCTGGAACTCACTTTAGAGAGAGAGAGAGAGAGAGAGAGAGAGAGAGAGAGAGAGAGAGAGAGAGAAAAGAAGAAGAAGAAGAAGAAGAAGAAGAAGAAGAAGAAGAAGAAGAAGAAGAAGAAGAAGAAGAAGGAGAAGGAGGAGGAGGAGGAGGAGGAGGAGGAGGAGGAGGAGGAGGAATGAAGAAGGAAGAAGGAAGAAGAAGAAAGAAGGAGGAAGAAGAAAGAAGGAAGAAGAAGAAGAAGAAGAAGAAGAAGAAGAAGAAGAAGAAGAAGAAGAAGAAGAAGAGGAGGAGGAAGAGGTGGAGGAGGAGGAAGAGGAGGAGGAGGAAGAGGAGGAGGAGGAAGAGGAGGAGGAGGAAGAGGAGGAGGAGGAGGAGGAGGAGGAAGAACAGGATAGTGACAGAGAGAGAATGAAATCTGTACGGTATGCTCAGTATGCAATCCCAGCCCACAGCTCACCCACCAGCCTCCCTCCATCAGGAGTAGAGTGAGCAAGTCCTGGACACCCCCTCTCCTCAGGAGAAATTAATTTATCTCTGCGAGGAAATAGCTCAGTCTGCAAACACCTACACCAACATCCCATGTTACCCAACATCCTGTAAGTCAGATGAATTTTATCTATCTTGTCTATTTTAAATCTTTAATTAAATAATATGAAAAAGTCGGGAAGACAAAGGAAGACACAAGTCAGTGTTTCTTGAAAGATCTTTATAATAAAGTTCTTTTTAAAATTTAACCCATCTATTTTTTATTCTTTTGGCAAGCATCACACAAAATTTGTAAAACTACCTTGCTTGGGATAGTTACACATTCTTTTTTTTATTCTTTTTTGGTTTTTCAAGACAGGGTTTCTCTGTATAACCCAGGCTGTCCTGGAACTCAGTCTGTAGACCGGGCTGGCCTCGAACTCAGAAATCCACCTGCCTCTGCTTCCTGAGTGCTGGGACTAAAGGTGTGCGGCACCACACCCGGCTAGTTACACCTTCTTGTGTTACTTCATAGGAGCTGTAATTGTGTATGATTGATACAATTCTTGCTGAGTCACATTCCAGAGATTTGACAGTCACATTTCCAAGCTCAGACTAAAGAAAGCTCAGGGAATTCACATTAGGCCAGCAGCGCACTTACTTCTATCCTCATGTGTTGTTGTTAAACTGACATTTGACATTTAAAAAGTATTATTTTGGGGGCTGGCGAGATGGCTCAGTGGTTAAGAGTGCCGACTGCTCTTCCGAAGGTCCCGAGTTCAAATCCCAGCAACCACATGGTGGCTCGCAACCATCCGTAACGAAATCTGATGCCCTCTCTGGAGTATCTGAGGGCAGCTACCGTGTACTTACATTAAATAAATAAATAAATATTTTAAAAAAAAAGTATTATTTTTGCCTTTATACAAATCTGTCTTCATTTGTGAAACAGCATACAATGACAGGCAATTCTGTTTCTTAAATCAGAGTTTATTTGATGACAATGTACATTTTATAACGAAACTGTGGTAAAATATTGATGTTTAAACAAAGTATTTTTTATATCAAGCCAAAGTCACTGTGAAGCTGCTCCCAGACAGTTGCTTGCCCTCAGGACCAGAAACTTGAGCTCAGAGACTTGTGACTCTGCCATGCATGTTTTCTGAGTGAGGGTTAATAACATGTTACAAAGTGGAGCAGGGTAGAACACAGTCTCCACAGGACTGCATTCAAGTTGATGCCCTGTTCCTTCGTCCTTTCTGTGATCCTAAAGACTTGAGTTAGACTCTGGAAGATTGGGGGAGAGAAGGTAGAATCTCAAGGCAAGGGCCCTGGAAGGAGGACATGTTCTCCTTGGGAGAAGTTCATGTCCTAAGGCAATCTACTGAGTGTAGGGGCCTATTTGGGTCTTGGGGGACAAGGATGGAAAAACACTGCCATTAATCAGGCACCCCAAAGGAGAATGAGACAGGCACCACTCAAAGGAACCAGAAAGGGCCTACTCCTCCATACAAACTAAAATGATGCAGAAATAAACATAGAAGAAGGGTGAAAAGCCACAGCCAGCTGAGTCAACGTTGTCACCTGTCCCAGCTTCCCTGGCTCCTTATAATCCCGGGTTCAGGACAAGGCTAAGGATATCCCTCTGTTTCTTGGATCATAGAGCCTGTCAGCAAGTGACAAGGACAAAATATCTAAGGAGGACAGAGCTGAGAGTGACCAGACCACACCAAAGTGGTCATGAGCTGGACTCTAGATGGGCATGACCGCAACCTCCTCCTGTCCCACCTGACGCTCAGTTCAGGAAACACAGATTCTGGAAGGTTCTCCATGCTGCCATTTATTTCCTCCACAGCACTCTGAGTATTGTCAGTCCCTTAATTTACCCACTAATCAACCCCTCAGCTTATAGATTTGAGCAATTGAATTCACATTCAGATCCTTTCTAATTTTTTTAAAAAGATTTATTTATTTATTATATAAATATACTGCACCTAGCTCCAGACATATACTATAAGGGTACATGGGATTCCATTACAGATGGTTGTGAGCTACCATGTGAGTGCTTGGAATGAACTCAGGACCTCTGAAAGAGCAGTCAGTTCTCTTAACTGCTGAGCCATCTCTCCAGATTCTTATTCTCAGTGTGGAAGTGAGGAGCTGCAGCTCAGGGCAGCATGGAGCTGTCAGGATGCAGATGTCCCCTAGTGCCTGCAGGACCAGGAAGGATAGCTGTGGAAAGGAGAACAGGCAAGTTAGGGACAGGGTCCTTGTGTGCTAAGGTAGCCTAGGCTTTCCAGGTCTTCCCATTGTGCATAGAGGAAAAGCAAATAGCTTTAGACATTTGTAGTTTGTAAGTCTGGACTTGTTCCCACAAGAAGGCTATCTCAGGGTAAAAAAATAAGTCAGGACATTCAATATGAAACCATCTCCTAGTCCCACCACTCATTCAAAGGTGTAGATCTGAGAGGACCTGGGACCCAGTCCTCTTCTGTTTGCCTTAGGGCCAATCCATGATCCTATTTGTTACCTTTGAAGGCCCCCAGAAACAAGTCAGAGCCCTGGCCACCTTTGCTTCCTGCAGTAGAAGAAAGAAGACATTCAGGAGACTGACAGGGTTGGAGGAGCTAATATGGGCTAACTTTGCTCTACCTTCACCCCAAGAGTCCCAGAGACAATCTTCTCTCCCACACCTACCTCCAGCCGGAGCATAGTCCCCTCCTTTTCCACCTGTGAGAAGAAAAGCTGTGAGAGTTCAAGGAAGATCTTGACACTAGCAAGTTCCCAGAACTGACAGAGGACCCAGGTGGAGACTGTAGCAATGTGGGGTGTGGATTTGTTTCCCATTAATGAGCTGACCACACGTCTAAAGGGGACAGAGAGAAAACTCAGACCCTGCCCTTTCCTACCTATTGTTCTCCTGCTCTTCAACACAAAAGATACCATAGCTCCAATGATGATCACAGCTCCAAGGACAACAAGAACAGCCATGGGCTGGTGAGATGGCTCAGTGGGTTAGAGCACCCGACTGCTCTTCCGAAGGTCCAGAGTTCAAATCCCAGCAACCACATGGTGGCTCACAACCATCCGTAACGAGATCTGACTTCCTCTTCTGGAGTGTCTGAAGACAGCTACAGTGTACTTACATATAATAAATAAAAAAAAAAAAAAAAAAAAAGAACAGCCATGATTACCATGTTGGAGTCCGTGGATGGAGGAGGCTCTGGGAAGGACAGGTACAGGAAATGAAGGTGAAGGTTATGATCCCAGCTCTGAGCCATGACCAGCTCAGGGTCTGCAGAAGGCTCCAGCTTTCCCTGACCCCAGCTCTGCACCCACACTCTCCTTACCCCATCTCAGGGTGAGGTGCTCAGGCAGCCCCTCATGTTCCACATGGCATGTGTAATTCTGCTCCTTCCCAAGAGGCACCACCACAGCTGCCCACTTCTGGAAGGTTCCATCCCCTGCAGGCCTGGTCTCCACAAGCTCTATGTCCTGGGTCAGCTCCTCCCCATTCAACTGCCAGGTCAGGGTGATGTCAGCAGGGTAGAAGCCCAGGGCCCAGCACCTCAGGGTGACATCACCTTCAGATCTGGGGTGATGGGTCACATGGGCTTTTGGGGGATCTGTGTGGAAGATTTAAGAAATCACACGATTAACAAGACAAACTGAAATCTACACAAGACTCAATCAAATCAATGAAGACACTGAACAATATGTCTGTTTGACACTTCAACTGTCATGGCACTGGTGACCTGCAGGCAGAGCTGGTCCTCTCAGCACAGAACTGCACATTTTCTTTTGGGACTCAGAAGCCAAGAGAGAATCCATCAACATGGTCATCCTTATGTGATGTTCAATAGCATAAATGAGGTAGTCAAAGAATGGAAGAGGGAATGGCAAAAAAGTAATTTAATATGTGTTTGAGTTCATTTCAAGATCAGATATTAGGGCCATATGCTCTTGGTAGGATGCCACCACTGAGTCTTCCACTGTGGTCATCTTGCAGACCAACATTAACTGTCAGTTCAAGTGAACAGCCATCACAAAGTGTGCAGCCAGAGAAAATGACTCCCTGCCCCTGACTCTGGGGGACAAGGTACAGGTATGTTACACAGGACCCCTGGAGTGAGCTGTGGACCCCAGTGCAGCACTCACTGGAACACACTGGGCCCACAGGGAGGGCTCACTATAGCCCTGGATTTCAGAAGACCCTGTCACTCAGAAAGTCCAATTCCTGATTCACTAGGGGGAGCACTGTAATTTGTGGGGGCAGAGAGACAGCAGGAGGCTTCTGCATGTTTAGGTCTGACAGGAAACAGTGTAATCTCACAATAATCGATCTTTTAATGAGAACCCTGACTTATCTTGTGTAATTATCCAGGTTAGCAATGTAGACTGATACAAATGATAATAGGAGGGCAGGGAGAAACAGGATCACTCCAGTGCAGACAAAAACTGACTAGAAACAAAATAACGCCTTCAAAAAAAAAAAATAAAGAAAGAAAGAAAAAAGAAAGAAGAAAAAGAAAAGAGAAAAAAGAAAAAGAAATTCCAGTATTTATATTCCTCCAGGGTAGCCCATAAGGGCTCATGTGACCATTCACCACTGTAGGAATAGAAAGAATTGTGTTACAGACAGGGAGGGATCTGGGAGAATGTATTCTTTGAAAATTCTAGAAACTGGGGCAACCAGCCTAGTGTTGGGGAGTCCATGTCTCCCATCAGGTAAAGGCGACTTCAGGTCCTGAGGTGTAAGGGCTGACACACTCAGCAGGACAGGAGTCCATGTCCACAGACAGTGGGTGTGGGCAGAGAATCCAGACTAGGAGAGGCCATGGCTGACAGAGGCTATAGGGGAACTGAAGGGAGCAGCTGTTGTCACCTCAGGGAAATTCTCTCCTTCCCTCCTGAGACAGCCTGGGCACTGTCCAGGGAGAAGGCTGAGCCCTGGAAGAGTCAGTGCAGTCACTGTGACAAGGGATCAAGAGACCCAGGGACACACTCTCCCTTCTGGGACAGGGGCATCACCCCAGCTGAGGGTTTCTTCTTCCCCAGGACTGAGCCCCAGCCCGAGGGCAGAGGGAGGAGCTGCCCGCGGCCCCTGCACCTGTGCGCAGCAGCGTCTCCTTCCCGAGCTGCAGGTATCTGCGGAGCGACTCCACGCACTCGCCCTCTAGGTAGGCCTTGTAATGCTCTGCAGCACCAGCCTGCTCCCACTTGCGTCGGGTGATCAGCGCTGCCAGGTCCGCCGCCGTCCACGTGTTCAAGTCTTCGTTCAGGGCGATGTAATCTCGGCCATCATAAGCGAACTGTAGGTATCCGCGGAGGAGGCGCCCGTCCGACCCCACGTCACAGCCGAACAACAGCTGGAACGTGTGAAGGCCTGCGGGATCCCAAGGTCAGCGCCGCTCACCCGCACCGCCCCCGCTCGCCCTGGCCTAGTCCACCAGCGGACTCCTCCAAAGTGAAAGGGAAACCGGTCCTGGGTCGGTTCTGCTCCCGAACCTAGACTTGGGATTGGAGATCTCCGGCCCCTGTCTAGGGACATTTCGAGCTCGTGACCTCCCACCCAGGGTCACTCACCGCCTTCACTCTGGTTGTAGTAGCGCTGCGCGGTCCTCAGGCTCCCTCGGAAACTCTGCTCATTGCGCTTGGCGATCTGTGTCTCCCGCTCCCAATACTCCCGCCCCTCGTGCTCCATCCATGGAGCCCGCGGCTCATACCTCGGATTCTCCGCGTCGCCGTCGAAGCGCACGAACTGCGTGTCGTCCACGTAGCCGACAGAGATGAATCGGGGTTCCCGGAGGCCAGGGCGGGACAAGGCGGTCTCGAAATACCGCATCGAGTGTGAGCCTGGGGGCGGCGCGCGGTGAGACCCGGACCTCCTCACGGGACTCCGGCCCACTGCGCGGGCCGGGAGGGGAGCAGGGCGCCGGGCTCCGGATGCGGGTGTAGAAGGGCGGAGGGTCTTGTGAGCGACGGGGGGACGCGGATTCCACAGTGCCGTCCCCGCCCCTCCACGCAGAGGCCGTTTCCCTCCCGACCCCGCACTCACCCGCGCGGGTCTCGATCAGGGTCAGGGCGGCCGCCAGCAGCAGGAGCAGCATTCGCTGCGCCATTGTCCCATCTGGGATACAGGGCATTTGAGGCCCTCGGGCTGCTTGGACTTTATAACCAGCGCCCGCGGAGGAGCTGTTGGTTCCTTCCCCAGGATCCTGCCACCCAATGGAGATGAGACCTGCCAGATAATTCCTGCTACCTCCGGGTCCAGAGAGGGCATCAGATCCCCAGGAGCTATAAAGTGGTGCTGCTCCAGGGCAAGGGAGGGGCAGGAGCTGAGCTGCAGGAGAGGGTGGTGTCTGCAGGGAGCAGAGTGAGGCCCTTGTGCACCTGTGTCTTAGTGAGGGTTTCCATTGCTGTGATAAGACCCCATGACCAAAAGCAACTTGAGGAAGAAAGGGTTTCTTTCAGTTTACACTTCCACATCTCAGTCTATCATTGAAGAGATTCATGGCAGGACCTTGAGAGAGGATTCTAAGTAGGAACTGAAGCAGAGACCATGAGGATCAGTGCTAATAGCTTTGTAGTTTATGGCTTGCTCAGTCTTCTGTCTTATACAATTCGTGATCACCACCCAAGACCAACTCCAGTGGGCTGAGCCTTTCCATACTGATCATTCATAATAATTTAAAAATGCCTTATAGACTTTCCCAAAAGCGTCCTGGATGGAAGCAATTTCTCAATTCAGGATCCTCTTCTTATATATGTCTCAGTTTGTGTGGAGTTAACAAATGCAAACAGCACAGCACCCTGGTGCAGGGTCACTCAGTGAGAGATGAGGGAGGAGGATGTGTGAGTTCCTCCCCCTGAGCTGAGCCAGGGACCTGCCCTGTGGACAGAGGCCCCCTGGAAAAACAATTGGAATGCAAGGAATGGGAGCACAGTGGGTTCCAACTCCATTCCTGCCCCTCAGTCCTGAGGACCTGTCTCTTCCTGCCTGTGCTTGACAAGATTGATATAACCTCCGGAGGGACTGATAAAGTCAGGGCATGGGAGGAGATGGGGAGGAAAAGAGGGACCTTTTCTTACCTCAGAGCAGGGTAATCAGATTTTGGGGAGACTGAGGATAGGTAGGTAGGTATGTATGTAGTTAGTTAGGTAGGTAGTTTATAGATAAACAGACAGACAGATAGATATAAAAGGCGGGGTGTGAACATCTTTGGGGACCCAAGAAAGCTGGATGCTGTCTAGGTTCAAAAAAAGCATGCTGTTCCCTCACTGTCCAGGCTCTGCAGGGCCATCTGCAGCTGGGGCATGCAGATGCATTCTTGGGGCATTTGGGGCAGGTGCTTTGAAGCTGTCTGGCATGCAGAGTTTGAGGAAACACCTGGAGCTAGCATTTTACTGAAGCATATCTGTATATATAAGGTTCAGAGGATAATGTTTAGGGGGTTAGAATAAATTGTTTTCCTTAGCTGAACATTCTAAACTTTTAGACCTATTAGTTGGGGGTGGGGCATCCCAAGACCACAGAAAAGGAGAAGATAACCCCACCCTTAGGACTAAGCTGAATAGGCAGGAGATGAAACACGCTGTTGATTGACAGTTCTTATCTGGAGTCCTTTTGATCATGAGAGGTGGATTCAAGTAGTTTCTTTGAACCTTAAAAGAATTTTTTAAGTTTACAAAATGAGATAAATTTTAGACATGTAAACATACCACTGTGTAATGTGTACTGAACTTGTCATTGTAGAAAAGGCAGCAGATTCCTGCCTTTGAGTCATAGTAAAAGCTTGGGGACCCTGAAAAAGGGGTTTGAGGTAAAAGCATGAATAGGGCATACACAGATTGGATAGCTCAATGAGAAGCCCTTTTAAGTCTATACTTAGAGACAACCATAGGAAATTCATAATCTTGAGCTTGTGATCACTGATTATCATAGCTAGATCAATAACTCATAAGAATGCCAGTGATTAATGTTAAAACTCTGAACTCTTTAGATCTTAATATAACAATAGCATAGAGAGGGAAGAAATCTAAAACATTTTTCATTTTTATATACACTGTAAATCACTTTAAAAAAAAGATTTATTTATTTATTATATTTAAGTACACTGTAGCTGTCTTCAGACACTCCAGAAGAGGGCATCAGTTTTCATTAGGGATGGTTGTGAGCCACCATGTGGTTGCTGGGATTTGAACTCAGGACATTCAGAAAAGCAGTCGGTGGTCTTAACCACTGACCTATCTTGCCAGCCCCCTGTAAGTCACTTTCTTAAACCTTTACATTTTATACACCTTAAAACTTTAAAAACATCCTTTTGACCTTTATAAATATGATTCACAGATCTGAAAGCACACTTTTCAGATTGTTGTAACGTACTTAACATTTCATATCTTTGGAAGTTACATGAACTCTACAGTTTTTTCTATCCAATTATTCAGCACAGCTCACAAGTCACAGGTTGGTTACTGAGAGAAATCTTGGTAAAACAACTTCCTTTACATAAAGAAATAGTAAAATGTTACATTGAAATCTGTTGTGTGAATGTTTCTCTCCTTAGAACCTGGTAACAATGTGATCAGTGTGGAGACCTAGTAGCAACTCTAGGAGAGTTGTTGTATACAGGCCTGAGGCCTACTTGAACTGGGTACACCTGGGAGGCAGGCTGGGGCTGAAAAAGACTTAGCGAGAGAGATAATGAAGTCAAGACAATTCCTGGTTCAAGCTGTCTAGTTTACTAACAAAGTGCGCTTATAAGGAGAGAAGGCCCATCCCCCGCCAGTCCATTCTTGGTGTCTGGAGCCAGCCTGTAGAGGACTTGCAGGATTGGATGTTCCTCAGGAATATCTCAGGGGCCTCTCAGCAGGTAGCAGTGTCTTGGAGGAGGGCAGTGGCAGGTGGCAGAACAAAAGAGCCATCTAGGTCAGAAGGCTCCACCCTAGGTATCTCCTTCTTGTGGCAGCAAGGTCAAAGTCTGGATCAGCCTGCTTCAGGCTGGGGAGCCTACAATTCCTCCCTGATTATATAATAAAAATAGCCGGATCGAGGCATAAAATTTATTTATGCTCCATAGTCCTGCCTGATTTCTTTGGGCCTAGTGAAGAAACCTGTCTCAGTGGTATTTCCTAACTTTCTTATGGTAAACCCACCTATTTGCTAGGTCATGGTGAATTCCCTTGTCTGGGTAAGACTGGCTACTGCCCCAAGTAAACACTCTGCAGTCTAGCCCTGAGCTATTATGGCATGGTTCTTTGTAATGCCTAATTAGTTTCACTGTCTCTACTAGAGGTAAATTTGAATGTTACTGAATAGGTAACCTTCTCACTGAATTCCTACTGAATTCCCAGTTTGTCAGCTTCAAGGGTTTTCTGGGACATTGGAACCCTGCAAAGGCTTAGCTATGTCAGAATTCAATCTTAAAAGGCAGTTATAGTAAGATAATACTAAAAGAGAGCACGTGGAGCCATACACTAGACTAACACCGGGATAGGGTGTGAGTATACGGGTTATGAGAATGCCAAAGTTCCAGGAGGTAATTTTCTATGAAACTCTTTGCCTCATGAGTGCTCCCAGGCCTCTTGGCCTGCCAAGCAAACTTCACTGGAGTGTGAGTAGCATTCTCCCCCACCCCCTTTTTTTTTATATTTTTGCCGAATTTCCTTAATGTCCTGCCTCGTCGTAACTACAGATCTCAGGTGAGTAATGATGAGTGGAAACACAACGATTACTAATAAAATAGTGCCAATAACAATAGCAAGTAGGATTATATATTGAACCCAATCTAGGGGATTCAATGCACTTAGGGCACTTTTTAAATTTCTGGCCATTCATCAATGTTCCAAGTGTCCAAGCGACTTTTGCTAATATCTGAAATTTCTGCCTTTCTAGCCTTAATATATGCTATGCCCTGCCCTATTGTTAAGACTACTACTTCTAAGACATTAACCGTTGCCTCCAATTTTTTATCTATCATATGCAGCTCTGACAAGGCTACAGAAGTATTCCTATGCTTATCATTAACAAAATGAGCAGTATGCAGCTGCTGATCTAAAGCTGTGGTAGATACCTTTTCAAAGTTTGCATTCCCAGATTTTTAAACCAAGGATCATTTCCTAACTCTAATAGGCAGCAAAACATAAGCAGGTCTCTTTAACAAAATCATAACAGCAGATTCCTTATCTAAATTAGGATCTACACAATTAGTTATTTGACAAGAATTACAATGAATATGAAAAAACTTGCCAAGATTGATGATCTTAACTCTTAAAATTATCTAATAATATAGCATACAGGTAAGGTACACAAGTTTTTACAGCTATAGGGGAGTTGGCCTGAATGGCCAAAAACAGTGTCTCTGATGAAATCTTGTCCAATACTCTGTAGCAGTCCCTCTGCCTCAGGAGTCATCATTTTTAGTTTTCCCCAAGTTGACACCAGGTCAGCTCTCCTTGCTATAGCCCATGGCGGAGATAGGAAGTTTCTTCATCTTGTTTGCAAGTGGCTGTTCTCCGATTTCCTCCTCCTCTGTGTGCTCAATACAGCTTTCCTGTCACCACTGTCAGGGCACTCAGGAACACACAGGTCAGCCTGTCACATTGGAAGGTAGCATGCTTCTGCAGCATTCTGTGGAAAAACAGAAACACTCCCTCTCTTCCCCAATATTAAAACGGGGTCTGGGCCATTCCACGTATTAGTTAATGGGTCCCACCATTTTGTGGAAACAGGTAGGAACTGAGGACACCAGGAACAACTCTTTCACAATTTGATATGCACCTTCTCTAAAAATGCCAAAATATTATCTTAAGCCATTACTGTTTTGATTAAATAAAGAACAACATTATTCTTATGTAAAGTCTGTAATCTGCCTGAGATATAAATCTAGCATGGCATTGCCTTAAGGGGTCTTGTCCAGGCAATCCAGAACAATTTATTAAATGTCTAAAAACAGTCTTCTTAAAAGAACAGCATTTTTTCTTATGAGTTGTACATGCATAAGCAATTGCAAATTTGAGAATTTATAGGGATGAACAATTTTAAGCAATTGTAAGCTCTGAGATATATATTGACTATTAATATACAAATTAAAGTTTGATTATTCAACATTTTAAAACACCATCTACAGCACACAGTTTAATTATCTTTGCTGAAGCAGGAGGAAACTCAAAAGAATAAGCGTGTGATCCAATTCACATATACTTTTCTCCCATAGAAGGGCTGTTTTTAAACACAGTAAATGGGATACATCGATGAATGAATTTATAGAAGGTACAAAAGCATGATTAAAAACAATTTTCACCTTATCTTTAGGATAGTAATTATCAACTTTATTTAAAATGATAGTATGCAATAGGCCAAATAACAATATTCTATAATAACCAAATTAATTGCTGTTTGGAACAAGGAACACTTTGTCAGGTTTATAAGACACAATTTTTGTTATAGGTTTTCTAAAATAAACAAATTTAGTTACAATTCTTTATTAGCACCACAGCAGTCTTAATAGGATATTAAAGCTTTGCTTTGAGGTCAATGCCACCTTGGCCTCGCCTATCTCTGGATTGCCCCTGAGTTCATGACAAAGGTGCCTACTTTCTGGCAGCCTCCCAAGCCACAGGGCCCCGCCCCGCAGCAGCCAGCAGCTGGCCAGCTCCCCTTAGGCCAATGGTCAGCCAGAAGGAGAAGAAAGACGACTTTACAATAATGTTTTCTCTTGCCAAAGAATTGCTGTGGGCACATTTAATAACCATAACTAAAATAAGCAGCTAATATTTAATTACCATTGATCATAACAATTATAAAATCTTTCTTTATTTTTGCAAAGCCTTTTGTTCTTTTATTAGATATTTTCTTTATTTACATTTCAAATGTTATCTTCTTTCCTATTTTCCCCTCCAAAAATCCCCTATCCCCTCCCCACTCTCCCTGCTCCCCAACCACCCACTCCCATCCTAGTCACAGCATTCCCGTATACTGGAGCATAGAGCTTTCACAGGACCTAGGGCTTCTCCTGCCATTGATGACTGACTAGGCCATCCTCTGCTACCTATGCAGCTAAAGCCATAAGTCCCACCATGTGTTTTCTTTGATTGGTGCTTTAGTCCCAGGGAGCTCTGGGGTTACTGGTTAGCTCATAGTGTTGTTCCTCCTATGGGGCTGCCAACCCCTTCAGCTTGCAGATCACTTCTATGTGCAGTGGCAGTTGCTATTATTTGGGAAATGTTGGAAATCAATTGCACCAAATTTTTGCCCATTCATCTGTACTGAGGCTAAGATGTTGTAATAAAACCTGATGCCATGGAGGTAGAGAGAATTGTAAAACCAAATTCTTGTAAACGGAATTTCTATAGCTATGCAATATCACTCTCCAGCTCTGTTGTGACTCTTCAGAGCAGACCAGCCTTGTTGGTAATCCTAGAATCACCCACATTCTACTCTATGTGTGAGAGACAAGGAAACTCACAATGTACAGGCAAGGAAGAACAAAGAGAGACAGCAGGTAGCAGAAAAAAAGTATTGCTCAAAATAAAACCTAACCCAGAAAAGGGTTCAGATCAGGGATGGGTACCTCCACCTCATAGAGTACCAAGTCTCAGGGAAGCACTGGGGCCAACTGAGAGGGATCACTCACCTTGTGCTGGTGATGGATGGAGGGCCAGAAGGTGGATGAGTCTGCTGTGGGTGGACAGGAGATAAGGTATAAAGTCCCTGAATAGCTTTGGTCCTCCAAGGGGTGCACAGGCTTTTGGACAGCCTATCAAACCATGGTGCCAATGTTAGGTTTTGGGATCTTTGTGGCATTCAGAGAGCCAAGGAATGCCTCAAAGATCACACCCCCAACACAGCTCAGGAGTGAGATTTACTGTATATGGAGGGTCCTATAAAAAGGCTGCTTCTGAGCAAGAATGGAAGAGAAAGTGGGTGCAGGCAACAGTGGTAATGTATCCCTTTTGTGGCTGGTGAAGCTGTTGGTGCTGAGTGTCTGAGGGCAGGCTGGGAGTCCTCTGGTTCTGGAATGTGGGTGGTTCTAGGTTTACCAAAGGGCTGGTCTGCTCTGAGGTGTCAGAGCTGAGCTGGAGAGTGACATTGTAGGACCCCAAGAAGGAGCCCCCCACTCAAATCTCAGGACACAGGGTTACCCAAAGAAACACGAGAGACTTCCTTGATGCAAGAGCATGAGGTAGCTTTAATGGTGGAGCTCCGGGTCGATACGTATCTCAAGCAGGAGACAGAGGAATCGACCCCGAGACTCAAAAACTCCGGGTTTTTATAGGGTAGGGTTTAGGGGCTAGGAAGAATTGGCGCGGTTACACATGATTGGCCCATTCAAATATCAGCAACATGATTATGAGTCAGCAGCGTAGTACATGCAGGTCGGGGCGTACACAAATTCTAAAGCAGGGGGCTTCTCTGAGTCAACAATGCATCTGGTTAATGTTTCAGCTTTCAACTATGCTCTCTATGGAAAGTGGGGTGAGCAGGAGGCACCAGGCTGCTGGATCTTCAATGAGTCAGGCAAGATAGTCAGAACCAGTTCCTGCATTCCTTCCCTTATCTTTACAACCGGGGGACCTAGCTTCAGGATGCTCTTGAGCGTGCCCGGGCTTGTTTTTTTGTTTGTTTGTTTGTTTGTTTGTTTGTTTGTTTGTTTTTTCAGTCTCAGCCCCAGGCTTTAAAGCTCACAAACAACTCTTTGGGCTATTTGACATAAATTACATGAATCACAGGCCTCAATTTTTATTTCCTTTCATTATCAGCAGAGGGACGGGAATGGTGCCTTGGGTCTGGTCTTAATGAGCATTAGGGTTCATCTTGCTTCTAGGTGATGTGACTGATGGATGGATGGGGACATAGATGACAGAGACTAGGAAATGATAGGATGAGTCTTAGACACTGTTCTATTACTATGCAGAGCCACTACAACCAAGGCAGTTCTGAAATAGAAAGCCTTTAATCGGGGCTTGCTTACAATGTCAGTGGCTTAGTCCTTTCTCATCATGGTGGGGAGCAGGGCAGCAAGCAGGCAGGCAGAAATGGGGCTGGAGCAGTAGCTGGGAGCTCATCCTGATCTATGGGCATCAGACAGACCAAGACTGGGCTGGCATGGGATTTTGAAATGTCAAATACTTTTCCCTGTGAAACACTTCCTGTATCAAGCCAAACCCCCAATTCTAATCCTTTCAAAGTGCCTCACTGCCTGGTGACTATCTTGAAATATATGAGTCTACAGGGGCCATTCTTAATCAAAGATCTCAGAATGTTCGGACTCCCCATCATATGGTACACAGAAGGAAGTGCTCTTCTTGCTCATTGACTTCAGATCATCCTGGGAATGCAGTGATGGCAGCTGGTGTCTGGATTCCCTGACAAAGCCTGAGCCATTTTCCAGCCTTCTCTATGGAAGGAGCGGACACAGGGTGCCCTGGAAGCAGAATATGAAACCCTAAGTTATCTTGATCCCTGGATGCATGGGTCCCTGTTGGAGCAGGCAAACATTTATCCATAAGATCTTTGTCCTGTAGCCTTGTGTATTTGCACAGCTCCTGTGGAATGTGCTGGGTAAGCTGTGAGTGTGAGCTCAGGTGCCAGTCCTCTTCTTCCCAACCCTTCTCACATGGTGGTCCTCTGTGCCTGCTTTTCCCCAGGCAGGGCCAGAGGTGTCACAGGAGTGTGGGGATGCAGCCTCTCCTGAAGGAGTGCTCACTAGCTCCTCTGTCTAACAGCAGAGGGACTGTGCAGCAAACAAGCTTAGTGTCCTGCTGTGGGCTGTCCTGGTGCTGTTTGTATTCTGATGTTAATTCTGCTTCCTCAAGTGGGTTTGCAGCCTGTGAGCAGTCCCTCAAGTACTCAGTTGATGTCATGTGATCCTGCTCCCCATTTTAACTGGTCAGTACCCTTGGAGGAGGCTCCCCTCAGACTCCATGTCACAGCTATACATCCACTGGAACAAGTGAGAGCCTGTGGGTCCTCAAGGTCAGCCAAGCCCTCCCTTCCTTCCTAGAAATCCCCTAAACTAAAAGTGAAAGTAGGTCCCAGGTCTTGGGTCCCAGGGGGTCCGGCAAGCTCTGGGAGTTCCTTGGACTGATCCATCCCCAAGGAATGGAGGAATGCACTCTGCAGCTCCTGGAGCAGCTCCAGGTGGGGCTAGGCGGGACAGACTTGCCAGCAGGGGGAGGGGACCTGTGTCCTAGCTTTTTAACCTGCTGCTTTCATTTGGCTTGTGCAGGTGGAGGTGCAGAATTTTGTCCTCTGAGTGGCTGCAGAGTTCTCCTCCAGGAAGGAGAAGCTTGGGTTTCTGGTCAACAACTATGACATGATGCTCGGGGTGCTGATGGTAAAGCTGCTCCTCCCACGGGGTCCCTACAGCTTGTGAGCTCTGCCTGAGCTCAGTGCTTTACCCCTGGATCCTGGCAGTGTCCTCATCATGGAATGAAGGGGAAGTGCTGGCAACAGTGAAGGTTCCCAAGCTCCTGACTGCTCTTGTCTTCCTTAGGAGCGGGCTGCTGATGACAGCAAAGGGGAGGAGAGTTTCCAGCAGCTGCTCAATGCTTGGACACAGGTAGGGCCTGGGTATGGAAGGAAGACCATAACGCTGTTGGACTGACCTCCGTGTACAGTCATGATTACAACCCACTGCCTTGTTGCTAGTCTGTTTCATTTAACTTTTTCATGGTACTAATAGCTTAGAAGCAAAATAAAACTATAGTTATTTATGTATACATGTGTGTGTACTATAGCTATGTGTATATGTGTGTATATGCACTTTAACTACATGTGTATGTGTGTTCATGGACTATAGCTTTGTGTGTATGTGTATACATGCATGATAGCCCTCTGTGTATGTGCATTCTTGTTTGCAGGGAACTGTTTGTGTGTGTGCTCATGTAAGCTCTCACAGGCACATCTGAAGCTCATGGAGGCCAGAGGTCACAACTTGTAAGAGTGGGCTCTTTTCTTCTTTCTTCCACCTTGAGTTCTGGGGACCAGTGGCAAGCACTGTTCCCTGATTGGCCAGCTTATTGGTTCTTGGTTCTAGAGGAAATCCTTGGGGACATCTCCTGCACCTTGTGACATCACCACCTAAGGTAGAAGGCTCACAGAGGCTACTGCCTGGCAGATCATTAGACATCACTGCCCAAAATGATGGTCCTTTGCTCCCAGGAGTCTGACCCTGTGTGGCTTGCACTTCTCTCTAGGAGTTCATTGAGGAGTTGCTGTCTCCCCACTTTGGGGGTCTGGTGGCATCTGTGAAGGAGGCCGAAGCTTGATTGAGCATGGGCAGGATGAGCAGCTCTGAGGGGAGGAAGGTATTTCATGTTGTCATGGTGAGGTGGGCAGTGGAAGTTAGGGACAGCAGCGGTGTGTGGATAACAGGGGAGGCAATGCAGCAGGGAAGACTTGGCTGGAAGAATACCAGGAAAGTCAGGCTTGATGTTGAGCACAGCTGTGCCCTGGGCAGGCTTTGCTGGGTCACCAGCCCTGGTTGCTCTGTGCTGGGTGGACGGTCACCAGGCCTGGTTGCTCCCTGACACATCTTTTCCAGCCCCAAGGACAGCACCAACAATGGTTCTAATGAGGATGATGGACTGAGGAGGTTCTGGGAAGGAAAGGGCAAGGAAGGGAAAGAGAGGGTCATGTCTCCTGCCATCAACCCTGACCTTATCCAGGGTTTATAGAAGGTTCCAGCTTTCCCTGACCCCAGCTCTGCACCCACACCCTCCTTACCCAATCTCAGGGTGGGGGTCTCAGGCAGCCTCACATGGTCCACATGGCATGTGTATCTCTGCTCCTCTCCAGGAGGCACCACCAGAGCTGCCCACTTCTGGAAGTTTCCATCCCCTGCAGTCCTGGTCTCTACAAGCTCCGTGTCCTGGGTCAGCTCCTCCCCATTCAACTGCCAGGTCAGGGTGATGTCAGCAGGGTAGAAGCCCAGGGCCCAGCACCTCAGGATGACATCACCTTCAGGTCTGGGATGATGCTCACTTTTGTCTTTGGGGGTCTGGAGACAAAAGTTAGAAATGTCAGGCATTTTTCTTTCTTCTAGTGCCTCTATCAGTGTCCATAAAACTGTCCTGAGAATGGACTTAATCAGGTGGTAGAGGTGAAAGTCCTCGGTAGCTTAGACTGTCCTGAGAATGGACTTAATCAGGTGTGGTAGAGGTGAAAGTTCTCGGTAGCTTAGACACAGTGTTGTGGATAATGTTATGTTTGCAGAATTCTAGATCTGGGCTAACCAGCCCATGGTCAGAGACTCTTAAGTGTGCAGTAGAAAAAGTGATCTCTTCCCTGACCAGGTGATCCAGAGACTGAGCTTCACTGGAGTCAGACTCCAAAGAGCTTGTGTGTGGGCTGAGAATGGGTCCTGAGCAAGGCCATGGCTCACAAGGACTGCAGATGGGAGGTTAACTGACTTGATTATTTCAGGCTCTTCCTTCCTTCCCTCATGATACACACTCTGAGCTTTCCTGAAAAATGATAAGACCTGGGATAAGGGAGACCCTTTCCTGATAAAGGGTGAGGAGTCCCAGGAGAACTCTCTTCCTCCCATGTGTGTGTGAGAGAGAGAGAGAGAGAGAGAGAGAGAGAGAGAGAGAGAGAGAGAGAGGAGAAGAAAAAGAAGAAGAGGAGGAGGAGGAGGAGGAGTTGTGTGGGGGGAGAGGAAAGCTGTGTCAAAGGAAACACAGCCTGAGTTCTGTCTCAAGTCAGAATCAGGCAAGAATGTCTGATTCTTCAGTATCTCCTTTGAGACAGTGATAATTTCACATTTGCTTCAGAAATAGTCAAAAGAAAGACAGAAAAGGGCTAAATCAAGGAAAGGAAAAAGCCACATTATGTATTGTTCCAAACAAGAGGAATCTTTACATAAAGACCCAGTTGAGTCCCAGGAAAACTCCTGGACCTAAGAAACACTTATTGTTTAAGGACACAAAATCAGTGTAATAACAGTAGCCTTCATTTGTGGAACAGTGCACTCTCAGATGAGGACATTAGGAGAAACATGTCATTCAAAATAATGTTCAAAGAATTAAGAGTTCAGGGATCGCCAGGAGGCGGGGCCAGCGCGGCTGCTGGTTGCAGGAGGCACCATTGGAGCCGGCTTGGCTTGGGAGCAGTAGCTGAAGAGTTGGATCCAGGGCCGTCCTTGCTGCCCCGTCTGCGTCTGGTCTCTGGCCCTTCCGCGGGATGGCGCGCGGGGCGGCACTGAAGCGGCCCAGCGAGTTCGAGGCGGCGCTGCTGAGCCCCGGTTCCCCGAAGCGGCGATGCTGCGCCCCTCTGCCGGGGCCCCACTCCGGGCCTCAGGTCCCCGGACGCCGAGCCGCCACCGCTTCAGATCCAGACGCCGCCGGCGAGCCTCCAGCAGCCTGCCCCGCCTGGCAGCGAGCGTCGCCTTCCAACTCCCGAGCAATTTTTTTCAGAACATAAAACAAGAATATAATCGTTACCAGAGATGGAGACATTTAGAAGTACTTCAGAAAGTCAGCCTTCCTCCTCGGCACTTACCGCACCAAATTCTCCAGGTGCTTTCTGGATGAAGAAGGACCAGCCCACTTTACCCTTCGACAAGTGGGGATAATATGTGAGCGGCTCTTAAAAGACAATGAAGATAAAGTCCGAGAGGAGTATGAGCAGATCCTCAGTACCAAACTCGCAGAACAGTATGAATTGTTTGTGAAATTCACGCATGATCAGATCATGCGGCGATACGGGACAAGGCCAACAAGCTATGTATCCCGAAGCCTTCTTGCCTATGTAGGTACCAGGTGTGACCTCAAGAGATGGCTGCTGTACACTTTTTGCAACTGGTTTGACATCACATTTCAGCTCCAACTTTGCACCCTGAGAACACTTAAATGTTTCTGCAGGTCCATTTTATACAACTTGAAAGACCTTAAAACTTTCTGGTTGCCACAAGCATATCTTTCTTTTCTGCTCATCTACTAAACAGCTGTGCCCTACTGCGATAGGTTTTCCAGACAAAGTACCTGGAACAGCAGTCTAGCAAAGAATGCCTTCAGTGGCACTCAACACGTGGAGTCTCCCCAAGCACAGCTCTGTGAGAAGTGTGAGTGTGTGTGTGTGTGTGTGTGTGTGTGTGTGTTTTAAGTTATTATTTGTATTGTGCAAAAAAAAAATGATCTTGGGGATTCTGGCTGTGAATTTGATGCACGACAATTATGGTTAAAAACATTGCCTTGGTCTACAGAAGATCGTTAATGTCTGGTGACCACATAGGTGGTAACAGTGGGTTGCTTATTTGTAGGTATTATCGTTAAATACAGGGACAGTTTCCAGGCACAGAATTTGAATTGTAAGTTAGGATGGGCATTAGATGTGATTATGATGATCTAGGAAAGGTCTGCAGTCCTGAATCTGCAAATACATGGTGAGAAATTAGAACAAACTGGAGACAGGCTATCAGTACATGGACTCTGCCTAGCTGTGCTGGAAAAATACTTTGACTCCAAGCCTTAAAATATCCTGTGGAGTCTGAGCTCACCTCATTCATACAGTCACGGAGCTCCCTGAATGCTGAACTTCTACAGGGAAAAGATCTCCCCTGGAGCGGAAGATCAGGGTGTCCCCAGAGCACGTAAGGAGTGCAGTGCAGGGCTGGGCCAGGCTCACAGCACTGCTACCTGGGAGGAGCTGCTCACCTTCGCATCACTTTCAACATAGAATCTGGACCCTTTGTCCAGGTTACCCCAAACTCTCCTGAGGTGTCCGTGTTCAACCCTTAGAGCTTGGTTTTGGCAATACCCTGCCTGAAGTTGCTTATTGGCTGTTCTCTGCCTTGGTCCCAAGGCTGTGAGCAGAAAGCAGCCTCTGGTTTGAGGAGGTGGGATTTAAGTATACATTTATTTTTACTGTGACTTATTCAGGACCACACTTTACAAAATGCCTTGTTTCCTTTACAGTTGTTTTGGAAAGGAAAGTTTTATGAAAACTTTTAGTTTGAATATAGAATAGTTATTTTAATTACGGCTTTATTTTGGAAAAATCTTGAGTTTTAATTCAAATGTTTGCCAATACCTTCCAAAGTAAGGTGATATTCAGAGACAGTTGTTATGATCAGCTGGCTTGCGGACATTTCTGGGGTATTCACATTTGAAGATTCCTTATTAATGAATGTCTTTGACTTAAATCTAACCAAAAACTGCAACATTATTCTTTGTACATTTTCATTATATAGTGTTAATAAGCTTAGTTTCAAATGAATAAAATATTTAAGCTATTTGTTTACCTTGCCAAAAAAAAAAAAGAAAAAAGAAAAAGAGTTCAGGGATATATCAAATCAAGGAAATGATAGAAGTCTATGTGGCAACCTTCAAGGTACTGTAGTAAGAAATCACCTAAGAGAATGTCAGATGCTGGACCTAAAACCCTTGCTCCAGGACTGGCAGAGGTAATATTGTGAAAATGGCCATTCTACCAAAGTAACCTACAGACTTAATGCACTAGTATTAGACTCTCATTAATTTGATATGTTTAGTAAATAATTTAAAAGACCACTCAGAGCCAGGCTCAGGAGTAAGAACTGGAGGTGTTTCAATCCCAGCCTCAAATTATACTGCAGAGCTCTAGTGACAGGAACAGGCTGAAACTGATCAAAAATAGACAGGAAAATCAAAGGCATGTGGTAGAGGTGCTGGACATGAAATGTCAAGGCTATGGAATACTATTCAGCTCTAAACAATGTAATCACAAACAACCAAGGCAAATGGGTGAACTTAGCATATATAGTGTTATTGAGGTCACACAAAGTCAAGAAGAAAATTACATAGCCTTTCCTCAAGTGTGGGATATAGCAAAAAGCATATGTATAAATGTATCCAATTGAATACATGTGTACAATATAACATGGCCAAAAGGAAACAAGAAAGGTAAATATTGAGAGACAAGAAGAGGCAGAATGCAGATAGTCACCTTGAGGTATGAGACAGGGTAAGAAGCCAATTGTTTTCTAGTTCTACCTCTGTCCTGGGTTCTCTCCCTCCCTCCCTCCTCTTTCTTTTTTCTTTGCCTAATGGTACTGGGTTTATATTTGATAATTCAAAGTGAATATTCAGCGGTTCAGAATGGCTATTCTAACTGAGATGTATGGCTTCTATTCTGGTTAATTTCAATGTGTGATTTTTTTTCTTGTCACTTAAAAAAAAAGATTATAAAAACAAGAATAGACAGGGGCATCACCCCAGGTGAGGGTTTTCTCTTCCCCAGGACTGAGCCCCAACTCAAGGGCAGAGGGAGGAGCTGCCTGTGGCCCCTGAACCGGTGTGCAGCAGCATTTCCTTCCTGCGCTCCAGCTATCTTTGGAGCCACTCCACGCAGGTGCTCTCCAGGTAGGCTTTATAATGCTCTGCCTCATCAGCCTGCTCCCACTTGCTTGGGGTGATGAGCACTGCCAAGTCTGCCACCAATCACGTTTTCAGGTCATCGTTCAGGGCTATGTAATCGCGACCATTGTAGGCTGTACTGCCAGTACCCGTGGAGGAGGCTCCCGTCGGACCCTACGTCACAGTCATACAACCACTGGAACATGTGAGAGCCTGCAGGACTCGCGGTCAGCCCTGCCCGCCCTTTGTGCCCTAGCAATCTCCTAAACTAAAAGTGAAAGTGGGTCTTGGGTCCCAGAGGGTCCCGCAAGTTCTGGGAGCTCCTAGGACTTGGGCCCCAGGACTTCCTGGCCCCTGAGTAAGACTAGGAGGGGTTGTGACTTCCAACATGGGGTCACTCACCACCCTTGCTCTGGTTGTAGTAGCCAAGCAGGGTACTTCACTTGGAAACTCTTCTCATGGCCCTCTGCGACTTTTGTCTGTAGCTCCCAGTACACAGGGCCCTGGAGCTTCATCCATGGCGCACGCGGCTCATATCTCAGATTCTCCACGTCGCTGTCGAAGCGCACGAACTGCGTGTAGTCCACGTCGCCGGCTTCCATGTACAGGGGCTTCCCGTGGCCCGGCCGGGACATGGCAGTGGAGAAATACCGCATCGAGTGTGAGCCTGAGGGCGGCGCGCAGTGAAACCCTGACCTCCTCCCCGGACCCCGGGCTTGTGAGCGGGTCTGGAAGGGAGCAGGGCGCCGGTCTTGCGACGTGGCTGGAGAAGGGGCGGAGGGTCGGGTGGGCGGCGCGGGGACCGGGCTTCCCCTGTGCAGTCCCCGACCCGCCCATGCCCCCAGAAGCCTTTTCCCTCCCGACCCCGCACCCACCCGTGCGCGTCTGGGTCCAGGCCAGGGCGGTCGCCTGCAGCAGAAGCAGCTTTCGCTGCACTTGCCCCCTTCTGGCAATCAGGAAGGGTCTGAGTTCTGAGATCTGCCAGGACTTCACAACCAGAGCCCTTGGCCAAGGTGGCTGGTTTCCCAAGATCTTGCTATCTAATGGGGGTGAGATCTGAGAGCAGGTCATTCATTAGTGTCCTGGAGAAGGACCTGACCCAGGTTAGGAGCAGAAGTGAAATTGGGGAGATGGGGAATCCAGGGCCCTGGGATTGCCCACCCCTGACCTAGGCTGGACTAAGAATTTGCTTCCAACACTTATAATTGAAATAAAATACTAAGAAGTTTGCCTTATAATAGCTTAGTGCAAATAGAACTGCAGAATAGGATAATTCCTCATCTTCAGGCACTGCAGCTTTAGCTCAGAGTTCTCTGACTTCCCCAGGAAGATTGTTGGAGAACTGCACTTCCCAGTTATCTGCTGCACTGTAGCAAAGCAGCCAAGCTCAGCATGTGGAGACAGCACAGCACTGATACTTCCCACAGTCTGTGACATCAAGAGTCCTTGGTGACCCTGGTTCAGGAACTCTCCCAGGTCCTGTTTTCTTCTTGCTGTGTTTTCTCAAGGCTTCTCTAGAGCTGGGGTCACATGAGATAAGGTTTCCTCATATGGCAGCTGGAAAGGACTCAGGTTCTGGCTGGCTGGCCCAGAGAGACATCTGTCTCTTATTTACCTAGAAGTCTCTTTAGACTGCTCTTGAAAGAGCAGCTTACTTACCTAGAGCCAGCCATGAGAGAGAGAGAGAAAGAGAGAGAGGGAGAGAAAGAAAGAGAGAGAGAGAGAGAGAGAATGATAGAATATTACAGAATGTGTGCAATAGGTTCATGATCCAATACAAGAACATGACCATACTATCAGTCTCTCTCTGTCAGGAAAAGGGAGAGAGCAGGTCCTGACCACCTGAGAGGATGGAATCAAGGGCAGAGCTGCAAATCTGTGAATACTCACTCTAACTACAATGTTACTCCAGCATCCTGTGAGTCAGATGGACATTTAGTGATCTTTTTGCAAGGTTTAAAAAAAAACAGTTTAAAATTTGATACAACAAAAGAAGACACAAGTTTCTCAGTTTTCATTGAAAGGTCTTTACAACGATTTCTTTCTAAAGTTCAACTTGTGTCTTATTTATTGTTCTCTTGCTATGAAGAGACATCAGGAGCATGGCAACAACAACAACAACATCATC
Source organism: Mus musculus (assembly GCF_000001635.26). Lineage (NCBI taxonomy): Eukaryota > Metazoa > Chordata > Mammalia > Rodentia > Muridae > Mus > Mus musculus. The sequence goes on from NC_000083.6 coordinate 36,163,269, forward strand.
AACAACCACAGAAATCATTTAACTGGGACCTAATTACAGTTTCAGGGGTTTAGTCCATTGCCCTCATGGAGCGAAGCAGGCTGGCATCTAGGGAGACATGGGGATGGAGCAGTAGCTGGGAGTTCCACATCTGGTTCCTCAGGCAGTTTCTGTCTTGGGCTTTGGAATCTTCCAAGACCACCCTGAGTGACATACCTCCTAATCCATTAGATAGTGACAGTCCCTAATGACCAAGCATTCAAGTCTTTAGGCCAATGGGGGACATTTTCATCAAATTACCATATTTCACTACCTGGCCCCATAGGAGTGTAGCCATAACAGAATGTAAAAGAACCTCAGTCCAACTTCAAAAGTCTGCATAGCCTGTCAGTCTCAACACTTTAAAACTTCAAGGTTTATACTCTCTTCTGAGGCTCAACACAATCTCTTAACTGCAACCCTCTAAAGAAAATAAAAACAGGTCACATAGTTGAAATATACAGTGGCAAAGGATGTGCATTTGTGTTTCAAAAGGAAGGGAAAGAGCAAAGAGAGGAAACCCTGGATCACAGACTAAAACCCAGCTGGGCAAACTGCAAACTCATCTCCATGTCTGCTGCCAAAACTCTCTCCAGATCTCCAGCTCCTGTCAGCTGTGTTGGCTCTTTCAGCTCTTTCAGGCTGGTTCACACATAATAGCAGCTCTCCTTGGGAATACAGGAAGACTGGCATCTCCCAATCTTGGGATCTCCAGTGAAATCCAGCATTCACTCTCCCAGCTTTGCTCAATGGCCTCTCTGGCTCTCCATGTAGGGACACTCTGGACACACAAATGTAGGGAGATTCCATAAGCCAGAATAAAGCTGCTAAGTTCTGCTGCTTGCTGGAGTTAGAACGTGGCCCCTACATTCATTTATCTTCTCACCAGTTTTGTGGTTTTAATGGTTTTCTTCACTATTTAAGCTTTTCTTTAATTTTCATTTACAGTTTGGAAGCATAGCTGTGTGTGGCTTGTCCCTTTCTTCCACTTGGCAGTAGATTTTCTTTAAACGTTATTCCTCTGAGCACTAGACTTAGTGGTCCTTTTCTCTTCAAAGTGTACTTTGTGCATTTTCCTTATGTACCCTGCTCATTTTCATTAGACAGGTGCATAAGAGTGGCCATTAATAAATAAGCAACACAGGGAAGACTAGACTCTCCTGAAGTCTCCTCTGCCAAGGCCCTTAATCTAAAGCTCTGATTTAATTTCAGACAGATTATTTTCTCAAGGACAGAAACCAGCCACTTTCTTCTATTTCAAATTCAGATTCAATTGAGTTCACATTCAGATTCTTATGTTCAGTGTGGATGTGAGGAGCTGCAGCTCAGGGCAGCATGGAGCTGACAGGATGCAGATGTCCCCTAGTGCCTGCTGGATCAGGAAGGATGGCTGTGGAAAGGAGAACAGGGAAGTTAGGGACAGGGTCCTTGTGTGCCAAGGTATCCTGGGCTTTCCAGGTCTTCCCATTGTGCATAGAGGAAAAGCAAATAGCTTTAGACATTTGTAGTTTCTAAGTCAGAACTTGTTCCCACAGGAAGGCTATCTCAGGGTATAAAAATAAGAGTCAGGACATTCAATATGAAACCATCTCCAAGTCCCACCACTCATGCAAAGGTGTAAATCTGAGAGGGCCTGGGACCCAGTCCTCTTCTGTTTGCCTTAGGTCCAATCCCCGGTCCTATTTTTTACCTGAAGGCCTCCAGAAACAAGGCAGAGCCCTGGACACTGTTGCTGCCTGCAGTAGAAGAAAGAAGACATTCAGGAGACTGACAGTTAGGCTGGAGGAGCTAATATGGGCTAACTTTGCTCTACCTTAACCCCAAGAGTCTCAGAGACAATCTTCTCTCCCACACCTACCTCCAGCCAGAGCATAGTTCTCTTCTTTTCCACCTGTGAGAAGAAAAGCTGTGAGAGTTCAAGGAAGATCTTGACACTAGGAAGTTCCCAGAACTGACTGAGGACCCAGGTGGAGACAGTAGCAATGTGGGGTGTGGATTTTTTCCCATTAATGAGCTGACCACACTTCTAAAGGGGACAGAGAGAAAACCCAGACCCTGCCTTTTCCTACCTATTTTTCTCCTGCTCTTCAACACAAAAGGCACCATAGCTCCAATGATGATCACAACTCCAAGGACAACCAGAACAGCTATGATTACCATGTTGGAGTCCCTGGATGGACGAGGCTCTGGGAAGGACAGGTACAGGATATGAAGGTGAGGATTATGATCCCAGATCTGAGCCATGACCAACTCAGGGTCTGCAGAAGGCTCCAGCTTTCCCTGAACTGAGCCTGCACCCACACCCTCCTTACCCCATCTCAGGGTGAGGGGCTCAGGCAGCCCCTCATGGTACACATGGCATGTGTAATTCTGCTCCTTTCCAAGAGGCACCACCACAGATGCCCACTTCTGGAAGGTTCCATCCCCTGCAGGCCTGGTCTCCACAAGCTCCATGTCCTGGGTCAGCTCCTCCCCATTCAACTGCCAGGTCAGGGTGATGTCAGCAGGGTAGAAACCCAGGGCCCAGCACCTCAGGGTGACATCATCTTCAGATCTGGGATGATGGGTCACATGTACCTTTGGGGGATCTGTGTGGAAGATTTAAGAAATCACACAATTAACAAGACACATTGAAATCTACACAAGATTCAGTTAAACCAATGATGACATTGAACTATGTGTCTATTTAACACTTCAACTGTCATTGCACTAGTGACCTGCAGGTAGAGCTGGTCCCCTCACTAAAGAACTGCACATTTTCTTTTGGGACTCAGAAGACAAGAGGGAATCCACATGAGCCAGTGGGTCAACATGGTCATCCTTATGTGATGTTCAATAGCATGAGAGAGGTAGTCACAGAATGGAAGAGGGAATGGCAAGTAAGTAATTTAATATGTGTTTGAGTTCATATCAAAATCAGAAATCAGGGTCATATGCCACTGGAAGGATGCCACCACTGAGACTACCACTGTGGTCATCTTGCAGACCAACATTAACTGTCAGTCCAAGTGAAGAGCCATCACAAAGTGTGTAGCCAGAGAAAATGACTCCCAGTCCCTGCCTCTGGGGCACAAGATACAGGTATGTTACACAGAATCCCTGGAGTGTGCTGTGGACCCCAGTGCAACACTCACTGGAACACAGTGAGCTCACAGGGTGGGCTCACTATAGCACTGGATTTCAGAAGACCCTGTCTCTCAGAAAGTCAAATTCCTGATTCACTAGGGGGAGCAATGTAACTTGCTGGGGTAGAGAGACAGCAGGAGGCTTCTGGATGTTTAGTTCTGACAGGAAATAGTTTAAACTCAGAAGAATCGCTCTTTTAAGGACTTGTGTAATTATCCAGGTTAGCAGCCTCCCCTGGCACCTGTGGAGACTGATACAAATGATAATACAAGGGCATGGAGAAACAGGATCACTCCAGTGCAGACAAAAACTGACTGGAAACAAAATAATGCCTTTAAAAAGAAGAAGAAGAAGAAGAAGAAGAAGAAGAAGAAGAAGAAGAAGAAGAAGAAGAAGAAGAAGAAAAAGAAGAAGAAAAAGAAGAAGAAAAAGGAAGAAAAAGAAAAGAGAGAAGAAAGAAAAAGAAATTCCAGGATTTATATTTCTCCAGGGTAGCCCATAAGGGCTCATGTGACCATTCACCAGTGAAGAAGTAGAAAGAATTGGGTTACAGACAGGGAGGGATTTGTCAGAAAGTATTCTTTGAAAATTCTAGAAACTGGGGCAACCAGCCTAGTGTAGGGGAGTCCGTGTCTCCCATCAGGTAAAGGCGACTTCCAGTCCTGAGGTGTAAGGGCTGACACACTCAGCAGGACAGGAATCCATGTCCACAGACAGTGGGTGTGGGCAAAGAATCCAGACTAGGAGAGGCCATGGCTGACAGAGGCTGCAGGGGAACTGAAGGGAGCAGCTGTTGTCACCTCAGGGAAATTCTCTCCTTCCCTCCTGAGACAGCCTGGGCACTGTCCAGGGAGAAGCCTGAGCCCTGGGAGAGTCAGTGCAGTCACTGTGATGAGGGATCAGGAGGCCCTGGGACACTCTCTCCCCTCTGAGACCATCACCCCAGCTGAGGGTTTCTTCTTCCCCAGGACTGAGCCCCAGCCCGAGGGCAGAGGGAGGAGCTGCCCGCGGCCCCTGCACCTGTGCGCAGCAGCGTCTCCTTCCCGAGCTCCAGGTATCTGCGGAGCCACTCCAGGCACGGGTCCTCCAGGTAGGCCCTGAGCGTCTCTGCAACACCACCCTGCTCCCACCTGCGTCGAGTGATCTGCGCCGCCAAGTCCGCCGCCGTCCACGTTTTCAGGTCTTGGTTCAGGGCGATGTAATCGCTGCCGTCGTAAGCGAACTGCCAGTACCCGCGGAGGAGGCGCCCGTCCGACCCCAGGTCACAGCCGTACATCCTCTGAAATGTGTGAGAGCCTGCGGGATCCCAGTGTGAACCCCGGCACACCCGCCCATCCCCGCTCACCCGCTCCGCCCCGCCCTCCCCGCCCCGCCCACCTGGGGACTCCTCCAAAGTGAAAGGAAAACCGGTCCGGGGTTGGTTCTGCTCCCGAACCTAGACTTGGGACTGGAGATCTCTGTCCCCTGTCTCGGGACCTGGCGAAGTCGTGACCTCCGACCCGGAGTCACTCACCGCCCGCGCTCTGGTTGTAGTAGTGGAGCAGGTTCCTCAGGCTCCCTTGGAAACCCTGCTCATGGCCCTTGGCGATCTGTGTCTCCCGCTCCCAATACTCCGGCCCCTCCTGCTCCATCCAGGGCGCCCGCGGCTCCATCCTCGGATTCTCCGCGTCGCCGTCGAAGCGCACGAACTGCGTGTCGTCCACGTAGCCGACAGAGATGAACCAGGGCTCCCCGAGGCCGGGCCGGGACACGGCGGTCTCGAAATACCGCATCGAGTGTGGGCCGGGCCGGGACACTGCGGTGGTGAAATACCGCATCGAGTGTGGGCCTGGGGGCGGCTCGCGGTGAGACCCCGACCTCCTCCCGGGACCTTCGGTGGCTGCGCGGGCAGAAGCGGAGCAGGGCGTAAGGTTTGGGATGCGGGTGTAGAAGGGGCGGAGGGTCTTGTGAGCGACACGGGGACGCGGCTTCCACGGTGCCGTCCCCGCCCCTCCCCGCAGAGGCCGTTTCCCTCCCGACCCCCGCACTCACCCGCGCGTGTCTCCGTCAGTATCAGGGCAGCGGCCAGCAGCAGGAGCAGCGTTCGCGGTGCCATTGCCCCATCTGGGAATGATGATACAGGAGATCTGAGGCCTTCAGGCTGCTTGGACTTTATAACCAGCGCCCGCGGAGGAGCTGTTGGTTCCTTCCCCAGGATCCTGCCACCCAATGGAGACGAGACCTGCCAGATAATTCCTGCTACCTCAGGAGGTCAGAGAGGGCATCAGATCCCCAGGAGCTATAAAGTGGTGCTGCTCCAGGGCAAGGGAGGGGCAGGAGCTGAGCTGCAGGAGAGGGTGGTGTCTGCAGGGAGCAGAGTGAGGCCCTTGTGCACCTGTGTCTTAGTGAGGGTTTCCATTGCTGTGATAAGACCCCATGACCAAAAGCAACTTGAGGAAGAAAGGGTTTCTTTCAGTTTACACTTCCACATCTCAGTCTATCATTGAAGAGATTCATGGCAGGACCTTGAGAGAGGATTCTAAGTAGGAACTGAAGCAGAGACCATGAGGATCAGTGCTAATAGCTTTGTAGTTTATGGCTTGCTCAGTCTTCTGTCTTATACAATTCGTGATCACCACCCAAGACCAACTCCAGTGGGCTGAGCCTTTCCATACTGATCATTCATAATAATTTAAAAATGCCTTATAGACTTTCCCAAAAGCGTCCTGGATGGAAGCAATTTCTCAATTCAGGATCCTCTTCTTATATATGTCTCAGTTTGTGTGGAGTTAACAAATGCAAACAGCACAGCCTCCTGGTGCAGGGTCACTCAGTGAGAGCTGAGGGAGGAGCATGTGTGAGTTCCTCCCCCTGAGCTGAGCCAGGGACCTGCCCTGTGAATGGAGGACCCAAGGTAAAACAGTTGGAATGCAAGGAATGGGAGCACAGTGGGTTCCAACTCCATTCCTGCCCCTCAGTCCTGAGAACATGTCTCTTCCTTGCCTGTTGGTTGATGCTGTTGACATAACCATGGGAGAGACTGATAAAGTCAGGGCAAGGGAGGAGATGGGGAGAGAAATAGGGACCTTTTCTTACCTCAGAGCAGGGTAATCAGATTTTGAAGAGACTGAGGAGCAGCTATGTAGGTATGTAGTTAGTTAGGTAGGTAGTTTATAGATATTCAGACAGATAGACAGACATAGAATTAAAATGGAATGAGACGTGCTCTTCTACTTTTTGGACATTGACAATTTCCCTTCTTGCTCAGACTTCATGCAGTTTTAGGTCCTGCTCCAACAGACACCTGCCCAGCTGGGGAAACATTCATGGCTGACCCTGTGGGGCTTGTTACAGTTCTTGCATGGATCAGAGAACCATGAGATTTTCAAAGATCACACACCACAGCAGAGTGCATGTGAGAGATTTATTGGGGGTGGGTAGTCAGGCTGGAAGAGATAAAATAGGGGGCTGTGGAGACCTGGGTTGGATAACAGTGAGCAACTTGTGGCCATAGTGGAAATGTGTCACATTTGGTGGTTGGTGATGATGTGGTTTCTGGCACTGAGAGGCTGAAAGCAGGCTGGTTCTGAAATGTGGGTGGTTGTTGGCTGACAGACATCCCTTCCTCTTATTTATTATATAAGGTGAGAAAATAGAAAGGGGTGACTGGTGAGGCATAAATGGGGTTACTGTGCTCTTTAGAAAGCTTTCTGTTGTCTAGGGTGGTGGTGGTGTCAACATCTTTGGTGACCCAAGAAAGCTGGATGCTGTCTAGGTTCAAAAAAAGCATGCTGTTCCCTCACTGTCCAGGCTCTGCAGGGCCATCTGCAGCTGGGGCATGCAGATGCATTCTTGGGGCATCATGGGGCAGGTGCTTTGAAGCCGTCTGGCATGCAGAGTTTGAGGAAACACCTGGAGCTAGCATTTTACTGAAGCACATCTGTATATATAAGGATCAGAAGATAAAGTTAAGGAGGCTAGAATAAATTTTTTCCTTAGCTGAACATTTTAAACTTTTAGGCCTATTAGTTGGGGGTGGGGCATCCCAAGACCACAGAAAAGGAGAGGATAACCCCACACTTAGGACTAAGCTGAACAGGCAGCAGGTGAAACAGGCTGTTGATTGACAGTTCTTATCTGCAGTCCTTTTGATCATGAGAGGTGGATTCAAGTAGATTCTTTGAACCTTAAAAGAATTTTTTGAGTTTACAGAATGAGATAAAGTTTAGACATGTAAACATACCATGTGTAATCTGTACTGAACTTCTCATTGTAGAAAAGGCAGCAGACTCGTGCCTTTGAGTCTTAGTAAAAGCTTGGAGACCCTGAAAGAGGGGTTTGAGGTAAAAGCATGAATAGGGCATATACAGATTGGACAGATGTTTTTAGCTCAATGAGAAGCCCTTTTAAGTCTATATACTTAGAGACAAGCGTAGGAAATTCATAATCTTGAGCTTGTGACTGTTATAATAGCAATCAATCACTGATTATCATAGCTAGATCAATAACTCATCAGAACACCAATGATTAATGTGAAAACTTTGGACTCTTTAGATCTTAATATAACAATAGCATAGAGAGGGAAGAAATCTGAAACATTTTTCATTTTTACATACATTGTAAATCACTTTCTTAAACCTTTACATTTTATATACCTTAAAACTTTAAAAACACCCTTTTGACCTTTATAAATATGATTCACAGATCTGAAAGCACACTTTTAAGAATGTTGTAACGTACTTAACATTTCATGTCTTTGGAAGTTACATAAACTCTACAGTTTTTTTTATCCAATTATTCACCACAACTCACATGCCAGAGATTGGTTAGTGAGAGCAAACATCCTGGTAAAACAACTTCCTTTACATAAAGAAATAGTAAGAGGCTACATTGAATTCTGTTGTGTGAATTTTTCTCTCCTTAGAACCTGGTAACAATGTGATCAGTGTGGAGACCCAGTAGCAACTCTAGGAAAGTGTCCATGATTTTTACACATGAGGAGAACTGAGAAGCACCTGAAGCCTGTGCTGTTGCTTGCTGAGAAACTGACAAAGCTCTCCCTAGTCCACACCATCAGAGATCTGGGAAGGATGAATTTCTCCTGAGAAAGCGGGAAGTACAGACCAAGCAACTTCCAAATCTATTAAAAATGACAGACTTATCTGTTACCTAGACAACCACTGTGGTATACTGATTTTATTGGGAACAGAGGACCCAGGGAAACATCAGTCTCTTCTGCCCAGTCCAGAAGATCCAAAGCAAGGCCATCAACTCCCTAGTTGTCCACAGTTTGTCCAGGGTCCTGGTGACAGATTAGATGAAAGGCAGATTTTCACCCAGGCGGTCTGGCTTTGTCACCTTTAAAGCAAGCTCAAAGTGGAGTTCTTCTCTACCCCATCATCATCTGTGAAGACCTGGGGGTCACTTCTAGTAGCTGGGGGTCTCGGTCATAGTAAGCTATTTCCATCATTTTAAATGCCATATTCAGCAGATCTCTGAAAAGGTTTGAGGACTGTTAGCTACTAAGGACATCCACACTGAACAAACTTTCCTTGTTTCTAGTAACTTGTTTTAGGCTTAACTTAGGAACCACACCGGAGGCTAATTAAACCGTGTTCCTGATCTTAACTTGAATGTGTTAATTGTCCTCCACAGTGTACAATGAGTCAGTAACTTACATAAGATTGAGATTTTTAAAAAAGATTTATTTATTTATATGAGTACATTGTAGCTGTCCAGACACACCAGAAGAGGGCATCCAGTTCTATTACTGATGGTTGTGAGCCACCATGTGGTTTCTGGGAATTGAACTCAGGACCTCTGGAAGAGCAGTCAGTGCTCTTAACCACTGAGACATCTCTCCAGCCCCAAGATTTTATAACTTTATCTCTGGTAAGTTTGAGCCTTAGTAATTTGAGTTGAAGATCCTATATCCTCTAAATTAAACAGAAATGCTTTAAACTGTAGTCCATAAGAGACTGATATCTTTTATAGTTTACCATTATAGAATAACACAGTTTTTGTAAGACTCAGTTTCTCAAAATAAATAAACCTTGACAAGACAAGCAAGGATAAAAAGCCAGACAAATACTACTGTGAAGCTGAGTATGTCTTATAAATATAGAACTTATTAATCACTATTCCTTACTCAAATATAACTGGCTGGAGAGTGGCTCAGAAGTGAAGAGCACTGCTTGCTCTTCCAGAGGATCCAGGTTCAATTCCCAGCAACCACACTGCAGCTCACAAAGGTCTGTAATGATAGTTCCAGGGATCTGACACAATCACAAAGACATGAATGCATGCAATGCTCATATGCTCATAACATAAGATGTTAGAATAAAATGCGATCCTTATTCATTAAACATGTGTTCTGTTTATCTACATTTTATAGCACCTTGGTGCTGAGCAGTTAGCAAAGACATAGGAGGATAGACATACATCTTATATCAGTGTTTGCTAATTCAATTAGATCCTTAGAAAATCACATTTTATTATCACATACACTATATTCTAAACCAGAGTTGAATCACATATGCAGTATGTTGTAACAAATGTAACCTTAAATTTTTATCTTCATACAAAAAGCTATGCCAATCAGAAATACTTGAGAGTTGTGGGTACTTCTTTTGTCTATAAAGAGATAGAATGTTATACAGAAATCTCATGAGGACAAAAAATGTTTTATGGTTATTATTTTGTGACATGTGGTGAAGTGATGATGTTGGTGAACTCACACGGCATCTACTCTTTAAGCTTAGTAAGGATGGCTGCCAGTAATACGGCAACTTACATACTGATGATGTCATCAGCCAAGATGAAGGAGAGCCACATGGTTGCTGTCTTAAAACATCTGTTTTCATGGTCTGTTGTTTTTAAAAACTTAATCCCAGTCACTCACTTTTACCAATGAACATGATCCAGCCAGGTAGAGTTCAGAAAGGGCCAGCAATAGTGAGTTAGTCTCAGAGACTGAAACCATTCTAGGCCTAGATTGAATTACACAGAGACCAGAGGCTTCCAGGACTAGGCCTAGTTTAGCAGATTGAGGCAGTAAATCTCCCAGACAACAATTACAATAAGACAATAAAACATACTTTTACAACCCACTCTAGATACAATGTTTCTTCAGCATCCTGTGAGTTAGATGGATATTTAGAAATCTTCTTTCTGTAAGGATTTAATTTTTTTGTTTTTAAAGGTAACTTGTAATACAAAAAAGGTGATACAAGTTTCTCAGGTTTTCTCAAAAGGATCTGCCCAGCCCCCAGAGAGGGTTTCTCTGTGTAGCCCTGGCTGTCCTGGAATTCACTCTGTAGACCAGGCTGACCTCAAACTCAGAAATCTGCCTGCCTCTGCCTCCCAAGTGCTGGAATTAAAGGCTTGTGCCACCACTGCCCATGAAATTAAATATTTGAAAAGATTTATTTATTTATTTATTTATTTATCTATTTATTTAATGAGTACACTGTAGCTGTCTTCAGACACACCAGAAGCAGGCACCTGATCCTGTTACAGATGGGTGTGGGCCAGGAAAGTAATCAATACAACCTCGATTTTGTTTCAATAAGCAAAGATCCAAGCCAATGTAAGCTCATGTAATTTTGTAACAATCTCCAATAATTTTGTATCAATATGCAAAGTGGTATATAAAAACATATTGAATAATTTACCCCTGGTTCCTATTATCCACATATTATTCCAATATCCCCCTTTTCTTGTCTATATAAAAAATAAAGATGTTAAGTGTAACACAGTAAAACTGTTTTCAATAATGAAGCTATTTCTGCCAAGCTTCCCACAATGTCCAGCTTGGTTGAATTTGCAGTCAGTCTCAGGACTCCGTATTTTTGAGTTCAGAGTTCTATACAATGTTCATGTCAGTTTCCAATGAACTCAGGAATTTGAATATCCTGGAGAGTTTGTAATCTGAACCTGATCACTGGGTGGTGTTTGCCACTTTAGCAGCAATCCTGTCTATGTAGAACATAGCAGTCAACCCAAAGATGTCCACTGTTTGCACAGGACCTGGCAGCAGAACAGGCATGGGGCAGTTAATCCCAGTAGTTAGTGTTAACACAATCCAGGTGAATTTGCAGTCAGTGGACTCTGTCATCCTTCTTCTTGGAAACCTAAAAGGTTACTTTTAGGAATTCTAAAGAACCAATTTTTTAAAAAAATTATTTATTTTGGATTTTTCGAGACATGGTTTCTCTGTATAGCCCTGGCTGTCCTGGAACTCACTTTGTCGACCAGGCTGGCCTCGAACTCAGAAATCCTCCTGCCTCTGCCTCCTGAGAGCTGGGATTAAAGGCGTGTGCCACCACACCTGGCTGAGCCACAATCTCTTAAATACATTTGAGGTACACAAACCTTGTTTCTAGTTACTTTCTTCAGACTGAAACCTGTAAACACACACAGGAAGCAAGATGAAGGTCATTTACAGTATCAGTTCCTACCCTGTATGACTACTGGTATGATGACAGAGAGTTTGTGTATCCACAATATTCATATAGAATTTGAGGTAATATTTATACCCTAAGAAAAGTGTTATAGAGTAAATGAAAACCAAAGGATTATGAGATTGGTGGAAATAGAACAGTCCCTTATTTTTTGTTTTTCTCTGTCCTATACAAAGATGGAGATTTTGGAATTTCCTTTAACAAGCATGTGTGGGTTTAGAAAAGGAGACCTATGTTCCAACCCCAAAGCCAGTTTTAATGTTTAATTGAATTCAGATCATATAAAGACCATTTGCCACTTCTGTCTGTAGAGGGCAGAAGAGACAAGATGGAGGTGGGCGATACCACTTGGCCAGGTGACTCCTCTTCTTGGGACATTTTCTCTTGATGAACCATCTTTTTCTTCAGCTGTTTCATTTGCCCAGTGGTCTCCAGATTCCTTAGTTGGATGCTTTTATTCACCTGGAAGGGGAGAAGCAACACCTGTCCAAACCCTAACTCTCAGGGCTCCCCATTTTGGCCATTTATATCTTTTCTAGGTTTTTGGCAATAGAAAAAGTTGAATCCAAGTTACATATAACTACACATAGAGTTGAGTCAAATACACTGCATTGCAGCAAATTAAGAGTACCTGTTATGAATATTAATTATAACCCTTTAGTTATAACCCTTAAGTTTAAGGCCAAATTTTGTTATATACTTTATCAATTTTAAAATATACCCAATGAACTTATAAATTGGGTCTTAGTTTACACCATAGTTTTAAAGAGAGTTTTTGAGAGCAAAACAGAAATTGTAGAGATAAAATACTTTTAGGAATGGAATATAGAGAAAGTACAGGGTGGAGAAAGTTTGGACATAAGACATTTGGGGATCAGTTCTTTTTATAAATATATATATTTTTTATTAGATACTTTCTTTATTTACATTTCAAATATTATCCCCTTAACTAGTTTCCCCTCCAAAAATCCCCTATCCCCTCCCCACTCCCTCTGCTCCCCAACCACCCACTCCATTCCTGGTTATGGCATTCCCATATACTGGGGCATAGATCCTTCACAGGACCCAGGGCCTCTCCTCCTAATTGATGACTGACTAGGCCATCCTCTGCTACATATGCAGCTAAAGCCATAAGTCCTACCATGTGTTTTCTTTGATTGGTGGTTTATTCCCAGGGAGTTCTGGGGGTACTGGTTAGTTCATAGTGTCGTTCCTCCTATGGGGCTGCCAACCTTCAGCTTTCAGATCACTTCTATATGCAGTGGCAGTTGCTATTATTTGGGAAATGTTGGAAATCAATTGCACCAAATTTTTGCCCATTCATCTGTACTAAGGCTAAGATGTTGTAATAAAACCGGATTCCATGGAGATGGAGAGAGAGAGGGTTATAAAACCAAATTCTTGTAGAGGGAATTTCCATAGCTATGCAATATCACTCTCCAGCTCTGTTCTGACTCTTCAGAGCAGACCAGCCTTGTTGGTAATCCTAGAATCACCCACATTCTACTCTATGTGTGGGAGGCAAGGACACTCACAATGTACAGGCACAGGGAGAACAAAGAGAGACAGCAGGTAGTAGAAAAAAAGTATTGCTCAAAATAAAACCCAACCGAGGGGAAAAGGTCCAGAGCAGGGATGGGTCCCTCCACCTCCTAGAGTACCAAGACTCAGGGAAGCACTGGGGCCAACTGAGAGAGAGGGGCCACTCACCAGGTGCTGGTGATGATGGAGGGCCAGAAAGTGGGTCTGCTGTGGGTGGACTGGAGATAAGGGATAAAGTCCCTGAAGAGCTTTGGTCCTCCAAGGGGTGCACAGGCTTGCAGACAGCCTACCAAACCATGGTGCCAATGTTAGGTTTTGGGATTTTTGTGTCATTCAGAGAGCCAAGGAATGCCTCAAAAATCACACCCCCAACACAGCTCAGAAGTGAGATTTACTGTATATGGAGGGTCCTATAAAAAGACACCTTCTGAGCAAGAATGGAAGAGAAAGTGGGTGAGGGCAACAGTGGTAATGTGTCCCACTTGTGGCTGGTAAAGATTTAGCTACTGGTGTTGAGGGAGGCTGGGAGACCCCTGGTTCTGGAATGTGGGTGGTTCTAGGTTTACCACAGGCCTGGTCTGCTCTGAGGAGTCAGAGCTGAGCTGGAGAGTGACATCAGGAGAGGGACAGGTCTGTCTTAATGAGCACTAGGGTCCATCTTGCTTCTAGGTGAGGTGACTGCTGGATGGATGGAGACAAAGATGACAGAGACTAGGAAATGATAGGATGAGTCTTAGACACTGTTCTATTGCTGTGCAGGGCCACCATGACCAAGGCAGTTCTGAAATAGAAAGCCTTTAATCAGGGCTTGCTTACAATGTCAGTGGCTTAGTCCTTTCTCATCATGGTGGGGAGCATGGCAGCAAGCAGGCAGGCAGAAATGGGGCTGGAGCAGTAGCTGGGAGCTCATCCTGTTCTATAGGCAGCAGACAGACCTAGACTGGGCTGGCATGGGATTTTAAACCTCAAAGCCTGTTTCCAGTGAAGCACTTCCTGTATCAAGGCCACCCCTCACATGTCTTCTAATCCTTTCAAAGTGCCCCACTCCCTGGCAACTGTCTTCAAATATGTGAGCCTACAGGGGCCATGCTTATTCAAAGACCTCAGAATGTCAAGAATTAAGCAGCAGCATCTGCCACCATCAGTTCAGACTGAGGGGTAAGACTGTGGAGGGGACCCCATGTCTCTCTTCTTTGGGACTCCCCATCTTGTGGTACACTGAGGGAAGTGCTCTTCATGTTCAGTGACCTGAAATCATTCTGGGAAGGCAGTGATGGCAGCCTGTGTCTAGATCCATCTGACAAAGCCTGAGCCATTTTCCAGCCTGCTCTGTTTCAGGAGTGGGCCCAGGGTGCCCTGGAAGCAGAATATGAGAACCTAAGGTATCTCAACCCCTGGATGCATGGGTCCCTGTTGGAGCAGGCAAACATTTATCCATAAGATCTTTGCCCTGTAGCCTTGTGCATGTGCACAGCTCCTGTGGAATGTGCTGGGTAAGCTGTGAGTGTGAGCTCAGGTGCCAGTCCTCTTCTTCCCAACACTTCTCACATGGTGGTCCTCTGTGCCTGCTTTTCCCCAGGCAGGGCCCTAGGTGTCACAGGAGTGTGGGGATGCAGCCTCTCCTGAAGGAGTGCTTATCAGCTCCTCTGTCTAACAGCAGAGGGACTGTGCAGAAAACAAGCTTAGTGTCCTGCTGTGGGCTGTCCTGGTGCTGTTTGTATTCTGATGTTAATTCTGCTTCCTCAAGAGGGTTTGCAGCCAGTGAGCAGTCCATCCTGTACTCAGGTGATCTCAAGTGATCCTGCTCCCTATTTTAACTGGTCAGTACCCTTGGAGGAGGCTTCCCTTTGACCCCATGTCACAGCTATACATCCACTGGATCCTGTGAGAGGCTGCGGGTCTTCCTAGTCATCCCAGCCTGCAGATGTGAAGTTAACTGACTTGGTTATTTCAGGCTCTTCCTTCCTTCCCTCATGATACACACTCTGAACTTTCCTGAAAAATGATAAGACCTGGATAAGGGAGACCCTTACCTGATAAAGGGTGAGGAGTCCCAGGAGAACTCTCTTCCTCCCATGTGAAAGAGAGAGAGAGAGAGAGAGAGAGAGAGAGAGAGAGAGAGAGAGAGAGAGAGAAGAGAGCAGAAGAAAAAGAAGAGGAGGAGGAGGAGGAGGAGTTGTGTGGGGGGAGAGGAAAGCTGTGTCAAAGGAAACACAGCCTGAGTTCTGTCTCAAGTCAGAATCAGGCAAGAATGTCTGATTCTTCAGTATCTCCTTTGAGACAGTGATAATTTCACATTTGCTTCAGAAATAGTCAAAAGAAAGACAGAAAAGGGCTAAATCAAGGAAAGGAAAAAGCCACATTATGTATTGTTCCAAACAAGAGGAATCTTTACATAAAGACCCAGTTGAGTCCCAGGAAAACTCCTGGACCTAAGAAACACTTATTGTTTAAGGACACAAAATCAGTGTAATAAAAGTAGCCTTCATTTGTGGAACAGTGCACTCTCAGATGAGGACATTAGGAGAAACATGTCATTCAAAATAATGTTCAAAGAATTAAGAGTTCAGGGGTCGCCAGGAGGCGGGGCCAGCGCGGCTGCTGGGTGCAGGAGGCGCCTTTGGAGCCGGCTTGGCTTGGGAGCAGTAGCTGAAGAGTTGGATCCAGGGCCGTCCTTGCTGCCGCGTCTGCTTTTGGTCTCTGGCCCTTCCGCGGGATGGCGCGCGGGGCGACACTGAAGCGGCCCATGGAGTTCGAGGCGGCGCTGCTGAGCCCCGGTTCCCGGAAGCGGCGACGCTGCGCCCCTCTGCCGGGGCCCCACTCCGGGCCTCAGGTCCCCGGACGCCGAGCCGCCACAGCTTCAGATCCAGACGCCGCCGGCGAGCCTCCAGCAGCCTGCCCCGCCTGGCAGCGAGCGTCGCCTTCCAACTCCCGAGCAAATTTTTCAGAACATAAAACAAGAATATAATCATTACCAGAGATGGAGACATTTAGAAGTACTTCAGAAAGTCAGCCTTCCTCCTCGGCACTTACCGCACCAAGTTCTCCAGGTGCTTTCTGGATGAAGAAGGACCAGCCCACTTTACCCTTCGACAAGTGGGGATAATATGTGAGCGGCTCTTAAAAGACTATGAAGATAAAGTCCGAGAGGAGTATGAGCAGATCCTCAGTACCAAACTCGCAGAACAGTATGAATCGTTTGTGAAATTCACGCATGATCAGATCATGCGGCAATACGGGACAAGGCCAACAAGCTATGTATCCCGAAGCCTTCTTGCCTATCTAGGTACCAGGTGTGACCTCAAGAGATGGCTGCTGTACACTTTTTGCAACTGGTTTGACATCACATTTCAGCTCCAACTTTGCACCCTGAGAACACTTAAATGTTTCTGCAGGTCCGTTTTATACAACTTGAAAGACCTTAAAACTTTCTGGTTGCCACAAGCATATCTTTCTTTTCTGCTCATCTACTAAACAGCTGTGCCCTACTGCGATAGGTTTTCCAGACAAAGTATCTGGAACAGCAGTCTAGCAAAGAATGCCTTCAGTGGCACTCAACACGTGGAGTCTCCCCAAGCACAGCTCTGTGAGAAGTGTGAGTGTGTGCGTGTGTGTGTGTGTGTGTGTTTTAAGTTATTATTTGTATTGTGCAAAAAAAATGATCTTGGGGATTCTGGCTGTGAATTTGATGCACGACAATTATGGTTAAAAACATTTTCTTGGTCTACAGAAGATCATTAATGTTTGGTGACCATATAGGTTGTAACAGTGGGTTGCTTATTTGTAGGTATTATCGTTAAATACAGGGACAGTTTCCAGGCACAGAATTTGAATTGTAAGTTAGGATGGGCATTAGATGTGATTATGATGATCTAGGGAAGGTCTGCAGTCCTGAATCTGCAAATACGTGGTGAGAAATTAGAACAAACTGGAGACAGGCTATCAGTACATGGACTCTGCCTAGCTGTGCTGGAAAAATACTTTGACTCCAAGCCTTAAAATATCCTGTGGAGTCTGAGCTCACCTCATTCATACAGTCACGGAGCTCCCTGAACGCTGAACTTCTACAGGGAAAAGATCTCCCCTGGAGCGGAAGATCAGGGTGTCCCCAGAGCACGTAAGGAGTGCAGTGCAGGGCTGGGCCAGGCTCACAGCACTGCTACCTGGGAGGAGCCGCTCACCTTCGCATCAGTTTCAACATAGAATCTGGACCCTTTGTCCAGGTCACCCCAAACTCTCCTGAGGTGTCCGTGTTCAACCCTTAGAGCTTGGTTTTGGCAATACCCCGCCTGAAGTTGCTTATTGGCTGTTCTTTGCCTTGGTCCCAAGGCTGTGAGCAGAAAGCAGCCTCTGGTTTGAGGAGGTGGGATTTAAGTATACATTTATTTTTACTGTGACTTGTTCAGGACCACACTTTACAAAATGCCTTGTTTCCTTTACGGTTGTTTTGGAAAGGAAAGTTTTATGAAAACTGTTTTAGTTTGAATATAGAATAGTTATATTAATTACGGCTTTATTTTGGAAAAATCTTGAGTTTTAATTCAAATGTTTGCCAATACTTCCAAAGTAAGGTGATATTCAGAGATAGTGGTGATCAGCTGGCTTGCGGACATTTCTGGGGTATTCACATTTGAAGATTCCTTATTAATGAATGTCTTTGACTTAAATCTAACCAAAAACTACAACATTATTCTTTGTACATTTTCATTATATAGTGTTAACAAGCTTAGTTTTGAACGAATAAAATATTTAAGCTATTTGTTTACCTTGCCAAAAAAAAAAAAAAAGAGTTCAGGGATCTATCAAATCAAGGAAATGATAGAAGTCTATGTGGCAACCTTCAAGGTACTGTAGTAAGAAATCACCTAAGAGGATGTCAGATGCTGGACCTAAAACCCTTGCCAGGACTGGCAGAGGTAATATTGTGAAAATGGCCATTCTACCAAAGTAACCTACAGACTTAATGCACTACTATTAGACTCTCATTAATTTGATATGTTTAGTAAATAATTTAAAAGACCACTCAGAGCCAGTCTCAGGAGTAAGAACTGGAGGTGTTTCAATCCCAGCCTCAAGTTATACTGCAGAGATCTAGTGACAGGAACAGGCTGAAACTGATCAAAAATAGACAGGAAAACCAAAGGCATGTGGTAGAGGTGCTTGACATGAAATGTCAAGGCTATGGATACTATTTAGCTCTAAACAATGTAATCACAAACAACCAAGGTAAATGGGTGAACTTAGCATATATAGTGTTATTGAGGTCACACAAGGTCAGGAAGAAAATTACATAGCCTTTCCTCAAGTGTGGGATATAGCAAAAAGCATATGTATAAATGTATCCAATTGTATACATGTGTACAATATAACATGGCCAAAAGGAAACAAGAAAGGTAAATATTGAGAGACAAGAAGAGGCAGAATGCAGATAGTCACCTTGAGGTATGAGACATGGTAAGAAGCCATGTCTAGAAAACTAGAAGTTTTCTAGTTCTACCTCTGTCCTGGATTCTCTCCCTCCCTCCCTCCTCTTTCTTTTTTCTTTGCCTATTGGTACTGGGTTTATATTTGATAATTCAAAGTGAATATTCAGCGGTTCAGAATTGCTATTCTAACTGAGATGTATGGCTTCTATTCTGGTTAATTTCAATGTGTGATTTTTTTTTCTTGTCACTTAAAAAAATAGATTGTAAAAACAAGAAGAGACAAGGGCATCACCCGAGGTGAGGGTTTCCTCACCCCCAGGACTGAGCCCCAATTCGAGGGCAGAGGGAGAAGCTGCCTGTGGCCCCTGCACCAGTGTGCAGCAATATTTCCTTCCCGCGTTCCAGCTATCTTTGGAGCCACTCCACGCAGGTGCTCTCCAGGTAGGCCTTGTAATGCTCTGCCTCTTCAGCCTGCTCCCACTTGCATGGGGTGATGAGCGCCTCCATGTCCGCCGCCGCCCAGGTTTTCAGGTCAACGTTCAGGGCGATGTAATCTTGGCCTTCATAGGCATACTGCCATTATGCTCAGAGGAGGCTCTGGTCTTTGCCCCCAGCTGACAATCAGGGCGGGTCTGAGTTCCATGATCTGCCAGAACTTCACAACCAGTGCCCTGGGCCAGGGTGTTTGGCTTCCCAGAATCTTGCTATCCAATGGTGTGTGTGTGTGTGTGTGTGTGTGTGTGTTGTGTGTGATCTGAGAGCGAGTCGTTAGTGTCCAGGAGAAGGATCTGACCCAGGTTAGGAGCAGAAGTGAAACTGGGGAATGAGAATCCAGGGCCCTGGACTTGCCCACCCCTGACCTAGCCTGGACTAAGACTTTATTTCGAACCCTTATAATTGAAATAAAATGCGAAGAAGTTTGCCCTATAGTAGCTTAGTGCAGATAGAAATGCAGAATAGGATTATTCCTCATCTTTGAGCACTGTAGATTTAGCTCAGAGTTCTCTGACTTCCCCAGGAAGATTGTTGGAGAAGTGCACTTCTCAGTCATCTGCTGCACTGTAGCAAAGCAGGCAAGCTCAGCATGTGGAGACAGCACACTACTGATACTTCCCTCAGTGTGTGACATCAAGGGTCCTTGGTGACCCTGGCTCAGGAGGATGCCCAGGTCCTACTGAGTTTTCTCAAGGCTTCTCTAGGGCTGGGGTCACATGAGATAAGGTTTCCTCATATGGCAGCTGGAAAGGACTCAGGTTCTGGCTGGCTGGCCCCAAGAGTCCACTGTACCTCATTTACCTAGAAGTCTCTTTAGACTGCTCTTGATAGAACAGCTTACTTACCTAGAGCCAGCAGAGAGAGAGAGAGAGAGAGAGAGAGAGAGAGAGAGAGAGAGAGAGAGAGAGAGAGAATGATAGAATATTACAGATTGTGTGCAGTATGTTCTTGATCCAATACAAGAACATGACCACACTATCAGTCTCTCTCTGTCAGGAAAAGGGAGAGAGCAGGTCCTGACCACCTGAGAGGATGGAATCAAGGGCAGAGCTGCAAATCTGTGAATACCCACTCTAACTACAATGTTACTCCAGCATCCTGTGAGTCAGATGGACATTTAGTGATCTTTTTGCAAGGTGTTAGTTAAAAAAAAACAGTTTAAAATTTGATACAACAAAAGAAGACACAAGTTTCTCAGTTTTCACTGAAAGGTCTTTACAACGATTTCTTTCTAAAGTTCAACTTGTGTCTTATTTATTGTTTTCTTGCTGTGAAGAGACATCAGGATCATGGCAACAACAACAACAATATCATCAACAACCACAGAAATCATTTAACTGGGACCTAATTACAGTTTCAGGGGTTTAGTCCATTGCCCTCATGGAGGGAAGCAGGCTGGCATCTACGGAGACATGGGGTTGGAGCAGTAGCTGGGAATTCCACATTTGGTTCCTCAGGCAGTTTCTGTCTTGGGCTTTGGAATCTTCCAAGACCACCCTGAGTGACATACCTCCTAATCCATTAAATAGTGACAGTCCCTAATGACCAAGCATTCAAGTCTTTAGGCCAATGGGGGCCATTTTCATTCAATCTACCATATTCCACTACCTGGCCCCATATGAGTGTAGCCATAACAGAATGTAAAAGGACCTCAGTCCACCTTCAAAAGTCTGCATAGCCTGTCAGTCTCAATACTTTAAAACGTCAAGGTTTATACTCTCTTCTGAGGCTCAACACAATCTCTTCACTGCAACCTCTCTATAAGAAAATAAAACCAGGTCACATAGTTGAAATATACAGTGGTAAAGGATGTACATTTGTGTTTCAAAAGGAAGGGAAATGCAAAGTGAGGAAACCCTGGATCACAGACTAAAACCCAGCTGGGCAAACTGCAAACTCATCTCCATGTCTGCTGCCAAAGCTCTCTTCAGTCCTCCAGCTCCTGTCAGCTGTGTTGGCTCTTTCAGCTCTTTCAGGCTGGTTCACACATAATAGCAGCTCTCCTTGGGAATACAGGAAGACTGGCATCTCTCAATCTTGGGTTCTCCAGTGAAATCCAGCATTCACTCTCCCAGCTTTGCTCAATGGCCTCTCTGGGCCTCTATGGAGGGACACTCTGGACACACAAATGTAGGGAGATTCCATAAGCCAGAATAAAGCTGCCAAGTTCTGCTGCTTGCTGGATCTAGAACCTGGCCCCCACATTCATTTATCTCCTGACCAGTTTTGTGGTTTTGGTGGTTTTCTTCACTGTTTCAGCTTTTCTTTAATTTTCATTTACAGTTTGGAAGCATAGCTGTGTGTGGCTTGTCCCTTTCTTCCACTTAGCAGTAGATTTTCTTTAAACGTTATTCCTCTGAGCACTACTTAGTGGTTCTTTTCTCTTCAAACTGTACTTTGTGCATTTTCATTATGTACCCTGCTCATTTCCATCACACAGGTGCATGTGAGTGGCCATTAATAAATAAGCAAGCAACACAGGCAAGACTAGGCTCTCCTGAATTCTCCTCTGCCAAGGCCCTTAATCTAAAACTCTCTGATTTAATTTTAGACAGACTTTTTGCTCAAGGACAGAAAACAGCCACTGTCTTCTCCAAAACAATACAAGAATGAGTTTCCAAACCACTTTACTGATATTCTTCCCATTTTAAACTTCATTACCGTGGCCCACAAAGGTTAACCTGCCCTCAGCTCAGCCTCCCACGCCTCCACTAGCTTGGCTCTTTAAGCCTTGCTTCATGCATG
This sequence comes from Mus musculus, assembly GCF_000001635.26. Lineage (NCBI taxonomy): Eukaryota > Metazoa > Chordata > Mammalia > Rodentia > Muridae > Mus > Mus musculus. Next base: position 36,185,062 of record NC_000083.6, read on the forward strand.
CAACGTTCTTCTAATCCAAAACCCAAAATCTACATCCTGCCAATCATCTGCACGGTCAGGCTGGACACAGGGATACCCTGCTCCCAGGTACCCAGTTTGGAGACAGGGTTTCTCTGTGTCACCCTGAGTGTCCAGGATGGCCTGGAAATCAGTGGTTCTCTTGTCTGTCTCCTGAATGTTGGGATTAAATGTGTTGACCACCACTCTTCCGAAATTTCTTCACTGGTAATGTCAGTTTCTCAGCTGCACTACAGGCCTAGTACAGTCTTAGGGGCTCATAGTCCTGGTCATAAGAGAAAGCTAAGGCCATGCCTGTGTTCCTATGATCAGAGTCTGTCATCCAGTGACTCTATTAAGTGACAAGTACCAAGGAGGTATAGCTGAGGAATGACCTGACCAGCAGGGACGTTCACATGGACTGAGCTCCACCTGGCACAGCCCCATTCACAAGCAGATGCCAGAGGACTCCTGCCCCACCTGACACACTCAGCACAAGAAACACAGATTCTGGAAGGTCCTCCATGCTGCCATTTATTTCCTCCACAATACTCAGATATTCTCAATCCTTTAATTTACCCACAAGTGAACTGCTCAGGTCAAGGAGTTCACACTCATACTTTTCTTAAGATTCATTTATTTCATGTAGGTGAGTACACTGTAGGTGACTTCCAACACACCAGAAGAAGGCATTGCATGCTATTACATATGGTTGTGAGCCACCATGTGGTTGCTGGGGATTGAATTCAGGGCCTCAGGAAAAGAACTCAGTGCTCTTAACCACTGAGACTTCTCTCCAGCCTCCACATTCAGATTCTTTTTTTTTTCTTTCTGTCTTTTTTTTCCCCCCAAGATAGAGTTTCTCCGTGTAGCCCTGTCTGTCCTGGAACTCACTCTGTAAACCAGGCTGCCCTCGAACTCAGAAATCTGCCTGCCTCTGCCTCCCAAGTGCTAGGATTAATGGCCTGCCCACCACTGCCTGACATCCACATTCTGATTCTCATGTTCAGTGTGGAAATGAGTAGACACACTGTGCCGTGTGAGGAGACACACGCCCAGGACAGCGTGGAGCTGACAGGATGAAGATGTCCCCCAATGCCTGAGGACCAGGAAGGTTGGCTGTGCAAGGGATGACAGCTAATGTAGGGTCTGAGTCTTGGTGTGCAGGGGCAGGCTGTGCTCTCCAGATTTTCCCATTGTATGCATAGTCAAAAGCATAAAACGGCAGGCACGGCTGCCCAAAGTGATTCCACTGTTCAGAAGTCAGAACTAGTGACTCAGTCCCATGTGGCAGCTGTCCCAAGATGAAGAACAAGAGTCAGGGCAGTCAATGTGAAAACATCTCAAAGGCCTTCCTCTCGTTCAAAGGTTTAAATAGGAAAGGCCCAGTGACCCAGTCCTTTCCAGTTTGCCTCAGCCCCAATCCCAGGCTCCCAGGTGTCACCTTTTCAAGTATCCAGAGACAAGAGAGAAGCTGTCCTTGCCTGCAGTAGAAGAAGTAACAAGACATTGTCAGGAGACCAATGGTGGGGCAGAAGGAAGATCCTTCATCCCAGCTTCCACCCCGAGTGCCTCAGATTCAGCCCGAGGGCTCAGGGACAAGTGTTCCCTCTCATTCTGATATGCAGCAGTGTTATCGTCTCCGTTTCCACCTGTTTAAAAAAAAAAAGATATGAGAGACCAAGGAAGTTCTGTGCCATGGACATTATATGCAGGGGATGAAACAAGGCCAGCCTGGAGATCTGTAGTGTTTAGCATGAGCCTTGCCCTCTGACCTCTGAGAGGTCATTTAGAATCCTGTGCAGAACCCCCATTACCATTATGAATCTGTCTTTTATTGTAAGGTGAGTGTCTGCAAACAGACCCAGAGATAGGCAATCTTTTGCATAGAGTGCATGTGTATTGGTTTACAATCATAAGGCACCCAGCCACAGACTCTTCCATACCATTGTTCTTTCTCATCCACATCATAACACTTCCGCTCATAAAACCTAAGATGATCATAGCTCCAAGGAGAGCACGAACAGTGGTCCTGTTGGGCATACTGGTCTGAGGAGGCTCTGGGAAGGGAAGGGTAAGGACAGGAGGGGAAAATGAGCAACATGATCTCAACTCCCAACTCTGACCAGCTGAGGGTCTTCAGAAGGCTCCAGCTTTCCCTGACCCCAGCTCTGCACCCACACCCTCCTTACCCCATCTCAGGGTGAGAGGCTCAGGCAGCCCCTCATGGTACACATGACATGTGTATTTCTGCTCCTTCCCAAGCGGCACCACCACAGCTGCCCACTTCTGGAAGGTTCCATCCCCTGCAGGCCTGGTCTCCACAAGCTCCGTGTCCTGAATCAATTCCTCCCCATTCAACTGCCAGGTCAGGGTGATGTCAGCAGGGTAGAAGCGCAGGGCCCAGCATCTCAGGGTGACATAACCTTCAGGTCTGGGGTGATGGGTCACGTGTGTTTTTGGAGGATCTGAGGAGAAGAGTTGGAAAGTTTGGGCATCAAATATCTTTCCTGGTGACTCCAGAAGTGTCTGTGAGGCCACCTGGGAAGGAAATGACTGGAACAAGGGTCAAATTTCCCCAGTAGGTTACATACAATGCTCTGAAAATTCCAGAACTTGTGCCCAGGAGGAGCTATGTGTCCCAGGAGGCAAAAAGGGAAGTCTGCTTCTGTCTGGGTAGGGCAGAGATTCAGCACCACTGACGTCACACGTCACAGAGGTTGGGTGTGGGCAGAGAACAAGGCCTGAGAGAAGCCATGGCTCTAAAGGACGGCAGACTCATGGGAAATGTTTTCTGTTCTTTCAGGAACCTTCTCTTCTCCCTTTTCATCCTGAAGAGACTCTGAACTGTCCAGAGACAAAGGTGCTCCCTTGGGAGAGCCAGTCTCTGAGAGAGTCAAGAAACACAGGAGTTCTCTCCCCTTCCCATATTGAAGAGAAAGGAACACTGAAGAGGCTGGAACATTGTGTCAAATGAAGAGACACCCAGTATTGCTGGTAAGATCAGGAATAACAAAGAACTACCAGGGCTGGTGAGATGGCTCAACGGGTAAGGACACTGATTGCTCTTCGAAGGTACTGAGTTCAAATTCCCTCAACCATATGGTGGCTCACAACCACCTGTAATGAGACCTGACACCCTCTTCTGGTGTGTCTGAAGACAGCTACAGCGTACTTATGTATAATAAATAAATAAATAAATAAATCTTTAAAAAAAAAGAAAGAAAGAACTGTCCACTCTCTACTCTCTTCCTTGATATGGAGTGTGACATCTTAGCTATTGCAGTAAAGCAACCCATTATTCACTTAAGTGACTAACAAAATGTGGTATATATATAAAGTGGAATCCTGTTGAGCACTACACAATGTAATCACACAATTATCTAGGAAAATTGATGAACTTTGAATATACAATATTAAACGAAGTCACCCAATCTCAGAACAACAACAGGAAGTAAAACTGCAGTCTTTTTTGCTCATAGAGGTAATTTAGCAAAACAAACAAACAAAAGAACAAACAAAAGAAACAAAAAAACGTATACTTGTTAAGAAATGTACCTGTTGTTACTTGCAACATGACATAATGAAATCAGGAAAGGCTAATATTTGGAGATGAGCAAGGACTAAATGTAGGTAAAGTACACGATGGATAATGGCAGGGAATAATTGATAGCTACTTCTAATTCTGCCACTGATTCTCTGTTTCTGTCTCTCCATCTCTTTCTGCCTCTGCCTCTGTCTCTCTGTGTCTGTGAGTCTCTGTCTCTGTCTCTCTCTCCCTGCCCTGCACCCCTGGGGTCGATGTTGGATAGCCATGAGTATATTTAATGGAAAATATGTAAAATTCATGTTCTCTACTGGTCCAAAGTGGCGATTCTAACTGTTTACAAGCTCACTGAGCTGTGTATAGCCATTGGTTTGTGTAATTTTCATACGTTATTTTTCTGTTGTCACCTTTTAAAATTAAAAAACAAAAAAACCAACCAAACAAGCAAACAAAAATACAAAAAGAAAAAAGAAAAAGAGATGGGAGTTTTCCCACCTAGTGAGTTTCTGCTCTCTCTGGACTGAACCCAGTACAGAGGCAAAGGGAGATGGAGTTGTCTGCAGCCACGCACCTGTGCACTCCTGTGTCTTTTTTCTGTTCTCCAGGTATCTGAGCAGGGAATCCTTGCATGGGCCCTCCAAGTAGGTCCTACGGAGCTCTGTATAACCAGCCTGCTCCCACTTGCTTCTGGTGATCTCTGCTGCCGTGTCTGCTGCTGTCCACGTTTTCAGATCTTCATTGAGGGCAATGTAATCGCGGCCATCATAGCCATGCTGCTCATAAGCGCGGAAGAGGCTCCCGAAGAACTCCACCTCACAGCCATACATCACCTGGATGGTGTGAGAGCCTGGCCCCCCTCTCCTAGTCAGGCCCGCCCACCCTAGGAATTCTCCAAACTGAAAGGGAAACCGGTCCCTTTTGCACCCCATGATTAGGTGGCTTGCATAAGAGGGAGAGGAGTGGGGACAGACTCTTAGATTTGGGGGGTTCCTCACCATTTTGACTCAGGTTGTAGTAGTCCAGCATAGTCTGCAGATTCTCGCGGAAAAACTGTGCATTGCTTGTGACGATCTCTGTCTCTCTCGCCCAATACTCGGGCCCCTCTTGCTCCACCCATGGCGCACTTAGCTTATATGTCGCAGTCTCCCCTGAGCTGTTGAAGCGCACGAACTGAGTGTCATCCAGGTAGCCCACAGCTATGTACCACGGTTCGCTGATTGCAGGTCGGGACAAGGCGGTGTAGAAGTACCTCAGCGAGTGTGAGCCTGGGGGCAGCATGTGGTGAGACTGTGACCTTCTCCCAGAACCCGGCCAGGTGCGCAGGTCAGGGAAGTAGAAGGACTCAGGTCTAGGGCCTTGAGTGGAGAAGTGGTGGAGGGTCTGGTGGAGGGTGGACCTCCGCCCCTCCCCTAAAAGGCTGTTTCCCTCCTCATCCAGCACTCACCTGGGCAGGTCTGGGTCTGGCCTTGTGAGGCAGCCAGGAGGATCAGGAGGGTGCCAGGCACCATGGTCCCCATCCTCATGTTAGGGAAATCTGAAGTTGTATAAAGTCCTGGACTTTGTAACTTGCAATCTCAGAGAGTTTTATTGCATCTTCTAAGTACCTGCTCTCAACAGGAGTGCAAGGCCTTTGAAAACAATCTGACAATGGTACAGAGAGCAAAAAGTGAAACTATAGTTCTGTACAGCCCAACCTAATCCCCCGCCTTCAGGCCTCAGACCCTGACAGCCACTTCCGGGACTTGGAACTTTGTCCTGACTCCTTCTTCTGCACTGAACCCTGTGTATAGATAGCATCCTCTATCTGAGCCCTGCCCAGAATGTCAGGTGGTAATCAGAGTGGAAACCTTCAGGGTTAGAGCAGTTGTTTTTCTCCCTCCTACCTCCATACCTGGCCCCACTGTGATGGGTGTCAGGTGGTCTGGAATGCAGTGGAGAGATGTTTTCTTTAAAGCAGGAGGCTTTGCCTGTGCCTGGCAAATACAGAAGTGGATGCTCACAGTCATTTATAGGATGGAATACAGGCCCCCCAATGTAGGAGCTAGAGAAAGTACCCAAGAGCTGAAGGGGTCTGCAACCCTATAGGTGGAACAATATGAACTAATCAGTACCCCCAGAACTCATGTCTCTAGCTGCATATGTAGCAGAAGATGGCCTAGTCAGCCATCATTGGGAAGAGAGGCCCCTTGGTCTAGCAAAATTTATATGCCCCAGTACAGGGGAAAGCCAGGGCCAAGAAGTGGGAGTGAGTGGGTAGGGGAGCAGGGCGAGGGGAGGGTAGAGGGGACTTTTGGGATAGCATTTGAAATGTAAAGGAAGAAAATATCTAATTGAAAAAATATGTTTAAAAAAAAAAAAAAGCAGGAGGCTTTGACCAGCAAGCACCACACTTTTTCCCACAAGCAGAGACTAGGAGTCTGTGTTCACCTGTAGTGGTTTAGGGTTAGCTCACACTGCCAAGCCAGACTGCTCAGGAATCTGTGTTCTAAATACATAAACAAACAAACAAACAACAACAACAACAAAATACAGGTCCAAACTGCCTTGTGCTAGTTCTACAGAGGGTCCTAAAAGTCTCCCGTCAGGTTCCACCTGCACTGGGGAAATGACAGTCTTGCTCAGCAGCACCAGACTGTCAGCTTCTTCATATTTCCTTCATGCTGCATCATCCTCCCTTGTTAGCATAACTTCTCTTCAACCTCTCAGGGGCCTTGTTACTGTGTGCATCCCATGCCTGCATTGTCTTCTGAGAAATGGGAAGATGTTTTCATCATTGTCCTGATCTCTAAGTTCCCCAGAATAGCCAAATACTCCAATATTTCTTCTGAGGTCTTTTAACACTAAAGGCCATTCATCCAGAACTCTAACAGTCTTCTTCTTCTTATATAAGTGCATGGACATTCATACAAGCACAGGCACAGACACACATTCACACACACACATATTCACAAATACACACACACTCACACACATTTATACACATTTACATACACACACTCACATACACACATTCACAAACACATTCACAACTCACTCAAGAACATTCACACACACAACACACACACTCACACACACACTCACTCACAAACACACTCACACACAAACTTACATGATCACTAACCCGTACTCACATACTTTCACACACATAATCACAAACACCAACTGACGTACATTCACACACACTCACACAATCACAAACACAAACTCTCTCACACACACAAACTCACACACACATTCATACACTCACTCACATACACACTCATATACAAACTCACACACTCATACAATAACAAACACACACTCACACATATCAAAACACAAGCACACACACACACACACACACACACACACACACACACACACACGCTATCAACATAGCCAGTTGCTCTCCTTTTCTAGCCTTCCTGCTTCCTTTTGTCTTTGAGTCTGTGAACATGGCTTTTTCTTTCCCCCTCTGGGCTCTCCATCCTAGGTCAGATAATGGCTTCAGCTGCTGCTCAGTTTGATTCTCCTTTTCCTGGATGGATTTGTCTATTGCCTCCAATGCACTCAGAAAACTCTCTGACCCTCTCCAGGCATCCCTGTGCTTCCCATCAATGCATAGATGTCTGAGGCCAGCCTGTCTGGGATTCTCCCTCAGAACCCATATCCACATCTGGAGTCAACTCCCTCCTTTAGATTCTGGTTTCTGACTCACTGCACAGATTTCTATGCACACTCAAGACCTCAGACCTCAGAGTACTGCTTTGAAATGCTAAGGAGAGCATTGAGACATCTCCTGGGGAGTTGGGATGCACACCCAGGCAATGTGGGGTGGCATTCCTGACAAGTGCAGGAAGCAGCAGTGTTGACCCACATGAAGGTCAGGGCTCAGGTGACTAAGGTCTCAGGCACTGTCTGCTTCTTTCCCTGACTGTCTGCAAAGGTGGGAAATGGCTATAACCGTGCTCCCACACCAGCCCTTATTTGTACAATCAGCAGACCTGCCAAGCAGGAAGTCACTGTAGTCACACTAACAGGGCACCATTCACTCCCAGGCCTCCAGGTAGCTCAGGGCAGCAGTATGGTCCACAGCCTCCAGAGTAAGCTGTGGCTTCACCCTGGAAACTGGGGTCATCGAGAGCTGGGAGTCAGATGAGCAGAGGCACCCAGAGGACAGCCAGGATGAAGAGGAGGGCAAGTCCTCTCTGCTTTCAACTTTGATGTCAGCTTCTGAGTTCTTTTCCTCTTCTGGGACAGCTACAGGTATCAGAAACTCCTGGGCTCCTGGGTATGCAGAGCCAGCTCCTGCAGCTGGGTACCCTGGTGAGACCGAGGCATCCTGCAGACCTCAAAAGCACAAGGTGGACTGTTCATGGACATTTGCAGGCTGGAGGCTTTCTTGAATCTGTGTAGGAGCAAAATGTGTCTGCAGTGCTGGCAGGGAGGCTTGGGCATATCTCTTTTCACTTGGTGAAATTGCAGGGACCCAGGGCTTGAGAGCCAGCAAGGGTGAGCTAGTACAGGTTCTGACCAGATGAACAGACCGAGGTAACCGAGGTCTACAGCAAACTGAATCCAAGGAACTGGGAGAAGTGTCCTCTGGTTATGCAAACCAGGCAGTAGGAGACCCTCAGGTCCTCTAGACTGTACTTGTGGCTGTTTTGAAGTCCTTCTTGTAGCTGGCAGTGCTAAGTGGTCTTGGTCCTCTCTGGCCAGGAGGTGCTGGTTCAGAAGATGTAGGGCAACCTGAAGCCCATCAGCAGGTGTGGTTCTCAGGGCCTTGAGTAACTGCCTTGACAGCTCCTGCATCTGGTATGTAAGGTGGCAGTTGAGGCATCAGATGCAGGTGGTATCTGCCCAAACACCCTGGGAGACTGAGTTATAAGTCCTCAAGAGAGAGGAAGAGCAGGATGCCAGTGACTTTGATGGCTCTATCTGATTACTCTCTGCTGCCTTTATGGTGGGTTATCGCTGCACTGAGAAGGCACAGAACTCCAGAGCATTTGAGACAAAGCTTGTCTCTGTCCAATTCAACCTCAGAGCTCTGTGGGCTGCTCTGACTGCATCAAATATCTCCATTTCAGGGTGGCTGGTTGGCCTGCCAGGGCTGCACCAAGCTCACCTCCTAGTGAGTTCACAAACTCAGAGCTCACAGCGCCACCTGCTGGTGCTTCTGTTTGCTTGCGGATCTCATTCTCTCCAGAGCACATGCACCCAGTTTATCTTTCCTCCATGGCTTCATGGTGGATCACTAAAACAGAGTCTTCCTCTAGGGATCCGAATCTGGGGCCTGCAGGTCTAAGTGTCTAGTGCCGGGACATGCCATGCCAGCTGCCTCCCCATGCTTTGCTCAGTGTGTCGCAACCCTAGGAGGCAAGTGCAGCCTCTGTGAGTCACCAAGAGCCTCAGTGAATTTGAGAACTTGTAGGAAGGAAGGCACTGGACCCAAGATGGTCCCCTCTCTGCACTGAGCCTCCGACACCTGCCGGTTTCTTGTCTGTCTGTGTGTCTGTCTTGTCTAAATATTTAAGACAGGGTTTTTCTTTTCTTTTCTCTTCTTTTCTTTTCTTTTCCTTTCTTTTCTTTTCTTAATATAAAACTTTATTTTCACTGATAATGTCACTGTAACATAATTTCATAGCAGACCTGTGCAAAAGATCCCACATCACCAATGTCTCCAAGAGATTTCACACACTTCTGGGCAGGACAGAAAGCTCTGCCCCCGTGTTGACAGTCAACATTTTACCCCTTTATCTATGAGTACAGAAAGGCAAGGCATCATAACTCCAGAATGAAGCTGACTGAAGGCATCCTTAGCTGAGGTCGGATGCTTGCCAGCTCTGAATGGCCACCACAGCAACAGCACATGTTTGCCTCTGTGTGCTCAGGATGGGTCTTTGAAAAATGTCCGACTATGTAAATATGCTGCACTTATCTCTTCAACATTGCAATGTGGAGGTCTGGAGAGCTTCAAGTCTTCACGAGCCCACATGGGGTTAGGGCTGTTATGGATGAGGTGAACTCAACAGACTAATTCCAGCTTTGGCAACCATCAGCAAACTGGTTTCTGCGATTAACCCTGCAGGCATAAATTTCCCAGAGTTGTAGACTCTCATCCCCATAATGCCGGCCAAGGTCCCAGATGTAGCTAGGAAAACCCACACATTCCTGGGATCCTGAGACAGCTGGTAGGCACCCAGGCCTGCTAGGCCCCCAAAGAAGAGAGTCCAGCAGCCAGGGATGGCACACTACCTGCTTTCGCATAGCCAATAATCCCACCGGTAGCAACCAGGGCTGCAGAGCTGAAACCAAAATAAAGTAAAGGCACCAATGGGCCACTGTCCTTCTGCATTTTTCAGTCCCTATGGAGACCACACCAGGGCTGCACCTCCACTCTTCTTAGCATCTCTGAGGAGCATGGTAAATGTTGCTTTCTCTCCAAGGTCCCCCATACTCAGTTTGCAAACTTTTAGAAAACCTTGCACCAAACCCTCGGCTCCTGTTAGGCTGGAGCAAGGGACCAGAAAATGTCCAGGAACCCAAGTCGCAACTGCACTACATCCCTACAAAGTGACTCCTGCTCTCTTACTCAAAAGCCCTCCGTGGCGCAGAAGCATGCACACGCACTTAGGTTTCTAGTCCCAGAACCGCAGTTAGAGAACATTTTAGAGAGGCAGGAGCAGGCCAGGGAAGCAAGCTCAGCAGAGTGTGCCCAGGAAAGCCCCACATGCCTGTGCGTGCAGAACAATCCCCTGGTGGAAGAGTAGGCAAAGTAAGAATACAACCAACCAACACCAGAGCCAAGCCCAGAGGCCTGTGCTGGAGGACAAGGGTGTAAGCAGACCGCAAGAAGCCAAGGTCAGGAGCCAAGGGTGTCAAGACAGGGTTTCTTTGTGTCCTGGCTGTCCTGGATCTCACTTTGTAGACCAGGCTGGCCTCAAACTCAGAGAGTTCTGCTTACCTCTGCCTTCCAAGTGCTACGACTAAAGGCATGAGTCACCACTACCTGTCACCTCCTGGGTCTCTGATCACCCTCTGGTTGACCATTCTCTTCCTGCAGTGAATACATCAGGAGCTGGTGTCTTTGCATGGGCTGACTGGAGTGACAAAGAGGCTCTGGATTTGGTGTGCTCTGTTGGAAGAGAGTAAGCTCTTTGATGAGGCTCTCTGCTCTGAACACATCTTTTGTTTTGTTTTGTTTAGAGCCAGTTTTTCTAGGTGTAGCCATCACTGATTATCCTGGACTTACTTTGTTGACCAGGCTGGCCTTGAACTCACAGTTCTGCCTCTGTATCCTGAGTCCCTGGATCAAAGATGTGCACAGACATACCAGGCTTTCAAGTTCTTTTTTTAGCTGTTGCATGAAAGAGAGTTGTCCATATTTATGGGCTTTCCTGTGATATTTGCACATCTGTATTCATATTTGAAAGTGATCCTGTGATAGTTCCAACCTGTATACATATCTGTGGGCTTTCCTGTGATATCTCCACACCTGTATACATATCTGTGGGCTACCCTGTGATATCTCCAACCTGTATAATTATCTGTGGGCTAACCTGTGATATCTCCACACCTGTATACATATCTGTGGGCTTTCCTGTGATATCTCCACACCTGTATACATATCTGTGGGCTTTCCTGTGATATCTCCACACCTGTATACATATCTGTGGGCTGCCCTGTGATACTTCCACACCTGTATACATATCTGTGGGCTGCCCTGTGATATCTCCAACACTTGTGTACACGGTATAAGGTCTGAATGGGAATCCTATACATCTCCTCCCAGGTGTGATTTCTGCAGTGAAGACATTTAGAGTCTTGGCTTCCAGCTTTCTGAAAGCTACAGCCTGTTTTGGTTTCCTCGTTGCCCTACTGTCTTAGTCAGGGTCTCTATTCCTGCACAAACATCATGACCAGGAAGCAAGCTGGGGAGGAAGGGGTTTATTGGGCTTACACTTCCATACTGCTGTTCATCACCAAGGAAGTCAGGACTGGAACTCAAGCAGGTCAGGAAGCAGGAGCTGATGCAGAGGCCATGGAGGGATGCTCTTTACTGGCTTACTCATCCTGCTCTCTTAAGAACCAAGACTACCAGCCCAGAGATGGTCCCACCCACAGGGGCCTTTCCCCCTTGATCACTAATTGGGAAAATGCCTTACAGCTGGATCTCATGGAGGCATTTCCTCAACTGAAGCTCCTTTCTCTGTGATAACTCCAGCTGTGTCAGGTTGACACAAAACTAGCCAGTACACCTACCTTGCAGCTGCCCATTAATTACCCCTCCGTCCTAACTGTAGCCCCTTCTCAGCCACCCTCACCCTGACAGTCCCCTCCTGACATGTCAATGTGTACTACTCAGGTCACTTCAGAAGCCTCAGAGAAGTGGAGCTGTGGAGACCTCTGCAAATTATTGCAGTTCCGTGGTTTTTTTTTTTTTTTTTTTTTGTTTTGTTTTTTTTGCGTTTTGTTTTCTATTGTTGTTGTTGTTTGGGAGTTTTTGTTTTTGTTTTGTTTGTTGTTTTTTGCTTTTTGTTTGTTTCCTTGAAACAGAATCTTTCGATGTAGCTCTGGTTGCCCTTGAATTCACTATGCCCATACTGGGCTAGACATTAGAGAATCATTTTCCTCTGTCTCCCAATCCTGGGATTAATCCTGGGGTGTGCAGTGGCTTTTCTTACAACTTTCCTCCCACAGCAGCAGGCAGAGCCTCCTTTCCCACCCACCTTAGACAGTGTCCCTGGATCCCGAGCTCCAGGCTTTCACACACTGGGACCCCAAAGAAGAAATATACCAGCAGTCTCTGAATAGGACCAGGCTTAGTCCTGCACATGAAAAAGCCCACAAACAACTGGGCCCCAGCTTGGCCTGGAGCTGTTCACTTTCAGACACTGAGGGCTTCTTTTTCCTTGGGACTGAGCCAGAGGCTGAGGGCAGAGTGAGAAGCTGCCCTTGAGACCTGTGCCCCTCAGTTCCTCCTTCCTATGCTCCAAGTGTCTGAGGAGTGATTCCATGCACTGGCTCTTCAGGTAGGTCCTGTATCTTTCTGCCTCACCAGCCTCCACCAACTTTCTCTGGATGATGAGTACTGCCATCCAGGATGAGTGTTGTGTCCATCGCTGTCCTTGTTTTCAGATCGTTGTTCAGTGTGATGTAATTGTGGCAATCCTAGGCAAACTGCTCATACCTGCAAAGGAGGTGCCTGTTCCAATCCACATCACAGCCAGACTTAGCTTGGATGTTGTGAGAGCTTGGCTAGGTCCTCAAAGTTCAACCTCAATCAGCAGCCCCACCCTCCCGTGTCCTTCCTTAAAATAAATGGGAGACCCCTCATGGTTTCCGTTTCTGCAGAACCTTAGAACCCTTGGGGACTTGGCTTCTGACTCGCAGAAACTTAGCCTCTTCACTTTGTATGTAGTAGCCAAACAGAGCCTGAAGGTTCCCTGGCTGTCCTCAGCCCTCTTTGCATATCTATCTCTCAACAATCCGGGCCCACCTGTTCCCTTCACCATGCACGCAGCTCATATCTCAGAGTATCCATGTCCTAGCCGTCCATGTAGCAGATTTTCTTATAGCTGACTACTCTATATACCAGGGATCCCTGAGGCCTGGCCTGGCCATCTCAGTGTGGAAATACCTCAGGGAGTGTGAGCCTGGGGGATGCAAGGTGACACTCAGAACTCCTCCTAGGACCCTTGGTGGGTGAGCATGCTGAGAGGGGAGGAGGGTGAGGGGCTCAGGACACAGGTGGAGAGGGGGCAGAAGGTCTGGAGGGTGAAGCAGGGACTCTGCTTCCCTGGTGCTGCCTTGGACCCTCCCCACAGAGGCCATTTCCCTGTCAACCCAGCACTCACCCACATGGTCTGGGTCTGAGCCAGGATGGCAGCCAGGAGCAGGAGCAGCATGCAGGGCGCCATCGCCCCCTTGTGGGAGCCGGGGCGCATCTGAGTCTGGCGGGCTGCATGGAGTGTATAACCTGTGACCACAGCAAGGTTGGTTGGTTCCCCATGATCACACTACCATTTTGGGGCAAGACCTGCCAGCACTATATCAGCATCTGGGCAGAAGGACCTGACACAGGGTAGGATCAGAAGTGAAACTGGGGAGATGGGGAATCCCCAACCCTGGGCTTCCCCACCCCTGACCTCACCTGGGGACTAAAATTTGCCCTAACACTTAAAATTGAAATACCATGATAAGAATATAAGAATGTTGCCTTAGAGTATCTTAGGGAAGATTGGAGATAGGACAATTCTCTTCTATGAAAGCTGTGGCTTTCCGAGTACTTGGAACTCCCCAGGAAGATTGTTGGAGAACTGCTCTTCTCAGTTATCTGCTGCACTGAAGCAAAGCAGCCAAGCTCAGCATCTGGAGACAGCACAGCACTGATACTTCCCAGTGTGTGACATCAAGAGTCCCTGGTGACCCTGGCTCAGGAGCTCTCTCAGGTCCTGTTTTCTTCTTGCTGTGTTTTTTCAAGGCTTCACTAGAGCTGGGGTCACATGAGATAAGGTTTCCTCATGTGGCAGCTGGAAAGGCCTCAGGTTATTGCTCTCTGTCCCCAGCAGTCCTCTGTCCCTATTTACCTAGATGTCTCTCTTGAGACTGCTCTAGCTAGACATAGCAGCTTACTTCCTTAAAGCCAACCTTTAGAGGGAGAGAGGGAGAGAAGGAAAGGGAAAGGGAGAGGGAGAGGGAGAGGGAGAGGGAGAGGGAGAGGGAGAGGGAGAGGGAGAGGGAGAGGGAGAGGGAGAGGGAGAGGGAGAGAGAGAGAGAGAGAGAGAGAGAAGACAAAGTAGAATAGGAAGAAGGGAGAGATATAGAATAACTATGTGTAAAATGCTAATTATCCAGTCCCAGATCACAGTCCATCACTCCAGTTTCCTCCATCAGGGGAAGGGAGTGAGCAGGCCCTGAACACCCAAGAGGTTGGAGGTAGCAGAGTCTGAAACCTGTGAAAGCCCATTGTAGAGAAAATTCAATTCAGAACATGGCTGCTCTGGCAGGAGATCATATCCAAAGACCTTCTAAGTCTGTTAGATCCTTCAGGAATAAAAACATGCTTTCAATTCCAAGAGACAGAGGCAAGCAGATCTCTGAGTTTAAGGCCAGCTGGTATAGAGCAAGTTTCAGGTAAAGAAAAGCCTAGATCCAAGGCATTATGGAACACATCTTTCATCCTACAGAATGGAGGTGGAGTGAGGTTGTAGAACGAAGCACTCCTGTTTGCAAGTGATGTGTAATAGAGTGGCAGAAAAGGTGACAAACTGGAGAGAGATCTGACTGAATAGGATCTGCCCAACTCTCAGGGGAAGAGAGAATAAAGGGAAGCTACTTAAGGGGGAGTCAGACAGTACAGGAGGAGGAGAGGGCAGTACAGGATACAGTGGTGTTCCTGGAGAGCAGGGCAGTAGAGTTGAGAGGGAGACTGGAGCAGCACAGAGAGGGAGAAGGAGGCAGTGTTACCAGGAGAATTCTACAGAGTCAGATTGGAGAGAGAACAAGCTAGACACAGGGAAAGCCAGCAAGAGCAAGAGAATCAGAAGGAGTCAGAAGATTAGAAAAGATGGCCAGGGTTCGTGTTAGCCAAGCAGCGCAATTCAGAAGCTGAGAGAAAATCCAGATTGAGTACTTCATCTGGGAGAGGAGTTTTGAGCTTGAACAGCTGAGTTGATCCAGCCAGGTAGAGTTCAGAAAGAGCCAGCAATAGTGAGTTAGTCTCAGAGGCTGAAAACATTCTAAGCCTAGATTGGGTTACATGGAGGCCAGAGGTTTACACGACTAGCCCTATTTTAGCAGATTGAGGAAGTAAGTCTCCCAGACAACAATTACAACAAGACAATAAAAGATACTTTTACAACCCACTCTAGATACAATGTTTCTTCAGCATCCTGTGAGTTAGATGGATATTTAGAGATCTTCTTTTTGTAAGGATTTTTTTTTAAAAAAGGTAACTTCTAATACAACAAAAGATGATACAGGTTCCTCAGGTTTTCTCAAAAGGATCTTCAAAATGAGGTTCCCCCCACCCACCAGACAGGGTTTCTCTGTATAGCCCTGGCTGTCCTGGAACTCACTCTGTAGACCAGGCTGGCCTCAAATTCAGAAGTCTGCCTGCCTCTGCCTCTGAAGTGCTGGGATTAAAGGCTTTTATTTATTTATTTATTTAATGAGTACACTGTAGCTGTCTTCAGACTCACCAGCAGAAGGCACCTGATCCTATTACAGATGGGTGTGGGCCAGGAAGGGGTTGCTGAGAATTGAACTCAGGACCTCTGGAAGAGTAGCCAGTGCTATTAACCTCTTAACCACTGAGCCATCTCTCAACCCACTAAGTTTTTTTTTTTTTTTTTTTTTTTGTTCTTTTAAAAAGTTCATCGTATGTCTTAGTCATTGTTCTGTTGCTGGGAAGAGAAAGGATGATGATGGCAATTCCTATAGAAGAAAGCATTCCATGGGGCTACTTTATAGTTGTAGAGGTTTGGGTCATTCTAATTACATGGGAAGGATTTTGGCATGCAGTCAGCCAACTTGCCAAAGAGGTAGCTGGGAATTCTACATCTCGTTCCTCAGGCAGCAGGAAGACAGCTTCTGGACTGGTTGGATTTTGGAGCACACCTCCTAATCCATTTAAATAGTGCCACTCCCTAATGACCAAGCACTGGATTCTATGGGCCAATGGGGGCCATTTTTGTTCAAACTACCATATTCCACTACCTGGACCCTTAGACTTGTAGCCATATCATAATGCAAAATGTACTCAGTCTAACTTAGAATGTCCCCATAATCTGCCAGTCTCAACACTTTAAAAGTCCAAAGTCATAGTCTCTTCTGAGAGTCAAGACAATCTTCTAATTGCAACCTTTCTAGAAAGAAAATCAAGATGTAGGTCACACACTTCTACCACACAGTTGCCTAGGATGTACATTTGTTTTTTTTCCACAAGGAACAAGGGCAAAGAGAGGAAATACTGGATGGGAGACTAAAAACCAGGCAGTCTGTAACCCACATCTCCACGTCTGATGCCAAAGCTCTCTCCACATCTCCAAGTCCTGTCAGCCATGCTGTATGCCATGCACTTCTCCCCCCTCAGGCAGGCTGACACCGGCTGGTAGTTTTCCTTGGCAGTACATGAAGACTGGCATCTCCCATATCTTGGGTTCTCCAGAAAACCCCAGGTGATATTTTCACAGCTTCCCACAAGGGCTCCCTGAGACTCACTGTCACACAAGACCCCACAGAGGAATCCTGTCCCACGTGACCCTCACCACTGAAAACACAGATTCTGGGAGGTTCTCCGTGCTGCCATTTATTTCCTCCACAGCACTCTGAGTAGTCCCAGTCCCTTAATTTACCTGGAGTTCACATTCAGATTCTTATGTTCAGTGTGGAAGTGAGGAGCTGCAGCTCATGGAGCTGACAGGATGCAGATGTCCCCAAGTACCTGTTAGACCAGGAAGGTTGGCTGAGGAAGGGATGGCAGGCAGTGCAGGGACAGAGTCCTTGTGTACTGGGTTGGGCTGGTGTCTCCAGGTCTTCCCATTGTGTGCACTGGAAAAGCACAAACCCCCAGACACTGCTCCGCAAAGTGATTTCACTGTTTAGAAGTCAGATCTTGTCACTTGGTCCCAGGAGGCAGCTGTCCCAAGATGAAGAACAAGAGTCAGCACAGTCAATATTTAAACATGGCCAAGGCCCACCTCTCACTCACAGGTCTAAATCTGAGTGGCCCAGGGACCCAGTCCTGTCCAGTTTGCTCAGCCCCAGTCTCAGGACCCCAAGTGTCACCTTTTCAAGGCTCCAGAGACAAGTCAGAGGTCTGGGAACTGTGCCTGTCTGCAGTACAAGAAATAAGGGGGCATAGTCAGGAGGCTGACAGCTGATCTTCAGCTCAGCTTGTACCAGGAGCATAGCCACTGTTTTCACCTGTGAGAAAAAACACTATGAGAAACCAGGGAAGTCCTGGTCCCAGGAAATTTCCAGAACAATAACAGCAGATGGAGGAAGGTCCAGGAGGCATGAGGAGGGAGTTATGCAGGGAGTGAACCAATGGCAGCCTGAAATCTGCAGTGCTGTGAAGGAAGCCTCTGACCTCTGACCTCTGACCGCAGAGATTCATGTGTGGATCACCTCCACCATGAAGGTTATTACTACCAGAGGGTAGTTATTAACACCAGAGGGTTATTACTCTCTCCTTCATTTTTCATGTGCTTTACTGTATGATGGGTGTCAGCACACACATCCAGAGATGGCAAGGTTGTACATATGGTATATGTGCACTGTTTCATAATTACAGTGCACCCTTGTGAAAGAAGCAAGTAGCAGCCCTTCCATACCCTTTCTCTTCTTCTTCATCCACATCTTAACACCACCAATGATAAAACCTAAGATGACCCCAGCTCCAAGGACAGCACCAACAATGGTTCTAATGAAGATGATGGGCTGAGGAGGTTCTGGGAAGGAAAGGGCAAGGAATGGAAAGTGAGGGTCATGTCTCCTGCCATCAACCACAACCTTATCCAGGGTTTATAGAAAGTTCCAGCTTTCCTGACCCCAGCTGTGTACCTACACCCTCCTTACCCCATCTCAGGGTGAGTGGCTCAAGCTGCCTCTCATGGTCCACAGGACATGTGTATCTCTGCTCCTCTCCAGAAGGCACCACCAGAGCTGCCCACTTCTGGAAGGTCCCGTCCCCTGAAGGCCTGGTCTCTATAGGTTCCATGTCTGGGTCAGGTCTTCTTCCTGTCTCTTCCAAGTCAGGGTGATGTCAGCAGGGTAGAAGCCCAGGGCCCAGCACCTCAGGGTGACACCACCTTCAGGTCTGGCATGATGGGTCACTTTTGCCTTTGGGGGATATGAAGAGAAAAGTTGGAGAGTGCAGGCTTTTTTCTTTCTTCTGGGGCCTCCAGCTATGCCCATGACACTGCCCTGGGGATGGATTGAGTCAGGATTGAATCAGGTGTGGTACAGGTAAAAATCCCTCTTCTATAGCTTAGACACAGTACTCTGGACAATCTTATCATTTGGAAATTTTAGATCTGGGTTAAGGAGGCCATGGTTAGAAACTACAGGTGCTCACTAGGAAAATTTACTTCTTTCCTGACCAGGTGTGTCAGAAGCTGACCATCACTGGAGTCAGACTCCAAAGATCTGGTATGGAGGGTGAGAATGTGCCCTGAGCAAGGCCAAGGCTCACAAAGACTCCTCCCCTCCTGAGACTCACTCTGAGCTGTCCTGAGAGAAGGTTGAGATTTGGGAGAAGCGAGACCCCTTCCTGATAAAGGGTGAGGAGTCCCAGGAGAACTCTCCTCCTTTCATGTGCCAGAGAGGGAGAGAATTGAAAGCTGTGTCAAAAGAAAGATAGCCAGAGTTCTTCTGTCTGAAGTCAGAATCAGACGAGGATGCCATTCTCTGGTATCTCCCTTGAGACAATGATAATTTCATATTTGCTTCAAAATTAGACAAAAGAGAGCCACAAAAGGGATCAATATAGGAAAGGATGAAGCCACATTATGAATTCTTCCAAACAAGAGGAATCTTTAAATAAAAACTCAGTTGAGCCGCACGAAAACGCCTGGACCTAAGAAACACTTATTGTTTAGAGGACACAAAAATCAATGAAAAAAAAAAGTAGCCTTCACTTGTACAACAGTGCACTCTCAGAGGAGGACATTAGGAGAAACATGCCATTCAAAATAACTCTCAAAGAATTAAGAGTTCAGGGATCTATCAGATCAAGGAAATGATAGAAGTCTACCTTGCAACCTTCAAGGTGCTGTAGTAGGAAATCACCTAGGAGGATGTCAGATGCTGGACCTACAGCCCTTGCTCCAGGACTGGCAGAGGTAATATTGTGAAAATGGCCATTCTACCAAAGTAACCTACAGACTTAATGCACTACTATTAGACTCTCATTAATTTGATATGTTTAGTAAATAATTTAAAAGACCACTCAGAGCCAGTTTCAGGAGTAAGAACTGGAGGTGTTTCACCCAGCCTCAAGTTATACTGCAGAGCTCTAATGACAGGAACAGGCTGAAACTGGCCAAAAATAGACAGCAAAATCAAAGGCATGTGGTAGAGGTGCTGGACATGAAATGTCAAGGCTATGGAATACTATTCAGCTCTAAACAATGTAATCACAAACAACCAAGGCAAATGGGTGAACTTAGCATATATAGTGTTATTGAGGTTACACAAGGACAGGAAGAAAATTACATAGCTTTCCTCAAGTGTGGGATATAGCAGAAAACATATGTATAAATGTATCCAATTGTATACATGTGTAGTATAACATGGCCAAAAGGAAACAAGAAAGGTAAATATTGAGAGACAAGAAGAGGCAGAATGCAGATAATCACCTTGAGGTATGAGACAGGGTAAGAAGCCAATTGTTTTCTAGTTCTACCTCTGTCCTGGATTCTCTCCCTCCCTCCCTCCTCTTTCTTTTTTCTTTGCCTATTGGTACTGGGTTTATATTTAATAATTCAAAGTGAATATTCAGCGGTTCAGAATGGCTATTCTAACTGCATAGAAATTCACTGAGATGTATCACTTCTGTTCTGGTTAATTTCAATGTGTGATTTTTTTTGTCACTTAAAGAAAAAAAGATAAATATGTAAAAACAAGAAGAGATAAGGGCATCACCCCAGGTGATGGTTTCTTTTTGCTTTGCAATGAGCCCCAGCCCAAGGGCAGAGGGAGGAGCTGCCCCCCTACCCCCACCCCGCAGCCCCTGCACCAGTGCACAGCAGCGTCTTCTTTCTGCGCTCCAGGTATCTGGAGCTACTCCATGCAAGTGCTCTCCTGGTAGGCCTTGTAATGCTCTGCCTCATCAGCCTGCTCTCACTTGTTTGGGGTGATGAGAGCTGCCCTGTCTGCTGCCAATCATGTTTTCAGGTCATCGTTCAGGGCGATGTAATCGCGACCTTCGTAGGCTGTACTACCAGTACCCGTGGAGGAGGCTCCCGTCGGACCCTACGTCACAGCCATACATCCTCTGGAACATGTGAGAGCCTGTGGGACCTCGCGGTCAGCCCCGCCCGCCCTTTGCGCCCTAGCAATCTCCTAAACTAAAAGTGAAAGTGGTTCTTGGGTCCCAGCAGGTCCCGCAAGTTCTGGGAGCTCCTAGGACTTGGGCCCCAGGACTTCCTGGCCCCTGAGTGAGAGGAGGGGTTGTGACTTCCAACATGGGGTCACTCACCACCCTTGCTCTGGTTGTAGTAGCCCAGCAGGGTCCTTAGATGCACTTGGAAACTCTTCTCATGGCCCTCTGCGACTTTTGTCTGTAGCTCCCAGTACTCAGGTCCCTGGAGCTTCATCCATGGCGCACGCGGCTCATATCTCGGATTCTCCGCGTCGCTGTCGAAGCGCACGAATTGCGTGTCGTCCACGTAGCCGGCCTCCATGTACAGGGGCTTCCAGTGCCCCGGCCGGGACATGGCAGTGGAGAAATATCGCATCCAGTGTGAGCCTGGAGGCGGCGCGCGGTAAAACCCCGACCTCCTCCCCAGACCCCGGGCTGGTGAGCGGGCCGGGAAGGGAGCAGAGCGCGGGGCTCAGGACGCGGGTCGAGAAGGGGCGGAGGGTCCGGTGGGCGACGCCGGGACCCGGCTTCCCCGGTGCAGTCCCCGGCCCGCCCATGCCCCCAGAGGCCTTTTCCCTCCTGACCCCGCACCCACCCTTTCGGGTCTGGGTCCGGGCCAGGGAGGTCGCCTGTAGCAGAAGCAGCTTTCGCTGCACTTGCCCCCATCTGGCAATCAGGGCGGGTCTGAGTTCTGAGATCTGCCAGGACTTCACAACCAGAGCCCTTGGCCAAGGTGGCTGGTTTCCCAAGATCTTGCTATCTAATGGGGGTGAGATCTGAGAGCAGGTCATTCATTAGTGTCTTGGAGAAGGATCTGACCCAGGTTAAGAGCAGAAGTGAAATTGGGGAGATGGGGAATCCAGGGCCCTGGGATTGCCCACCCCTGACCTAGGCTGGACTAAGACTTTGCTTCGAACACTTATAATTGAAATAAAATGCTAAGAAGTTTGCCTTATAATAGCTTAGTGCAGATAGAAATGCAGATTAGGGGGCTGGCGAGATGGCTCAGTGGTTAAGAGCGCCGACTGCTCTTCCGAAGGTCCCGAGTTCAAATCCTAGCAACCACATGGTGGCTCACAACCATCCGTAACGAAATCTGATACCCTCTTCTGGGGTGTCTGAAGACAGCTACAGTGTACTTACATATAATAAATAAATAAATAAATAAATCTTTAAAAAAAAAAAAAAAAAAAGAAATGCAGATTAGGATAATTCCTCCTCTTCAGGCACTGTAGATTTAGCTCAGAGTTCTCTGAATTCCCCAGGAAGATTGTTGGAGAACTGCACTTCTCAGTCATCTGCTGCACTGTAGCAAAGCAGCCAAGCTCAGCATGTGGAGACAGCACACTATTGATACTTCCCACAGTGTGTGACATCAAGAGTCCCTGGTGACCCTGGCTCAGGAGCTCTCCCAGGTCCTGTTTTCTTGCTGTGTTTTCTCAAGGCTTCTCTAGGGCTGGGGTCACATGAGATAAGGTTTCCTCATATGGCAGCTGGAAAGGACTCAGGTTCCTGCTGGCTGTCCCCAAGAGTCCTCTGTCACTTATTTATCTAGATTTCTCTTGAGACTGCTCTTGAAAGAGCAGCTTACTTACCTAGAGCCAGCCATGAGAGAGAGAGAGAGAGAGAGAGAGAGAGAGAGAGAGAGAGAGAGAGAGAGAATGATAGAATATTACAGATTGTGTGCAGTATGTTCATGATCCAATACAAGAACATGACCACACTATCAGTCTCTCTCTGTCAGGAAAAGGGAGATAGCAGGTCCTGACCACCTGAGAGGATGGAATCAAGGGCAGAGCTGCAAATCTGTGAATACCCACTCTAACTACAATGCTACTCCAGCAGCCTGTGAGTCAGATGGACATTTAGTGATCTTCTTTTTGCAAGGTGTTAGTTAAAAAAAAAAACAGCTTAAAATTTAATACAACAAAAGAAGATACAAGTTTCTCAGTTTTCACTGAGAGGTCTTTACAATATCTTTTTAAAGTCAACTTGTGTCTTAGTGTTCTCTTGCTGTGGAGAGACACCAGGATCATGGCAACAACAACATCATCAACAACAACAGAAATCATTTAACTGGGACCTAATTACAGTTTCAGGGGTTTAGTCCATTGCCCTCATGGAGCGAAGCAGGCTGGCATCTAGGGAGACATGGGGTTGGAGCAGTAGCTGGGAGTTCCACATCTGGTTCCTCAGGCAGTTTCTGTCTTGGGCTTTGGAATCTTCCAAGACCACCCTGAGTGACATATCTCCTAATCCATTGGATAGTGACAGTCCCTAATGACCAAGCAGTCAAGTCTTTAGGCCAATGGGGGCCATTTTCATTCAAACTACCATATTCCACTACCTGGCCCCATAGGAGTGTAGCCATAACAGAATGTAAAAGGAACTCAGTCCACCTTCAAAAGTCTGCATAGCCTGTCAGTCTCAACACTTTAAAACTTCAAGGTTTATACTCTCTTCTGAGGCTCGACACAATCTCTTTACTGCAACCCCTCTAAAGAAAATAAAACCAGGTCGCATAGTTGAAATATACAGTGGTAAAGGATGTACATTTGTGTTTCAAAAGGAAGGGAAAGAGCAAAGAGAGGAAACCCTGGATCACAGACTAAAAACCAGCTGGGCAAACTGCAAACTCATCTCCATGTCTGCTGCCAAAACTCTCTCCAGATTTCCAGCTCCTGTCAGCTGTGTTGGCTCTTTCAGCTCTTTCAGGCTGGTTCACACATAATAGCAGCTCTCCGTGGGAATACAGGAAGACTGGCATCTCCCAATCTTGGGATCTCCAGTGAAATCCAGGATTCACTCTCCCAGCTTTGCTCAATGGCCTCTTTGGGCCTCTGTGGAGGGACACTCTGGACACACAAACATAGGGAGATTCCATAAGCCAGAATAAAGCTGCCAAGTTCTGCTGCTTGCTTGAGCTAGAACCTGGCCCCCACATTCATTTATCTCCTGACCAGTTTTGTGGTTTTGGTGGTTTTCTTCACTGTTTAAGCTTTTCTTTAATTTTCAATTACAGGTTGAAAGCATAGCTGTGTGTGGCTTGTCCCTTTCTTCCACTTAGCAGTAGATTTTCTTTAAACGTTATTCCTCTGAGCACTACTTAGTGGTTCTTTTCTCTTCAAACTGTACTTTGTGCATTTTCCTTATGTACCCTGCTCATTTCCATTAGACAGGTGCATGGGAGTGGCCACTAATAAATGAGCAACACAGGCAAGACTAGACTCTCCTGAATCTCCTCTGCCAAGCCCTTAATCTAAAACTCTCTGATTTAATTTCAGACAGACTTTTTGCTCAAGGACAGAAAACAGCCACTGTCTTCTCCAAAACAATACAAGAATGAGTTTCCAAACCACTTTATTGATATTCTTCCCCTTTTAAGCTTCATTACCGGGGCCCACAAAGGTCAACCTGCCCTCAGCTCTGCCTCCCAGGCCTCCACTAGCTTGGCTCTTTAAGCCTTGCTTCATGCATGCAACTGTTCTTCTAATCCAAACCTCAAATATCTACATTCTGCCTACAATCTGCATGGTCAGGCTGGACACAGGGATACCCTGATCCCAGGTACCCAATTTGGAGACAGGGTTTTTTCTGTGTCACCCTGAGTGTTGAGGATGGCCTGGAAATCAGTGGTTCTCCTGTCTGTCTCCTGAATGTTGGGATTAAAGGTGTTCAGCACCACTCTCCAGAAATTTCTTCACTGGTAATGTCAGTTTCTCAGCTGCACAACAGGCCTGGTACAGTCCTAGGGGCTCATAATCCTGGTCATAAGAGAAGGCTAAGGCCATGCCTGTGTTCCTATGATCAGAGTCTGTCATCCAGTGACTCTATTAAGTGACAAGTTCCAAGGATGTATAGCTGAGGAATGACCAGACCAGCAAGGACGTGCACATGGACTGAGCTCCACCTAGCACAGCCCCATTCACAAACAGATGCCAGAGGACTCCTGCCCCACCTGACACACTCAGCACAAGAAACACAGATTCTGGAAGGTCCTCCATGCTGCCATTTATTTCCTCCACAGCACTCCAAGTAGTCTCAGTCCCTTAATATACTCACTATTCAACCCTTCAGGTTAAAGATTTGAGCAATCAAGTTAACATTCAAATTCTTATGTTACGTGTGGAAGTGAGGAGCTGCAGCTCAGGGCAGCATGGAACTGATAGGATGTAGATGTCCCCAGTGTCTGTTGCACTAGGAAGATTAGCTGTGGAAGGGATGACTGCCAGTGTAGGGACAGAGTTCTGGTGTGTGTGAGTGGGCTCTGCTCTCCAGATCTCTCGACTGTGTGCACAGGAAAAGAATAAGCCCCTGGACACCGCTGCCCAAAGTGATTTCACTGTTCAGAAGTCAGAACTTGTCATTCAGTCCCAGAAGGCAGCTGTCCCAAGATGAAGAACAATGTCAGGGCAATCAATATGAAAACATCTCAAAGGCCCTCCTCTCATTCATTCAAAGGTCTAAATCTGAGAGGCCCAGTGACTCAGTCCTTTCCAGTTTGCCTCAGCCCCAATCCCAGGCTCACAGGTCTCACCTTTTCAAGTCTCCAGAGATAAGTCAGGAACTGTCCTTACCTGCAGTAGAAGTAACAAGACACTGTCAGGAGACCAATGGTGGGGCTGGAGGAAGAACCTTCAGCCAAGATTCCACCCCGAGTGCCTCAAGGATAACTGTTCCCTCACATTCTGACATGCAGCAGGGTCATAGCCTCTGTTTCCACCTCTTAAAAAAAAAGATATGAGAGACCAAGGAAGTTCTGGGCCATGGACATTATATGCAAGGGATGAACCAAGGCCAGCCTGGAGATCTGTAGTGTTTAGCATGAGCCTTGCCCTCTGACCTCTGAGAGGTCATTGAGAATCCTTTGCAGATCCTCCCATTACCATTATGAATCTGTCTTTTATTGTAAGGTGAGTGTCTGCAAATAGACCCAGAGATGGGAAATCTTGTGCATATAGTCTATGTGTATTGGTTTATAATCATAAGGCACCTAGCCACAGACTCTTCCATACTTTTGTTCTTTCTCATCCACATCATAACATTTCTGCTCTTTAAACCTATGACCATAGCTCCAAGGACAACACCAACAATGGTCCTGGTGGGCATACTGGACTGAGGAGGCTCTGAGAAGAGAAGGGTAAGGACATGGGGAAAGTGAACATGATCGCAACTCTCAACTCTGACCAGCTGAGGGTCTTCAGAAGGCTCCAGCTTTCCCTGACCCCAGCTCTGCACCCACACCCTCCTTACCCCATCTCAGACAGCCCTTCATGGTACACATGCCAAGTATATATTCTGCTCTTCCCCAGAAGGCACCACCACAGCTGCCCACTTCTGGAAGGTCCCATCCCCTGCAGGCCTGGTCTCCACAAGCTCCATGTCATGGGTCAGTTCCTTTCCATTCAACTGCCAGGTCACAGTGATGTCAGCAGGGTAGAAGCCCAGGGCCCAGCTCCTCAGGGTGACATCACCTTCAGGCCTGAGATGATGAGTGTGTCTTTGGAGGATCTGAGGAGAAGACTTGGATAGCTTGGACCTCTTGTAATCTTCCTGAAGACTCCAGAAGTGTCAGTGAGGCTACCTGGGAAGGAAATGACTGGAACAAAGGTCAAATTTCCCAGTAGGTTACATACAATGCTCTGAAAATTCCAGAACTTGTGCCCAGGAGCAGCTATGTGTCCCAAAGGAAAAAAGGGACGTCTGCTTCTGTCTGGGTAGTGCTCAGAGATTCAGCATCACTGAAGTCAAATGTCACAGAGGTTGGGTGTGGGCAGAGAACAAAGCCTGAGAGAAGCCATAGCTCTAAAGGAAGCAGACACAGTGGGGGAACTTTGGTTATTTCAGGAACCTTCTCTCTTTTCATCCTGAAGAGACTTCAAACTCTCCTGAGATAAGGGTGCTCCCTCGGGAGATCCAGTCTCTGATATAGTCAGGAAACACGGGGGTGATCTCCCCCTACCTCATGCTAGCAAGAAGGAAAGGGCTGGAACAGTAAGTGAAATGAAGAGATACCTAGTGTTTCTGTTAAAATCAGGAAGGGGAAGAGATTGTGTTATTTGATATCTCCTCTGTTTTATTTGATATTTTATTTTTTAAATCCCTGGTTTCTCTGTGAGCAGCAGGAGGAACCTCCTTCTCTACCAGTCAGGCAGCCCCAGGTAGTATCTCTGGACCCTGAGTCCCAGACTGTTACTCTAGGAGCCCAGGGAAGGAGAAGACCCGCATCATTTGAACTAGGACAGCTCTGGTCCTGCACAGAAACTAGGAAGGAGAACCACAGCCAGGTCAGAGCACAGGTTGCACTGTTACAGCAGCCCTGGCTGTTCATAATCCTGGAGACCAACAAGGCCATGCCTGGTCACAGACCCTGTCAGCATGTCATTCTATTGATTGATGAAGAGAACACAGCCAAAAGGTGACCCGAGTTGAGGAATGACCACATCAAAGCCTACAACCAACTGAGCCCTACCTGGGTTGTGCCCTATTCACACTCAGCTCCCACAGACTCCTCTTTCCCACCAGACACACTCAGCATAAAGAACACAGATTCCAGAAGGTTCTCCATGCTGCCATTTATTTCTTCCCCAAAACTCTAAGTATTCTCAGTCCTTTAATACACCTGTCAATCATCCTGTCAGATCAAGGGTGTGAACAATCAAGTTCACATGCATATTCTTATTCTCAGTGTGGAAGTGAGGAGCTGCAGCTCAGGGCAGCATGGAGCTGACAGGATGCAGATGTCTCCTCCGTGGAAGGGAACACAGGCAGTGCAGGGAGAGGGTCCTAGAGTGCAGGCGTAGATTGGGCTTCACAGTTCTTCACATTGTGCTCATAGGATCACAGGGAAATTCAGACACTGTTGCTGAAAGAGAACTGAGTGCTCTGGATGTCACAGGAGAGACCCCAACACATTTTCTGTCACTCAGTTCATGCCAGGCTTCATGCTGTAGGAGAAGATTCACAGACAATTTCCGTGAAGACAATATCCCAACCACCCACACACTCACTGAAAGGTCTAAATTCTGCACGTCTCTGTGAACCAGGCATGTCCAAATCTGTCACACCGGATGATTTGATCATTAGGGTGTTGCCTTTACAGTCTATGGGAGACACATCTGAGCTCTGGGTACCATCCCTGTCTGGGGTAGAAATATTTACAACAGCCCACACTCAATCCCTCAAGATTTGGCTATAAGGGGAATTCTGGGCTGGCTGAGCTCCCTCAGGCTCCAGCTCCACCCCCATATGCCTCAGAGAAAAGCCTTCCCCCTACATTTACCTGGAGCCTGAGTGTAGCACCCTTGAGCTGTGATAGACCAGAGAAGCTCTGGACCCCAGGAAGTTTCTAGAACTGTCATCAGACTAGAGAAGGGTCAGCAGACATGAGGAAGGAGGTATGCAGGGAATGAACTGGTATCAGCCTCAAGGTCTGTATTCCACAGGGACCTGCTGCCCTGACCTCTGTCACTGAGAGGTCACATCCCTGTGACATCTGTCATCAGTTTTACAAATCTGCCCTTTATTTCCCTGTGCTTTAGAGTAAGGTCGGCCCACAGACCCAGAGATAGGCACAGTGTGTGACCACATGGTGTGTGGGGTTTCCCATTCACTGTGTACCTTTCTTGTAGTTGCTGAAAGGAAACAAACACCCTCCCCACCCCCAAAACCAAATCGCAGATCCTGCCTCTTGCATACCTGCATTCTTGTTCATCCATATCAGAACACCTCAGATGATAAAACCCAAGATGGCCACAGCTCCAAGGACAGCACCAACAATGGTCATGATGGGGATGGTGGACTGAGGAAGCTCAGGGAAGGGAAAGGAAGGGAAGGGAAGGGAAGGGAAGGGAAGGGAAGGGAAGGGGAGGGGAGGGGAGGGGAGGGGAGGGGAGGGGAGGGGAGGGGAGGGGGAGGGAGGGGGAGGGGGAGGGGAGGGAAGGAGAGGGGAGGGAAGGGGGGAGGGGGAGGGAGGGGGAGGGAAGGGGAGGGGAGGTGGAAGGGGAAGGGGAGGTGGGGGAGGGAAGGGGAGGTGGGGGAGGGAAGGGGAGAGGGGAAATAGAGGGGAAGGGGGAAGGGGAAATAGGGGGGAAGGGGGAAGGGGAAATAGAGCGGAAGGGGGAAGGGGGAGGGAAGGGGAGAGGGGAAGTAGAAAGGAAGGAGGAAGGGGAAATAGAGGAGAGGTAGGAAGGGGAAGGAGAAGGGAAGGAGGAAGGGGAAGGAGAAGAGAAGGAAGAGGGGGAAGGGAAAGGAAAGGAGGAGGGGGAAGGGAAAGGGAAAGAAAGGGAAAGGGAAGGAAGCTGAAAGGAAGGGAAGGTGAGAGGATATGACCACAGCCATCATCCCTGTTTCTTGTCACAGGTTTGCAGAAGGCTCCAGCTTTCCCTTACCCCATCTTAGGGTGAGGGGCTCAGGCAGCCCCTCATATGCACATAGCACTTGTACCTCAGCCTCACAAGGACTGTAGGTGGAAGGTTAACTGCTTTGGTTATTTTCCCTCCTAAGACCCTCTGTGAGCTGTCCTGAGAGAAGGCTGAGCCAATCTCTGGTAATGGGTAAAGAATTCCAGGATGTCTCTCCTTCTCCTATACACAAGAGAGAGAGGGAGAGGGCTAGACCACTCTGTGAAGAGGAGAGAGAGAGAGAGAGAGAGAGAGAGAGAGAGAGAGAGAGAGAGGAAGAAGAAGAAGAAGAAAAAGAAGAAGAAGAAGAAGAAGAAGAAGAAGAAGAAGAAGAAGAAGAAGAAGAAGAAGAAGATAACCAGTATGTCATCTAAGACTTTAAGATGAGGAATGAGACAGGACTGTCCATTCTCCACTCTTATTTGAACAGCTATCTCAGTTAGAGGAAAGAAAAGCATTAAAAAAGGAAAGGAAGAAGTCACATTATCTCTTATTCCAGACAACACAATTCTTTAACTTAAAAGTCCCAGTTGAGTCTACAGGGAAACTCTTGGACCTAATAAACCCTTATTGCTTGGGATACAAAAATCCATATTAGAAAGTAGCCTTCATTTATCCAACAGTGTACTCTCAAGGAAGAACATTAGGAGAAATGTGCCATTCTAAGTGAGTCCCCAGAGGTGCAGCACTTAGGGATCTAGCTAACCAAGGAAATGGGAGAACTCTACAATGGAAACTTCACTTCATGATGATGTAAAGGACACCACAGAGGGCAGTGTTAGACTCTGGACAGAAAACCCATGCTCCTGGACTACCAGAGTTAAGATCATGAAAGTGGTCGTTCTACCAAAATAACCTACAGATTTAATGCATGACTATCAAAATCCTAGTCCATTTCATAGGTTTAGAAAAAAAAATACAAAAGTCTAGGAACAGCCAACTAATCCTAAGCAGTAAGAACTGGAGATGTTGTCAGATGTTATTGCAGAGCTGTAGTGACCAGAACAACGCAGGAAATCAAAGGCATAAGACAGGTCCTGGAAATGAAACGTCAAAGCTATGCATAATCAATGTTCAACACAGAACGTGCATTGGATCAGAGATGCTGCTGTGACATAGCAACTTCAAGAATGTGAACTTAGATTCTCACCTTTTACCTTGAAAAAAAAAAAAAAACCTCAAAATTCAGCAGAGACCTTGGTCAATCTCCATGGGTTCAAAATACCTACTCTAACTTTCATCTGGTTAATTTCCTTATGTGATTCTTTTGCCACGGTTTTTTTTTTTAACATTTTAAAAAGTAATAACAAGGTGAGATGGCATTATTACAGCTGATACTTTCCTTCTTTCTCAGAACTAAGTTCCAGCTTGGGGGAGGGGTAGCTGCAGTAGTTTCCTGTGCGCTGCAGCATCTCCTTCTTCTCCAGGTATCTCCAAAGCCACTTCACTACACGCGTATCCGCCAAATTGGCCTTCTGTTCTCTGCCTCATCAGCCTGCTCCCACTTGCATCGGGTGATCTGCTCCACCGTGTCCGCCGCCGCCCTCGTTTTCAGGTCTTCTTTCAGAACAGTGTAATCATGGGCCATCATAGGCATGCTGCTCATACCTGCTGAGGAGGTTCCCGTCCGACCCCATGTCACAGACACACAATCGCTAGATGGTGTCCGCGGTCCCTTCCCTAGGAATCGCCTGAACTGAAAGTTAAAGTGAGTCCCAGGTCTGTGTCCCCGTGGGTCCCGCACGTTGAGAAGAACCTCCGACATAGGCCATGCCCATCTCAGTCCTGTCCATAGTGAAACAGAGGGGTTGTGACCTCCGACCCCCGGTCACTCACCGCCCTTGCTCTGGTTGTAGTAGTGGAGCAGGGACCTCAGGTCCACTCATTCTTGATATTCTGCGCCTCATTCTTGCCACTCTGTCTCCTGCTCCCAATACTCCAGCCCCTCCTGCTCTACCCATGGCGTAAGGGGCTCCATCCTCCAAGCGCACGAACTGCATGTCGTCCCCTTAGCCGGCAGAGATGAATGGGTTTCCCCTGAAGCCCAGCCAGGACACAGAGGTGTGGAAATACCGCATCAAGTGTGAGCCTTGGGGCGGCGCACAGAGAGATTGCGACCTCCTTCCGGGACCCCGAGAGGCGGCGAAGGCCAGAGGGGAGCAGGGCGCAGGGCTCCAGTCGAAGACGAAGAAAGAGCGGAGGGTCGGTGGGCTACACGGGTACACTATTTCCCCAGTGCTGCCTGCGCCCCTTCCCACAGAGAACCTTTCCATCCTGACCCCCCGCACTCACCAGCGAAGTCTGGGATGGGGCTAGGGCGGCCACCAGCAGCAGGAGCTGTGTGCCAACCGGCAGATAGAGAGATTCAGGGCATGTTTGATTCCTGCAGATCTGTGGGGCAACGCTGGGTTTTATTTATTTGTTTTCTTGTTTCGTTACTTGTTTTTTTTCCCAGAATTTCACTATCCAATGAGGGTAATAACTGCAAACTAGTCATTAGTGTCAGGGCAGGCTGACCTCACTCAGGTTGGGGGTGAGGTGTGAAACTAGAGAGATGGGGAAGAGCCTACTAGAACTGCTCCATCCTAGACCTCAATAGCAGACTTTGTCCAGAACCCTGTGTTGCTGGCCAGAGCACTGTTATATCACCAATCCCCACACCTCCTTAGTTTGGAATTGAGAAGAGACCTATAGGCAAATCTTATTTCTTCATCTCCTTCCTCCTTCCTATTCATTTTCTCTTTCTATATATAATAAGACCCCAAACTCTGGCGTTTTAATTTTTCAATATGTGAGCATGTGCATGTGGGCCTGTATGTGTGTGTGTGTGTGTGTGTGTGTGTGTGTGTGTGTGTGTGTGTGTGTGTGTTTGACTGCCTGCCTGCCTGCCTGCCTGCCTGCCTGCCTGCCTGTGTATGTGTATGCATTTGTTCCCAGCCATCTTCTGGCCACAGCACAATGAGGAGGTAAGAGGGAACCTTGCAGAACCAGGTGCTCTCCTTCCACTGCACTGGTCTCAGGGATGGCATTGGTGGCAAGTGCTTTCCCCACTGAGCCACTGACCTTGCC
Source organism: Mus musculus (assembly GCF_000001635.26). Classification (NCBI taxonomy): domain Eukaryota; kingdom Metazoa; phylum Chordata; class Mammalia; order Rodentia; family Muridae; genus Mus; species Mus musculus. The sequence goes on from NC_000083.6 coordinate 36,217,145, forward strand.
TTCCAAGCTCCAGAGGTGTTTTCCTTTAGAGCTGGAGGAGTTGTCCTTCAAGCACCAGAGACCAGGTTCTATGTACCTAGTACACCTGCTTATAGGATAAGCTTTAATTAGTTCATCACACTAAAAATGATTCTGTTGGTTGAGGGCATTCTGATATGATGTAGGGTGAGGTGGGTTCTCATGACTGGAGGTCAGGGCAGTTCTTGTTCTCCCAGATTGGCATTCCCTAGAGAATGAAGGCATACCTGCCCAACTCAGCATCAGGAATCCCAACCCTAGCTCAGCTTAGTGAGCAACAGAAAATTTGAAGTAGCCCCTGAGTCTCCAGCACTTTCTATCTTAGAACCACAAACCACAAAGTTAGAAGTGTGGAAGAGAAGCAGGGCAGTGGTGGCACATGCCTTTAATCCCAGCACTTGGAAGGCAGAGGCAGGTAGAATTTTGAGTTGGAGGCCAGCCTGGTTACAGAGTGAGTACCAGGACAGCCAGAGCTATACAGAGAAACCCTGCCTCAAAGCCAAAAAGGGATGAGCAGATGAGCAATCAATGACTTGTAAAATGTTTGACTCCAATTCGTTGTTATTCCAACCAATCAACTCACATGAGTTGAGGAATAGAGGAATATCAGAGCTGCTGGAGTCACAGTAGTCGCTAAACAATCAGTTATAGACTGCACAGCACACATCATGGGGCACAGGGCAAGTGACCTGCAGAGATTCCCGCATCCTGTTATCCAGAGCTGTTCTAGAGCAGGTTGGAAGGATCTAGTGTCCACCATGAGCCAGAGTCTCTTCTTCTTGGTAAGCAGATCTGGGGTCTATAATCAGGTGGGAAGGGCAGGAAAAGACCCTTTGGGGAGGAGACAGGTCAAACTCCCATGTGGCTGGCTTGCAGCACATATTTGGGGTGGGGCTCACTGCTACCCAGAGACAGACTCCTCAATGGCTGATATCCGCTGAGGCAACAAAGGAGAACCTTCAGCCAGCAATCGAAAAGCTCCATCACCCAGGAAGAGAAATCCTAAGCAGATAAGAACTTGTCCAGTTTGCGACCACATATGCAGGGTGGAAAAGTTGACCTCTAGATGAATTCTCATGCAATTAGTCATTGAATTCTTAGAAATGAATCCTGGTATGGTCAACAGGAAGTGCCCCCCCTGTGTTTTTCAAATATGATTTTTTTGTTTTGTAAAATTTGTTTATGTATATGTATTTTATGTATATGAACACACTTTTCCTGCATACCAGAAGAAGGCATAGGATCCTATTACATATGGTTGTAAGCCACCAGATGGTTGCTGGGAGTTGAACTCAGGAGCTCAGTAAGAGCAGCCAGTGGTCTTAACTCCTAACCCATCTCTCAGCCTCTGCCCTGTCTCTCTTTATCCTCCTCCTATTTCTGTAGCCTCAATGTCAAGGGAGCATCCCAGCAGTGAGCTTCAGTGACCTCCACCCCAAGCCAGACCCTGTGATTCTGGCCCACACTGCTAGCCACTGTCTTTGCTTTTTTTGTTGTATTATTTCCTCTTACATCCTTGCCAGAGCTTCATTTCTCTGTTATGTCCTCCTGACCGAGACGACCTCCTCACTTAAGCAGCACACCCTGCTGCTTCAGACATCTCTGTTTCAGACTCTGTGGGGAGCTCTTCAATGTCTGTGAGCCAGACCAACTTCCCTAACATTCACACAGCATTGTTTCCTGTCACTGTGAGCTTCAGTTTCTGACTTCCCATAATCTTTAACTGTACGGCATGCATGCATCTGTTTTAGTTTATTTTCCTGTGATTTGACAAAATCCTCTGACAAAAGCAAGAGAGGAAGTGTGTATTTGGCTCACAGGCCCAGGGCATTGCCACAGAGTCCAGAAGCTGGAACAGCTGCTTATATTACATCCAGTCATGGAGCGAAAAGCTCCAAAGGCAGTGCGAGGGTAACTTTGTTCCTTCTATGAAGTGTAGTTGGGTTCTGAGTGGAGGTGGAGAAAAGTCAATTCAAGCTTAAACATGAAAGCTATCCACTGTCTTTGGTTTTCTTTATAATTTCTGAGTGCTCAGGGAGTTGGCCAGTTCAGGAAGATGTATTTAATGGGAAAACCACAATAACAGGCCAGTGGGGGTGGGGACTAGGGAGAGCTTTTGGATTATCCAAATCCCAGTTTGACATTAAGGGTTAAGCAAGCCCTTGCTTAACCCTTATGAAGTAGACTGGGCTTTTCCTAGGACACCTGTCTTCCAGGCCTTTAACTCATCCCCTTAGACACTCCATTGGGAATCCAAGACCCTTAACGAGTCCTCATAGATATTTGGTCCAAAGCTCAAGGTGATAAAAGAACAAAAGCAGGTCAGCTGGGCGTAGTTAATAAGGGCCTGGCAGGCCACTGACTCTATTACAATGTAGACAACTTGATAATGATGACAGCAGGTTCTACATTTGTTTACTGGTTTATAGTCAATTAAGACAGTATTCAGAGGGGCACAGTAGGAGGAGGCCCCTGAGTCTGGGAATGCGAACTCAGCTTAATCCAGTTAACAAAATGGGGAGTTAAATGGGAGAGTTGCTGGCAGCTGTCTCCTGGCAGTGTAAGACTCCATCTCAGTACAAAGTTCTGTCCATATTAGGAAAGAGGCTTCCAAGCTCAACCTAATGAAGACAATGCCTCCCAGGCATTCCAGAGAGTAACTTACTCTTGATAATTCCTCCAGGTACACCTGGAGCAGACTTTCCTTTATGACTGGACTCAGGATACTGTCAAGTTTTAGATCCATTCTGACCATCACAGTGTCCTTTAGCATTGATCTGAGTAAATTATTTCTTCAATCCTGCTGGTGTTTCTGAATATCAATTTTTGCTTTTCCCTTTGCCTACACTATTTGTCCCTTGCTGAGCCTGTTTCACTATCAATATCCCTCCTACCTCTCCCTGCTCTCCTGGTGAGCCTGTTCACTCTCTCAGGGGTACAGGCAATACCTCCATAGATCTCAAGTCTTTGGGGTTTTTATTTGTTTGTTTGTTTTTGTTTTATTTGTTTGTTTGTTTTTTGTATATGCTCTGCTTTGTAGAAAAATCTTTCAATTTTCTGAAAACATACTATTTTAACTGGGATAATTGTGGTAGAAACAAATAATGTTCATGGTTTGCAATATTGATATTTCTTCCTCATTTTTAGAGAAGAATTCTCAACCGGAGATTACACTCTGAACAGGAACCACGGGGGTTCCAAGAAGAGGATCCAACCAAGGGCACAGCAGCCTCCCTGATGAACAGAGAGACTAAGTCATCCCCAGTGGTTCCCGAGCAGCACTGGACAAAAGCATCAGAGGCTGCAGATGACTGCTGGGTGACTACAAAGTCTGTCAGGGGTGATCAAGCAGGGTGGGGGGGAAGCATTCTTAGGAATCATAGCTCCCAGTTTCCATACTGGGCCATGGGTAGATCAGATGGCCTTCATTTACTGAAGGATCAGATTCAAGGAAGTTTCTTTTTCAGGAGTCGGGTGGAGTAGGGTTCAAGACAGGGTTTTTCCCTCTGGTTGTCCTGGAACTCTGTGTATAAATCAGGCTGGCCTCAAATTCAGAGAGCCACCTTTGTCTGCATCATGACTGCTAGGATTAAAGATGTGTTGCTACCATGGCTGACTAGGAGATGGTCATTGTCTTCTACTACCTGTCCAGAAAATACTGGATAAATTCTTAAAACACATGAAGATGCTGGCAGTTCTGGTTTTGTTGGGAGTTGTTCTATAACAGGAAATAGAAGAGAGGCAGTGGGGAGGACTGGAGGGCAGAGAGTTCAGGCAGAGGTTTGGGGAGCAGATTGTAGGGAAGAAGAGTGTAGGCCAGCAGAGCAGATGAGGCCAACTCCAGTCTTTTGTCCTTTTCCTAGGCTGACCCTAGACTTTTTCTTCTATCTTTGCTCTCTGAAGGATACAAAGTTAGGGTCCTGATTTGTCCATGTCTCTCTTTCTGGCTGCAACCCACCTCAACCCCTGTATATTCAGCAAGTTCCTAGAATTGCTCCCACTAGCACAGGAGTCTTCAAAACCAGCATTGATCCTCAGGCTTCCCAGTTGCAGCTATCACAGCAGAAACAGATAGCTGCATTGCAATGAATCTTGGACCAGGTAAAAACCACATGTGGCATGCTCCAAGTAAGGCAAGGAATTGATGCATTTCTCAGGCCCAGACCCCAAACTAATTTCCTACTCTTGACTGTGAGAACATATTGGTGGTGTGGGTGGGTGAGGGAAGAAGAAGGTGTGGTCACATTACCTACTCCGGGACACTCTCTGTGGTCATTAGGGTCAGAAAATAACAGGTGTAGCAAAAGCTGGAGGACAGGGAATGGCATGGGGCTGGGTGCAGGAGGGGGGGAGGCTGTGGGTGGGATGGGGGTGGGGAGGTCTGAGCTCCTCCAATGAAGGCAAAGTTTCTCTCCTTGACACAAACCCAGTCTCTGTTGTGTTCCCCCCCCCCCCCGCACAGGTGGAACCACGTGATGGGGTGGGAGTGGGGTTCCCCTTTACTCCAACCGTCTGTCTGTCCTGGTTCCAGATAGGCAACGTTGAGCCAAATCAGCACTGAGTAGTCAGTTCCAGTCGATGGAGAAACTACTGTTCTGTAGCCACACAACTTTTAAGGAACTTAGAAAATAAAATAATAGGCACTCAGGAAGTCTGCCAAACCAGTGCCATAGGTTCTTTCTGGTCTGGGCTGGTGCCCTGTGCACACCTTGGACACAAACTCTGCAGCCAGTCCCACAGCACGGAGAGGAAGCGCCACTCCCAGGCACTCACACATCCAGGATCCCAGATATCTATAAAACATTTCATCCTAAGACAAAAGAATATACCTTCTTCTCAGCACCTCATGGCACCTTCTCCAAAACTGACCACATAATTGGCCACAAAACCGGCCTCAACAGATACAACACTGAAATAATCCCATGCAGCCTATCAGATCACCCCGGACTAAGGCTGGCCTTAAATACCAACAAAAACAATACAAGTGGAAGCTGAACAACACTCTATTCAATGATAACTTGTTCAAGGAAGAAATAAAGAAAGAAACTAAAGGCTTGTTAGAATTTAGTAGAAACAAAGAAACAAAGAAACATCATATCAAAACTTCTGGGATACATTGAAAGCAGTGGTAAGAGGAAAACTCACAGCTCTAAGTGCCTCCAAAAAGAAGCTGGAGAGAGCTTACACTAGCAGCTTGACAGCACACCTGAACGCTCTAGAACAAAAAGAAGCAAATGCACCCAAGAGGAGTAGACGGCAGGAAACAAACTCAGGGCTGAAATCAACCAACTAGAAACAAAAAGAACTATACAAAGAATCAACAAGACCAGGAGCTGGTTCTTTGAGAAAATCAACAATATAGATAAACCCTTAGCCAGATGAACCAGAGGGCACAGAGACAGTATCCAAATTAATAAAATCAGAAACAAAAAGGGAGACATAACAATGAAATATATCTTAAAATATTAATTCTATTTAATAATTAGTTCAAAATATTAAAACCATGTTCTACAAAAATAATGGAAATATTATTGATAATTTTCCTCACTGTGTTTGAAAATAGCATTTTCTTAATGTTTAACTTCAAAGAGTTTTTGCTATTTCGTAATGTTTAAAATATACTTACTGATAAAATAATTTCTCCTAGAAACACTGATATTCTTTTTTAAGTAAACTGATTGTTAGACAATGTACACAGATATATAACACATTTTAAATACTGTCTCACTATGTCAGATAGTATCATATAAGGGCTTTTAAATATATTTGTTAATTCATTTTAATATTTTATGCTCTCTTAGTATCCTTAATTCCCAAAGAATATTTTGTATGTTTTGAAACAATTTATTATTCAACATTAGTTATAGGGTCCTTGGTTATGGAGAGTATTAAATGTTCATTAATGATATTTTTAGGGTATGAAAGGATATGATTATAAAAGTTGAACAACTTTTTTAGGTATTATTTTATTCTCAAAATATTCAATATTATTAATATGTTTGATGTATAAAATGCATTTAAATAATAAAAATTAAGAAAAAAAAAGAAAACACAGTTTTGTCAGTGAGATATCAACTCTAGATAGAGTTTAAAACTCACCTAGTATTGACACAGTCTAAAAAAGTCTTGATATGCTTTTTTCTCTGCCAGTTGACTCACAAGTCAGGAAAAATCTCAAGGGCAACCAGCAGCTGCAGTAGAGAAATCTCCAGCTTGGCAGACAGAATGAGCAGTTGAAGAAATGTGTGTAAGGAATCACATGTCTCTCTGAGCCTGCAGATCTTTCTCTACTCAGTCCCAAGTCTTCCTCACCAATAGTCAATCAATAGTCAAGGGAACTGAAGGACAGGGTGGGCAGACTGTTGTCAGGTTGGCCTGGGGAAGTGAGGCTGTTGGCTCATTCCTGCCACAAGCCATCTTTCTGAGAACTCTTTTGTCCTTTGCACTCAGCTACAGCCAGGCACCTTTAGGTGTTCATACTCCTCCTGATTGGGTGGGGTGAGTGGGTAGGAGTGTGGGGATGTGATCACACCACCCTTTATCCCATAATGAGGATAAAATGACATGTGGTGCAAAAGCTGGCAGGTTTTGCATCTTTCTTTGTTTGGGTTGTTTTCCTTGGTGGTGGTGGTGATGTTGTGTTTGTGTGTGTGTGTGTGTGTGTGTGTGTGTGTGTGTGAAATTATTTTATGGTGGTTGGGACTGGTTGAATGCATTCCACCAAGTGCTTGTGAACAAATTTCAAGGGACAGGCTTCTTCCTTCTTTGAGATCCCTGGGATCAAACTCAGGTCCTCAGGCATGGTAGCAAGTGCCTTTCTTGATGACTCTCTATATTGTGTGTTTTTTGTTTTGTTTTGTTTTTATTTTTTTGTTTTTTTGAGACAGGGTTGCTCTGTATAGCTCTGGCTATCCTGGAACTTTATATTGTTTTTTATTATTTGATGTGTATGGCTCCCTTTTCAGAGATCTCCAGTTAGGGGCTGAGGAGTGCTGTAACTCTTTCAAGCTCACAAAAACCACTATTCAGGAGAAGTAGTTAATGTAACTCAGAAGAGTGTCTGTCCATGGGGACACAAAATAACCTCATAGATGGTAAAGATACAGTACATAAGTCAGGTGGGAAGAACTGTACAACTATGTGGGAAACATAAAGAGACAAAGTTAATAAGAACAAAATTTACATCAAGATTAACACAAATCATTATGAGATTAAATATAAAGTTAACATAGGGTCACATGCAATTTTACAACTGGCTGGACCATGTAACAGAGTGCTGAAGTGGGTTAAGGTAACTGTAACTAGTAATTTGTTTCCATCAGACTCCTGCACGAGGAACAAGTACATGGAAGCTCTGTAAAGGAAGCCACCATCTCTTTGACCTATTTGGCTGTCATCTGTGCCCAGATCCAGATCTTCAAGTCGGCCACCCCAACACCTACTCCATCTGTGACCTTGTAGATGAGGTGGAGGAGCCAGGGCTGCAGAACCAGATTCAGGACAGATCCTGAAGTATGGCTGTGACTGAAGCCATCTCCTGCCTGCAGCCTGATGAGCAGCTCCCGGGAGCCTGAGAGACTTATGGAGGAGGCTCAGAGCAGCAGAGGCAGCAGCAGAGTCTTCAGAGCCCAAAGTGTCCCTGGAAATACCAGTGAAGGGCAGGTCTATGGAAAGATGCTTTTAAAAGGTGAACTCAGATGACTGGAAGGAAAGATGACTAAACAGAACTGGGTGCCCAGGCGAGAATGATAAAATTATGGACGGACTGAGAGGCTATGGTCCATGCTGAGCCAGAAACCGCGTGGAAGTCCAAAATGCGTGGTGCTAGTTGTAGTAGCCAAACAGGGTCCTCTGGTCCATGAGGAAAGTCTGCTCTATGCTCTTGGCTCTCTTTGTCTCCTGCTCCCAGTACTCTGGCCCCTCCTGCTCCACCCACGGTGGAGACTCCGGGTCGCTGTGGAAGCGCAGGAAATCCTTGTGGTCCAAGTAGCCGACTTCCATGAATCCTGGCTCTTCCAGGTCAGGCCAGGACAAGGCGGTGAGGAAAGAACACAGCGAGTGTGAGCCTGAGGACTGTAAGCAGTGAGATCCCGACCTCCTCCTGGGATGCCAACGGTTGCTCCTGGAGGAGGGGAGTAGTGCTCAGTGCTCAAAGGCAGTGGTGTCCAGTGGAAAAAGCGGTTCGGCACTCCCTTCCCCCTCCCCTCCTCCTGCAGACTCCAGCACTCACTTGTGCTGGTCTGGGTCGCTGCCAGGGTGGCCACCGGCCACAGAAGGAACTTGCACAGCTCGGTCAGGCACATCTAGAGAGGGATACAGAGTGTGTTTGATTCCTCCCGATCTGGGCGGAGTTTATAACCAGTACTGGAGACTATGCTGGTTGTTGTTTCAGGATCTCACTATCCTCTGGGGGTGATAACTGCCAACTTGTCATCAGAGTCAGGGGAGAAGGACATCACACAGGTTGAGGGTGGGCAGTGAAACTAGCAAGATGGGAGGAGCCTGCTAGGGCTACTCCATCCCAGACCTCAATAGCTGACCTTGCCCAGAACCCTGTGTTGCTTGACAGAGTACTGTTATGCCACTGTCCCCACATACCTTCCTTAGACTGGAATTGAGAAGAGACCTACAGGCAAATCTTATTTCTTTATTTTATTTTATTTTATTTTATTTTATAGTTTAATGTATTTTAGTAGCAAACTTACAGGAACAGTACAGAAGACTGACAACATTAACAACATGTACTTGTATGTAGGACAACTCAGTTAGAAAAGTATAGTGAATGGATGGAATCTACTGTGTGATAAAAATGCTACAAACAGACTTCCGCCGTGGCCATGGTGGCTAACGCGACCACGAACCGTCCCAACTCCTGCCACTAGAACTTGTGGACAAATGTATAGGGTCAAGAATTCACATTGTGATGAAGAGTGATAAAGAAATTGTCGGGACACTTCTAGGATTTGATGACTTTGTCAATATGGTGTTGGAAGATGTCACAGAATTTGAAATTACACCAGAAGGAAGACGAATTACAAAATTAGATCAAATTCTACTAAATGGAAATAATATAACAATGCTGGTTCCCGGAGGAGAAGGGCCTGAAGTATGAATGGATTTCCTCGACTTTGTTTTCAAATCTTTAACATTTAGAGTCTATAAATGAAGTTTCCGTTAAAGGGAAACTCTTTGAAGATATACATCCATTTTTCTAAGCTAATCATGGTTATTTTGGGAAAAGAAGAGTTTTGTTTTGTCTTCCTTTTTTTTTAAAGACTAAAAAAAAATAAAGATGTTTTTGGTTAAAAAAATGCTACAAACACCATTTAGTTGTCGTCAATAAGAAATTTATTTATTTTTTTAAAAATCCAAATGCTGGTATTGTCCAGAAGATTTTAACAGGTTTATTTATAATTGTGTTGAAATGTGTTCACTGAAACATTTTGCTTGCATTAATGCTTTACATCTTGCATTTAATGAACGTGGAGAAACGCCAATACCTGATTCTGTCCTTTGTTTCTACTCGCAATCTTATCTTAGGTACCTTTGACCCCATGGAAAAAATATCTAACATTCAGAACTACTGATAACAGGAAGAAGAGAAAAAAAATTTTTTTGAGAATGAAATGTTTCCCCTCATAGTGGACGCTTAAGCACGTTCTCCGCGTATGCGGTGTGCTAGCTGGATATCTTTTGGCATAATTGATACACGTTTGGCATGGATAGCACACAGATTGGTATCTTCAAAAAGGCCAACCAGATAGGCCTCACTTGCCTCCTGCAAAGCACCAATAGCTGCACTCTGGAAGCTCAGATCTGTTTTGAAGTCCTGAGCAATTTCTGCACCAGACACTGAAAAGGGAGCTTGCGGATCAGAAGTTCAGTGGACTTCTGATAGCATCGGATTTCATAGAGTGCCACAGTACCAGGCCTGTAACGATGAGGTTTCTTCACTCCTCTGGTAGAGGGCGCACTTTTGTGAGCTTGTGAGCTTTTGTTGTTTCCAGGGTGCTTTACCACCTGTGATTTGCGGTCAGCTAGCAAGATGCAGCACTGGCATTGGAGAGCACCGGATGGGGCCGCAGCGAAGGCTGCAAATACAATTACAAATCTTATTTCTTCATTTCCTTCCTCCTTCCCATTCTTCTTTCCCTTCCTATAATAAGACCCAAAACTCTGGCGTTTTAAATTTTATTACTTTCACTGTGAGTCTGTGTGTGTGTGTGTGTGTGTGTGTGTGTGTGTGTCTGTCTGTCTGTCTGTCTGTCTGTCTGTCTGTCTGTCGTGTACCTGTCCATCTTCTTCCCCAGCACAGATGAGGAGGTCAGAGGGAACCTTGCAGAACCAGGTTCTCTCCTTCCACTGTGTTTGTCTCAGGGATGGCATTGGTGGCAATTGCTTCCCCCACTGAGCCACTGACCTTGTCTTCCAAGCTCCATGGATGTTTTTCTTTAGAACTGGAGGAATTGTCCTTCAAGCACCAGAGACCAGGTTCTAGGTTTACCTAGGACACCTGCTTATAGGATGAGGTTTAATTAGTTAATCCCACTAAAAGTGACTGTTGGTTGAGGCTATTCTAAGATGATCTAGGGAGAGGTCAGGGTCTTCTTGTCCTCCCACATTGGCATTCCCTAGAGAATGGAGGTATACCTGCCCAACTCAGCATCAGGAATCCCAACCGTAGTTCAGCTCAGTGAGCAACGGAAAATTTGAAAAAGCCGCCAGGCCTCCAGTACCTTCTATCTTAAAACCTAAAACCACAAGCACAAGTTAGAAGAAGTGAGTATAAGTTACAAAACTTTATGGGAGACAGGACGAAGAGATGAGCTCTCCAATATTTGGCTACTATTTTGGCTCAGACGACAAATGTCATTGGATGGTGTCTAATGAGGCTGACTCATATCAGGACTGCTCCAGTGACACTACATACTAAACAATCACTTATAGACTGCCCATTTCATTTCGTGCAGCACGGGGCAAGTGATCTGCAGTAATCCCTGGGTCCTGTTATCCAGAGCTGTTCTAGAGCAGGTTGGAAGGATCTAGTGTTCACCATGAGCCAGAGTCTCTTCTTCTTGGTAAGCAGATCTGGGGGTCTATGTCAGGTGGGAAAGCCTGGAAGAGGTGGTTTGGGGAGGGGACAGGTCAAATTCCCACATGACTGAGTTCTCATTATTTAGAGACTCAGAATAGAATGGAAGGCCTGAGCTGGGTCCTGGGAATGTTGAGTCCTGGTGGAGATCAACATTTTTTTTTTCTGTAATCACCATTGAGTGGCAGAGCTCTGCTTTCATACCCTTGTGTTTTCTTGTCCTGGAAATCTGAGCCTCATTTCAGGACCCTCAATTTCTATATAGAAGACACTATGAAGCACCCTTAGTAAAGTGGGTGGTCTTCTTAGGCCAATTTTCAATTGTATTGTGCTGCATGAGAGACCTTGTGGGGTTTGATTCTATGCAATCCATATTGAGTGATCATGGTGGCCTCCACAGTCCCTCTGATAAGCAGACTCCTGTTCCTTCCTTGCCTATACTAGGCTGTTGGTGTAAGGAGGCTGGTGAGCATGCCCCTAGCAAGAGCGGGTGGGGAGCATCAGGGCTTGCAGCTGCCCAGGGACAGACTCCTGAGCAGGGCAGCAGCTGACAGCCCAGGTTGACAGTGAGGTGACAAATCAGGACTGTCAGCCAGCGATCACCCAGAAAGAGAAATCATAAGCTGAAAAGAAGAATACATTCATCTTGGGACACCATCTGCAGCTGAAAATGGGGAATGGACTGTCAGTCCAGACTTCCATCCTGTCCATATTGAGTGATCATGGTGACCTCCACTGTCCCTCTGGTAAAGCAGACTCCTGCTCCCTCCTTCTCCATACTCAGCTGTTACTTTAAGAGCTTCCTTCTCTGGGCGCCTCGCCACCTAGGGAGGCTGGCTAGTGTGCCCCTAACTAGGTTTAGCACTAGGTTTAGGCTGGTGCGCCACAGCTCTTCTGCCCCTCCCTCCCTCTGTCCCTTCCCCCTTCAGACCTAGCTGCTGCAGGGGGAGGACTTCTAGGCAGCAGCTGACAGTAGACAGTAGGGGCAGAAAGTGAAATAGGCAGAGGCTGACAGTAGACGCTCCTCCCTCCCTCTGTCCCCCCCCCCCCCCCCAGTCAGACCTCACTGCTGCAAAGGGAGGACTTCTAGGCAGTGGCTGACAGTAGACAGCAGAGGGTGGAAAGTGAAATCGAGTAGCTCTCTCACCCAGAAAAGGAAATTCTCAACAGATAAGAAGAAAGCATTCAGTTTGGTAAACCATTTGCAGCTAGAACTTGGGTATGAACCAGCCTGCCACCTTTTGGTCCTTTCCCACTGGTTTGGACTGTGCTGGAAAGACAACAATTTTATGCAGGCTGCAGTTCAACGACTTTGTAAATACCATGCCTACAAAAGGATTTAACACTGAGAAAACTAAGGTAACCTTGGGCAATTCTCAAACAGTCACTTTTCACTTCCGGATGTAGTCACTTTTCACTTTCTGAGCAAGAGAAATTAAGACCACTGTGATAGTTATATACCCCATGCATAGATGACATTGTGTTTGTGGTGGACTCTGTCGGTGTAGCAAACAGAAGAAGCCCAAACTGAACTTTATAAAATAACAAAGATATCAGAAAACCAGGGAGTCCCTGTACTTTTAGTTGCTACCCACCTGGTCTATCAGAGATTGAGACTTGTTACCAATAGGTGAATTGACCTCATGCACTCTTGGCATTGGCAGCCCACCTGTGCAATCATAGGAGGTGGGCTAAAGGAAGGACTTGAGAAAATACATGATATGATAATTAAAAGAAGAAAAATATTGCGGCAACAGAAAGAAAAGATTGGATTGGTGTGGAATAGATTTTCCTTGGTCTGATTTCTGACAAGTTGAAGAGTGTCTACAGCCTGGTTTTCCTGTCTGTCCTCACTGAGGCAATTAAAGCTTTGTGTTGTTGAACAGTCAGATACCCAACTCTGTTGCCTTGTGTCATGAGTAAATACAATGCTTCTTAAAGTGGTCTCTTCTCGCTGATTCACAAATCCTTTGGTACTACCATTGTGGGGAGCTAAAAAAGGCTAGTAATTGACCAGAATACAATTTTGTGGAAATTTGACCTGAAGTTAGGGAAATAAAACTTTGAAGAGAAAAAAAAAAGTGCTTGCTTCCTTCTCTGAAGCAAGGGATGCTTTCCTAACTCTGACTTTTCTTTCTGCCCTTAGGACATCTCTCCCTTGAGGCTGAAACTTCTTTGGGTCTCTTCTAGTCCTAGGCTTTGGGGGATTGCCCCCATCCTGGTCACCACAGGAGTGTTGGGAGCTGCAGCTCTCTGTCTGTGCTGGGTAGGTAACCCTGTTAGCATTTCTTTCATGTCTATGGGAGAAAAAGGAAAGGAATAGGAGCATGCTGTATAATGGTGTATAATGTATATTATTATACAGTGTATAATAGTGGTGAAGGGTATGCGGGGTGGAAGAGTTGACCTCTAGATGAATTCTCATGCATTTTGTCACTGAAGGCTTACAAATGAGTCCTGACAGAGTCAAGAGGCTGCTCAGTGCCTCCTCACCCCCTTTTTTTCAAATATGACTTTTTTTGATTTGTAAGATTAGTTCATTATTTATTTATTTATCATCATCATTTTTGATTTTATCGAGACAGGGTTTCTCTGTGTAGCCCTGGCTGTCCTGGAACTCACTCTGTAGACCAGGCTAGCCTCGAACTCAGAAATTCACCTGCTTCTGCCTCCCAAGTGCTGGGATTAAAGGCGTGCAACACCACTGCCCGGCTAGATTTGTTTATTTTATGTATATGTATATTTATTTTATCTATATGAATACACTGTTTTCATGCACACCAAAGAGGGCATAGGGTCCCATTACAGGTGGTTGTGAACGACCAGGTGGTTGCTGGGAGTTGAATTCAGGAATTCTGTAAGAACAGCTGCCAGGTGTGGTGGAGCGCGCCTTTAATCCCAGCACTTGGGAAGCAGAAGCAGGTGGATTTCTGAGTTTGAGGCCAGCCTGGTCTACAGAGACAGCATCCGGCCGCACTGGAGTACGAGTCGGGGAACGGTCTCAGAGGTCCCCGAGAGGCCGGGGGGAGGGGAGGGCGGCGGGGGTGGAGGATCTTACTCACACGCGAGCCCCGGGACGCACAATCCACAGACGACGGGTCCCCCACCCCCCACCCCGTCCAGGGAAGCCGGGACACAACGGGTCAGCAAGGCCCTCTCCCTCCCCGAACTGGCAACCCCGGGGGGTGACTCGCGTCGGCACACGAAAGCCGCGGCGTCCCGCGGGCCGGCGCCTGAGCGGGTACCGCCCGGGCGAGGACACAGAGATGAAGAAAAGCCAAGGCGGCCACGGGCCCCGACCGCCCCTAGCGGCCGCGTGCGGCGCAAAGACGCCCACAGAGGGAGGGAGGAATGCCTAGTCAGTGTTCTTAACCACTGAGCCATTTCTCCAGCCCTGTCTTTGGTTTTCTTGCTGAGAGCCACCTGCTTCTCTTCATGTATCATTTCATCTTACATCCTTGCCAGAGCTTCATTTCTCTGTTATGTCCTCCTGACTGAGATGACCTCCTCAGTTAAGCAGCACACCCTGCTGCTTCAGACATCTCTGTTTAAGCCTCTGTGTGGGAGCTCTTCAATGTCTCTGAGCCAGGCCAGCTCTCCTAACATTCACACAGCATTGCTTCCTGTCCCTGTGACTCTCCATAATCTTTAATTCTATGGCATGCATGCGTTGGTCTTGGTTTATTTTCCTGTGGTATGACAAAATCCTCTGACATAAGCAAGGGAGGAAGTGTGTAGTTGGGCACAGACCCAGGGCATGGCCATGGAGTTGGGAAGCTGGAGCAGCTGCTTACAGTACATCCACAGGGGGCAAAAAGCTTAGGGAACTTTGTTCTTTCTATGAAGTGCTGTTGGGTTCTGAGTGGAGGTGGAGAAAAGTCAATTCAAACTTAAAAATGAAAGCTTTATTTTCAGGGAGTTGGCCAGTTCAGGAAGCTACATTGCTTATTTAAAGGGCAAACCCACAAAAACAGGCCAGTGGGGTGGGGACTAGGGAGAGCTTCTAGGTCATCCAATCCCAGTTTGACATTAAGGGTTAAGTAAGGGAGCATATGAAGTAGACAAGGCTTTTCCTAGGACACCTGTCTTCAAGGCCTTTAACTTTGTCCCTTAGACACTCCATTGGGAAACAAGACCCTTAACTCATCCTCATAGATATTTGGTCCAGAGCTCAAGGTGATAAAAGAACAAAATCAGGTCAGCTGTGTGCAGTTAATGATGGCTTGGCAAGCCATTGACTCTATTCTTACAATGTAGACATCTTGATAATGATGACATCAGGTTCTACATTCATTTACTGGTTTATAGACAATTAAGACAGTATTTGGAGGGCCAGCCCCTGAGTCTGGGAATGTAAACTCAACTTGATCTTGTTAGAGAAAATGGGGAGCTAAATGGGAGAGTTGCTGGCAGCTGTCTCATGACAGTGTAATACAGGGCAGAGGCAAAGTCTGTCCATATTAGGAAAGAATCTTCCAAACTCAACCTAATGAAGACAATGCCTCCCAGCCATTCTAGAGAGTAACTTACTCTTGATACTTTCCTCCAGGCACACCTGGGGCGGACTTTCCTTTGCTAGTGGACTCTGGATTCTCTCAAGTTTTAGATCAGTTCTGACCATCACAGTGTCCTTTGGCATTGATCTAAGTAAATTATTTCTTCAATCCTGATAGTGTTTCTGAATATCAATTTCTGCTTTTTCTTTTGCCTACACTACTTGTCCCTTGCTGAACCTGTTTCACTATCAATATCCTTCCTACTTCTACCTGCTTTCCTGGTGAGCCTGTTCACTCTCGGGGCTATAGGAACACCTCCATAGATCTCAAATCTTTGGTTGTTGTTGTTGTTGTTATTGTTTTGCCTATTCACAGCTTTGTAGAAAAATCTTTCAATTATCTGAAAACATACTAGTTTAACTGGGATAATTGTGGTAGCAACAGGTAATGTTCATGGTTTGCAATATTGATATTTCTTCCTCATTT
Source organism: Mus musculus (assembly GCF_000001635.26). NCBI lineage: Eukaryota > Metazoa > Chordata > Mammalia > Rodentia > Muridae > Mus > Mus musculus. The sequence goes on from NC_000083.6 coordinate 36,233,237, forward strand.
ACAGGGAAGGATTATCAACCCGAGATTACCCCATGAGCAGGAACCACTGGCACTCCAAGAAGAGGATCCAAGCCAAGGGCACAGCTGCCCTCCTGGTGAACAGAGGGACTAAATCTTCCCCAGGGGTTCCCCAGGAGCCTGAAAAAAATTAGATGCTGCTCTGGTGACTGTAAAACTCAAGGACATAGTCAATGTCCTCCACTACATTTACAGAAGATATTGAATACATTCTTAAAACATCTCTGTCGCTTCTGTCTTTGACCAGCAGAAAAGAGCAATGACACAGCATTCTTCTCAAAGCAGTTTATTCAGGATCCTTTCAACATGCAAGCAGTAATCTCTCTCCAGCCCCCAATCGCAATCCCTTATATAGCCCCTCAACTATGCCCCATCAGCCCAGTCCACATAATCTCAGTTCATTGGCCTTCGTCAAATGGCCTGATTTTGTGTCATGGTGTGCCTGTGCAGCTCTCACGATGGACGTGGCTTATTTTCGGGTGTCTGAGGAAGTCAGGTGCAAGTCATAAGACATGGCTGCAGTCCTGGGAGCCATCTAGGGACTACCACCACACCTGTTCCCCACATATCTCAAGATGCTGGCAGTTCTGCTTTTTGGGAGTTGGACAATAAGAGGAAATGGAGGAGAGGCATAAGGAAGGACTAGAGGGCAGAGAATAGGGAGAGTGGATGGGAGCAGAATGGAGGGGAGAGAATGGAGGGAAGCAGAATACAGAAGAGCAGAGTGGATGGGAGCAGAGGGGCTTGGTCAGCCTGAAAACTTTTGTCTTTTCCTAGGCTGACATTTCCACATTCCACTTTCTATTCCTGCTTTAAGCTCTGAAGGATACAAAGTTAGGGTCCTCAGTCCTCCTCCTCTCTTTTTGCCGGCGCCCCTCCCCCTCCCTCTGTATTTACCAAGTTTCCAGAACTTCTCTCACTATTCTATAAGTCCTATTCAAAGCATCTGAGATCCTGAACCTCTGCTCTGCCTGGGATCACAGCAGAAACAGCCAGCTGCTCTGCAGTGAAATAGTGACACAGTAAAAATCACCCATGGAATAGTCCAGTTTAAGCAGTGAATCAAAGCCTTTCCCTGTTCTCCTGCCAGACTGATTTTCATGCCACATAGAACTCCTGACAGTCAATGAGTGGAGTAGGTGAGTGAGGGATGAGGAGGGTGTGGTCACACCTCCTAGCCAGGGACACTCTGCTCCTTAAGGTCAGAAAAGGAAGGTGGAGCAAAAGCTTGTGGTCAGGGCTGAGGTCTGAGACCCTCCAAGGGATGCAAGGTTTCTCTCCTTGGCGCAAACCCAGTCTCTGCTTTGTGTTCCCAGCATGGTGTACACAAGCTCTTAATACACACATAGGAGAGGGGTCCAGTTGAACCACATAGCAGGGTCGTGGTGGGGTTACCCCTTCCCTTCAACCTTTTGTCTGTCCTGGTTCCAGAGAGGTGGAAAGGTGAGCCAAGTCAGCCTTCACAAGTCAGTTCAGTCACCAGAGAAACCCCTGTATCTTATGTGGGAAAGCTGACACACAACTTTTAAGGAACTTAGAAAATAAAACAAAACACTGCTTTAGCACTGAGATACTAACTCTAGAGTTTAATGCTCACCTAGTGCTGACACTGCCCAAAAATTCTTGTTCCATTTTTTTTTTCTCAGTTCACTAGAGGTCAGGACCAACTTCAAGGGCAACAGGCAGCAGTGAAGAAATCTCCACCCTCTCAGTCAGAATAAGCAGTTGAAGAAAGCTGTTTATTGTGGGGCAGGGAAAAACATGTAGGCTACTTGTGGGAAAGTCTCTGGGCCTGCAGCTCTTACTCTACTCAGTCCCAAGTCCTCCTCACCAATATGACAGTCAAGGGAACTGAAGGGTAGGAAGGGAGTGGATAAAGGGCAGACTGTTGTCAGGTTGGCCTGGGGCAGTGAGGCTGTGGGTCTTTCCTGGGGATAGGACTTTGCCACAAGCCATCCTTCTGAGAACTTTTTTGTCTTTGCACTCAGCTACAGCCAGACTCCTTTCTGTGCCCACACTACTCCTGACTGTTAATTCATGGGGTGGGTGGGGTGGGAGGGTGGGTGAGGGACCTGGGGATGTGGTCACACCACTCTTTATCCCAAAATGGGCATAAAAATCACATGTTGAGCCGGGCGTGGTGGCACATGCCTTTAATCCCAGCACTCGGGAGGCAGAGGTGTAGTCTCCCCTCCCCCAGCCTGAAACCTGCTTGCTCAGGGGTGGAGCTTCCTGCTCATTCTCTCTGCCACGCCCACTGCTGAAACCTGCTGCTTTGCTGTTCTGAAGCCATCACGTGCTCACCCTACTACTGGATCTGAGATTATTCGGCGGGAATCGGGTCCCCTCCCCCTTCCTTCATAACTGAGTGTCACAACAGTAAAATTTGAGCTTTGATCAGAATAACTGTCTTGGCTACATTTCTTTCTCTCGCCACCTAGCCCCTCTTCTCTTCCAGGTTTCCAAAATGCCTTTCCAGGCTAGAACCCAGGTTGTGGTCTGCTGGCCGGACACAACACAGAGGCAGGGGGATTTCTGAGTTCGAGGTCAGCCTGGTCTACAAAGTGAGTTCCAGGACAGCCAGGGCAATACAGAAAAATCCTGTCTCAAACCCCCCCCCCCCCCCCAAAAAAAAAAAGTCACATGTGGAACAAAAGCTGGTGTGCTTTGTGTCTTTGTTTGTTTGTGTTGGTGATGGTCCTGGTGGTAGTGGTGATATGTTTGTGTGTAGGGAGTGTGTGTTTGTGTGTGTGTTCATGTATTCCGCCAAGTACTGTGACAGCCTCAGAATAAATTTCAAGAGACCTGCGTCTTCTTACCTGTGGATCCCTGGGATCAAACTCAGGTCCTCCCGTGTTAGAGCGACTGCCTTTCTTGATGGCTCTCTATATTGTTTTTATTATTTGATGTGTATGGCTCCCTTTCAGAGATCTCCAGTCAGGGACTGAGGCAGGCTGTAACTCTTTCAAGATGACAAAACCCACTATGTAGAAGAAGTAGTTCGTGTACCTCAGTAGGGGGTCCATCTATGGGGACACAAAATAACCTAATAGATGGTGAAGATACAGAACATGAGTCAGGTGGTGATAACTGTACAACCGTGTCAGAAACATTAAGAGACAAAGTTAACAAGAACAAAATTTACATTAAGATTAATACAAATCAATAAGTGGTTAAATATGAAGTTAACATAAGGTCAAATGCAATTGTAGAACTGGCTGGACCATGTACCAGAGTCATGGTATTTTTGTTTTGTTTTTAGAGACAGTTTCTCTATGTAGCCCTGGGTGTTGTGGAACTTGCTCTGTAGACCAGGTTGGCCTAAACTCAGAAATCTACCTGCTTCTGCTTTCCAAGTGCTGAGATTAAAAGTGTGTGCTGCCAACATCTGGATAGTAGTGGGTTAAGGAAACTGTAAGTAGCAGGTTGTTTCCATCAGACTCCTGCATAAGGAACAAGCACATAGGAGCTTTGTAAAGGGAGCCACCATCTCTTTGACAAATTAACTTGGGCTCAGATCCTGAGCTTCAAGTAGGTCCACCCAAACTTTTCCTGCCTGCAGCCTGAGGAGTAGCTCTGAGGAGCCTGAGAGTTCCATGGAGGCTCCCAGGCGGAGGAGGCAGCAGAGGAATCAGCAGAGCCTGAAGTCTTCCTGGAAATATCAGAGAAGAGCCGATCCCTGGAAAGATGCTTTAAAAATGTGAACTCACGGGGGCTGGAGAGATGGCTCAGTGGTTAAGAGCACTGACCACTGTTCCTATGGTCCTGAGTTCAAATCTCAGCAACCACATGGCTCACAACCATTCGTAATGGAATCTGATGCCCTCTTCTGGTCTGAAGACAGCTACAATGTACAATGTACTCATATACATAAAATAAATAAATCTTTAGGGGAGAAGATAAAACTTAGGACAGACTGAGATGCTGTGGTCCATGCTGAGCCAGAAGCCTTGTAGAAGTCCAAAATGCGTGCTGCTTACTATAAAGGGCTGGTTGTAGTAGCTAAGAGCAGGGTTCACTTGGAAAATCTGCTCCTCATTCTTGGCTCTCTGTGTCTCTTGCTCTTGGTACTCCATCCCCTCCTGCTCTAGCCACATGGCTTGGGGCCAGGGCATTTTTATCAAATGGCAGGAATTCCTTGTGGTTCACTAAACTGAGTTCCATGATACCGGGCTCCCTGAGGCCCAGGCGGGTCCGGAGGCGGCGATGAGGGAATACCACAGCTAGTGTGAGCCTGTGGATGGCGGGCGGTGAAACTCCGACGTCCTCCCAGGACTCCAGGACGGTGCTCTGGCCAGGAGGGGAGCAGGGCTTAGGGTTTGGGACCCGGGTGGAGAAGAGACGGAAGGTTCAGCTGGCGATGCAGGGGCGGGGCTTCCCCAGTGGAGCCCCACTCCACCCACCCGCTCCTCCCCGCAGAGGCCAATTCCCTCAGGACACCGCAGTCACCAGCTCAGGACTGTGGCGGGGGCTAGAACGCCTGCCAGCCATAGGAGAAACCCGCAGAGCGCCATCAGGCAGATCTAGACTTTAAGGGCGGGTTTGATTCCTGCGGATCTGGGTGGACTTTATAACTAGTGCCCGCAACCGCGGAAGTCCCAAATGCGTGCTGCTGAGTGCCACACTGTGGTCCATACTGAAGCCAGAAACTGCCAGGCTGAAGCCCTAAGGGCGTGCTGCTGACTATAAAGGCCAGGGTATGTATGATTTCAGTCTGAGAATGAGAGACATAGAACGCTTCTGTGAGAACCTCTTCCTTATCGCCCACAGAGAAAGAAAGAAAGAGAGAGAGAGAGAGGGAGGGAGGGAGGGAGGGAGGGAGGGAGGGAGGAAGGAAGGAAGGAAGGAAGGAAGGAAGGAAGGAAGGAAGGAAGGAAGAAAAGGAAAAGAAAAGAAAAGAAAAAGAAAAAGAAAGAAAGAAAAGAAAAAGAAAAAGAAAAAGAAAAGCCACTGAAGAGAACTTTTAAAAATTGTGATAAGGATGCTGACCTGACACAGCTGATGGCTTCTGTCAGGGGCGGGGTGAGGAAGGAACCAGGTATCTTTAAGAGGCTGGCCACTGGGAGTTTGACAACGCTTCAGTAAGTATATGGGCAACACGAATTAAACTTGGTATTTTTCCTTTTTTGGTGTGGGGGGGGGGGAGAGTATAAGGGAGGGCCAACTTGGGGGACTGGGATGTGAATGGGATTGGGATACATCATGTGAAATTTTCAAATAATCAATAAAAGCATTAAGTTAGAGTCCTACTGAAGTCATTTTTCATAAGATTGTATGCAGAAGAGCTTTCCAAAGGTGTTGAATGTGAAGGCAGCTTATCTGAAAGCTTCCTTTGAACATGGACAGTTGAGGTATGAACCTTGGAATTTGCTTTTATTAAGTGGAAGAATTGAATGCCATGAGAAATGGCGTGGCCAAATGAACTAACATGCAGGTCCCATACCCAGTCAGGTGGTAGGCTATGTACAAGGTTCCCTTGTTCATAGCACCCTCATATGTCTGCCAGTTTGGGAGGCACAGAGTGAAAAGTAATTGCTATCTGCATCTCTGTTGTTCGAGACATTTAGGATGTGGGTGCAGACTTTGAAATCTTCCATAGGGCAAGGGAATCCATCCCCGACAAGTGAGACATCAGGAGGAACTCATCTTCCATGTAGATAAGGAGTGTTTTCCTAGTCAGGTCTACACAGCCAGAGGCAGAAGCAGCAGGTTGCAGTCCCCATGCAACCTGTAATGAGGCTAGCACACAACTTACTTCGGTGTGACTGTGCTCCATCCAAGGGAACTACTTGGACCCGGAGACATCCTGCCATGCAAGTGTATTGCACATTTAATCTAGTTTACTCAAGTATTCTATTTCTCATAACCAGTTTGTATGTGAGTGTGTGTGTGTGCTTGCTTCCTTATTTTTGTTTTGTCTTTAGAGACAGTTTCTCTATGTAGCCCTGGTGTTGTGGAACTTGCTCTGTAGACCAGGTTGGCCTAAACTCAGAAATCTACCTGCTTCTGCTTTCCATGTGCTAAGATTAAAAGTGTGTGCTGCCACCATTTGGCATAACCAGATTTTTTAACAGTATTAATTAATTAATTAATTAATTAATTAATTAAATGTACGTGATTATGCTGTCATTCTCTTCAGACACACCAGAAAATGGCATCAGTTCCCATTATCCCATTACAGATGGTTGTAAGCCACCATGTGATTGCTGCGAATTGAACTCAGGACCTCTGAAAGAGCCATCAGAGCTCTTGACTGCTGAGCTATTTCTCCAGCCTGCATAATCAGTTTTTTACACATCCAATTTTGAAAATTTTTTTAAAAAGATTTATTTATTTACTATATGTAAGTACACTGTAGCTGTCTTCAGACACTCCAGAAGAGGGCATCAGATCTTGTTACAGATGGTTGTGAGCCACCATGTGGTTGCTGGGATTTGAACTTCGGACCTTCGGAAGAGCAGTCAGGTGCTCTTACCCACTGAGCCATCTCACCAGCCCCTTGAAAATTATTTTATGTTTAACAAACTTTGAGGTTACTTGTTTTCAGTTACTTTCTTCAGGCTTCACTTTGACAGCATATACAGAAGACTATGACAGGGAGATGTAAATTGATCTCTCTGCAACTTTGTCTCTCAATGAATTACACCTATTCTTAGCGTGAGCACAAATATAATTCTGAGCACATTAAAGAACTGGATCATTTATAAGGTGACAAATTATTTGTGTATCTACAAATGATTAAATACAGTTTACAATAAACTAGTAACTTGTATAAGATTATAATGTTGTTCTTACTCTTGCTTCCTGCTTGCTTCTCTCTCGCTCTCTTGGGCTCTTCTCTTCCCCCTTCCCTTTCCCCTCTCTCCCCATGCTCATGGCTGTGGCCAGCTTCTACTTCTTTACTTTCTCCCTCTCTCTGCCTTTCTCTGCCTCTGTTACTCTCTTGACTCCCTTTCCCATGCCCCGAATAAACTCTACTCTATATAAAAAAAATAAAATTTCATAGTTTTATCCTTGTTAAGTTTGAGATTTACTAAGTATAATTTTTGAATTGAAGATTCTTTAGTATCAAGATACTTATTATTTTTTTTATTTCTTTTTGAGACAGGTTTTCTCTTTTAAATAGCTCTCACTATCCTGGAACTTGCTATGTAGACCAGACAAGTCCCGAACCCACTGAGATCTACTTATCTGCCATCCAAGTGCTGGGGTTAAAGATGAAGGGCTAGATGCCAAGACCGGCCTTCTCTGGAATTTTCCCCAGGGAAAGTTTTTCGGACAGGGGTGGGTGGCTCACCACTCAGGCCAACCTTACCACTCTCATAACCTTCATGGTGCCAGAGATTTAGCAGGGGCTATCAGCGGCCCCAAATGCATCTCCTCCTTTTTTCTTGAGCCTTGTTGTTACCTTGTCCACTTAGCTTGTTCTGGATACTTAAACTGACAGTTCTAGAAAGCACCTGTCTCCCTTTCAAAGGGTGATCAGGTGTTCTCATCTGGCCTTGTCACTGTGTCTTGTCCTCCACTTTGTTGGGTCCATAGCCTCTCTCAGGCTCAGAGAACTACCCACATCCCTCAGCAAGGCGGGGGTGGGGTGGGATGGGGTGGGGGAGGGACTTGCGGGTACCTGCTGGACTGGTCCCTCAAGCACTCACTTCCACCAGAGGGCAAGGGTTTTGGGGTTTGTTTAGGTCCTCTGGGCAGGCATTATGCAGGCAAGAGCCTTCCCCACCCCACTCTCTCTGGTCTCTGAGTTTGGCTCAGTGTAAGAGCCTGAAGACTGCTTACTGAGAGGACCACCCTCGAGGGAGCCCACTGGGGATCAAGTTACATTTCTCCAGACAAGCGCCTCAGATTTCTTTTGCACTCTGCTTTTGGGGTTTCAGAGCCAGACGCACAGGTTTATCTCTGATAATCATTTGCAGAAGCAGCAGCTTGTGGGTCCCCTCAGGTACAGCAGCAGACATTGGGCAGACAGGTTCCTACTATAGGCTGGAAATTTCTCCCCTCTGTGCTGATAGACTGGATACACAAAATATCAGCAAACACAGACCCAAGTGTCCCCAGCACGTCCTACATTCCGGTAATTGTAGAACAAGGCAGCGCATGAGTCAGATTAAGGGCTCAATTTTAACTCAAGATCCTTAAATCTGCGTTTGATTGGCTTTAAGATAGGCATGGAAATATTTTGATTATATGTAAGAGACTGAATTTTAGAAGTGAAAGTAAAATAACGTGCTTATTAATTTTAAGAAAGATCATGTTTGATAGATCTCTTAATAGAGTAAATAAATGATACCAGTGTATGTATGCTATTCCAGCAAAATATTTAAATAAATATGTATTATTTTTAGTAAAGGTTTTACTTTTACCACGGGGTGGGGGAGGGGGAAGAATCTTTCTTGAGCCTGGCGTGGTGGTGCACGCCTTTAATCCCAGCACTTGGGAGGCAGAGGCAGAGGCAGAGGCAGAGGCAGAGGCAGAGGCAGAGGCAGAGGCAGAGGCAGAGGCAGGCAGATTTCTGAGTTCAAGGCCAGCCTGGTCTTGAAGAGAGTTCCAGGACAGCCAGGGATATACAGAGAAACTCTGACTCGAAAACAAACAAACAAACAACCAAATCTTTGTTGAGAGTCTGTTTGGAGGTTTTAGCAGGTGGACCATAGACTGGTCTGCTTATATTCATGGAGGGTCGTCATACTTGTCCTCTGAGCCTGCAGCTTAGGGATAAACCCAGGCTTGTGGAGAGGTGACTAAGGAAGGGAACATCTGCTCAGCTAGCCAGATCAGCAGAATCAATCAACCCTGGTGATCAAAGGGTTGACAGATGTTGCAGCCTGATCATTCTCACAACCACAAAGTTCTCTCTCTCTCTTCTTCTCTTCTCTTCTCTTCTCTTCTCTTCTCTTCTCTTCTCTTCTCTTCTCTTCTCTTCTCTTCTCTTCTCTTTCTTTCTTTCTTTCTTTCTTTCTTTCTTTCTTTCTCTCTTTCTTCCTTCCTTCCTTCCTTCCTTCCTTCCTTCCTTCCTTCCTTCCTTCCTTTCCCTTCCATCCTCTCCCCTTCTGTTCTTTCCTCTTTCCCTTCCCTACCTCCCTTCCTCCCTCTCTCTCTCCCTTCTTTCCTTTCTTCCTTTCTTCCCTCCCTCCTTGTCTTCCTCCTCCCCCTCCCAAAATGACTTATGGAAGAAAGATGTTCTTATGGTTCCAGAGGAAGAGGGAGGCATAACCTCAGGCAGCCAGAGAGCTCAAATCTTCAGTCATCAGAGCAAACTGGAAATGGGTCAAGGCTATAAACTCCCAAAGCTTGCCCTCAGTGACTTACTTCTTCCAGGAAGGCTGCAATCTAAAAGTCCCATGACTCCCCAAACAGTACTACCAACTCGGGGCCAAGTGTTCAAATACTTGAGCCTATGGAAGCATTTCTGAATCACTGGACAATCATGCTGCTATCAAGCTAATGGACACATCTCTCCTGAACGGTTGTATTACTCGAGTGGACAGATCCCACCTGGGTGGTCAATATTACAGCTCTCAGGGTCTAAAGCTGGGACGACTGACATTAGATGACACAGCAGCTTCCTTCCTGTGACGACACACTCAGATGGTTGTGAGCCACCATGTGATTGCTGGGAATTGAACTCAGGACCTTCGGAAGAGCAGTCCGTGCTCTTAACCACTGAGCCATCTCTCCAGGATGTCTAGTTTTAATGGGAATATAGGTAAACATTCTCTGTTGTAAACTTCTTATTTGATTTATGATTTGAATTTATGTTCAAACTTTTAGAGAACTTTAATTTTTTTTTTTTTTAAAAAAAGGATGCTTCGAAAAACCATGTACTCTATTCCCCTAGAAAAATACAAAAAACTGGGAATGATTACATTGCATGGCATTAATACATCAAAGCAGGAAGAGAGAGCAAGATTGGGAGGAGGAAGGAGAAGGACAACAGAGTAGAATACCTTAGAAATTAAAAGGGGACTTAGGGGCTGGAGAGAGCAGTTAAGAGCACTGACTACTCTTCCAGAGGTCCTGAGTTCAATTCCCAGCAACCACATGGTGGCTCACAACCATCTGTAATGGGATTTGATGAACTCTTCTGGTGTGTCTGAAGACAGCAACAGTGTACTCATATACATAAAATAAATAATATTTTTAAAAAGGGGGAGGACTTAAAATTAAGAGAAATTATTATTTTTTTTTTTTGGAGAATTTCTGGAGAGAGAATTTTTGGAGAAGTTTTAGAGAAGAGGAACTTAGAAATAAAGATTAAGAAACCCTGTCACTGCTGCTGGGCGTGGTGGCACACACCTTTAATCCCAGCATTTGGAAGGCAGAGGAAGGAGGATTTCTGAGGTCCAGGCCAGCCTGGTCCACAGAGTGAGTTCCAGGACAGCCAGGGCTATACAGAGAAACCCTGTCTCGAAAACAAACAAACAAACAAACAAACAAATAACCCCCTCAAAAAACCAAACAACCCCCCCCAAAAAATAAATAAGAGAGAGAGAGAGAGAAAAAGAAAGAAACCCTGTCCCGAAAAAAAAAAAAGGAAAGAAAGATTAAGATAACATTTCAGTGTTTCTTTTTTTTTTTAAGATTTACTTATTTATTTTATGTATGTGAGTACACTGTAGCTGTACAGATGGTTGTGAGCCTTCATGTGGTTGTTGGGAATTGAATTTAGGACCTCTGCTCACTCAGGTCCGTTCCGCTCGTGCTGGTCAACTCCACTCAGCTCCACTCGGTCGGGTGCACTCTGCTCATTCAGTCCCTGCTTGCTCTGGCCCAAAGATTTACTTATTTATTATAAATCAGCACACTGTAGCTGTCTGTAGATGCACCAGAAGAGGGCGTCAGATCTCATTATGGGTGGTTGTGAGCCACCATGTGGTTGCTGGAATTTGAACTCAAGAGTAGTCAGTGCTTTTACTCACTGAGCCATCTCACCAGCCCTTCAGTGTTTCTTTTTCTTCCTTACACTTTCACTCACAGTCTGAGCTGCTACATTACTTTGGGATAAGAACAAAGGCTACTTAATCTCCTGCTGTTTTAAGCCTAGATTCGGAAACACAAGAGACTTGCGGTTTCTGGCCTCAAAGGAATTCAGTGAGGCTTGTCAGCTACCGCTGCAAAGCCACTTAGATATAAGACAGGTAAACGTTTTAATATTAAAAAAACAACCCTAATTATCTCGCTAGACCAAGTCTTGCCTCCGCTGTCACGCCTTCCCACCACCACCCCTAACCCTGCAACCCCAAATCGAGAACAACAACGTTGGCGCTGGACTGCGGCATCTAGTATTGAAAACGATGTGAAGATGAAGTATGTCACATTGAAAATTTTAAAATATGGTGCTCACAACAAACAAACATACACGCAAACAAACCTGAGGCTAGAAGAGAGGTGGCTCAGAGGTTAAGAGCACTTGCTGATCTAGCAATGGACCAGGGTTCAGGTGTCAATTCCCACATCCAGTAGCTCACAATTGCCCATAGCTCCCGTTTTAGGAAGTGTGGTAGCCTCCTCTGGCCTCCTTGGGCACACGTAGTCACACTGTGCACATACACTCAAGCGGGCACACACACTGCCCATAATTACAATACATAGGTTTTTAAAAAGCAGTGTAGCCATGTCTTGAATATGATGGCATTTCCGGTGAGGGTTAGATCAGAGGGTTCTGACCTAACAATATTGTCTATTTGGAGGAAGGATGCCTTTTGCCCTGGTCACTTCCTGTAACTTTCTGATATTTCAAACCTTGAGCCTGAAAGAGTAGTAAACTCAGTGCTCCAAAATGCTAATCATAAAACAGATATCGACATTCCTCCACCCACCCGCTTCCTGTGTTCAAAGAGTGTTAATTCAAAGAAAGTCATCCTGACCATTACTGGAAGCTGCAATGCAAATGTGCTATTGTTAGGGGCTCTTAGAAACTGTCTTGAGAGTTAACAATTACCAGGTATTCCTTGTGACATCTGTGACTTTGTCTTCCTTGTGACTCTTAACTGGTATTTTTGGTATTTACCAACAACGTCCTTCCTACCTCCTTGAGTTGTGGTTTTTTTCTTTAAATACCCCCTTACTCATCTACTCGGGGCGCCACGGTCCTCTACCCCTGCGTGGTGTATGACCGTGGGCCCGAGAGCGCTCTTGAATAAAAATCCTCTTGCAATTTGCAGCAAGACCGTTTCTCATTGGTGATTTTGGGGTGTCGCCTCTCCTGAGTCAGAACGTGGGGGAGTCCTCACGTTGTGGGTCTTTCAAGCCAAAGACAATTACATTCCTTCCTACCTCGGGAGTTTTGTCACAATGACAAGAAAACTAAGACACTTATGATTTCTTTTTTCTTTTTCTTTTTCAAAAAGATCTATTATGTATACAATATTCTGCCTGCATGTATGCTTGTACACCAGAAGGGGGCACCAGACCTCATTACAGGTGGTTGTGAGCCACCATGTGGTTGCTGGGATTTGTACTCAGGACCTCTGGAAAAGCAGCCAATGCTCTTAACCTCTGAGCCATCTCTCCAGCCTGATGTTTATGATTTCTAAGCCTGGGTGTGTTTTGTAAGAACCCATCATGATGTCATTTTGTTTTTATTTTATGTGTTTATGTGTGTTCACGTGCATCTATGTTGTGTGGTTGTGCCAATGCACATCAGGTACAGGTGTGTGTGTTTGCTTAAAGGCTCATTTATTTATATGAATGTTGTCTGCATGATCGCCTAATGCCAGTAGAGGGCATAAGATCCCATTATAGATAGTTGTGAGCCATCATGTAGTTGCTGGAAATTGAACTCAAGAGCTTAACCACTTAGCTATCTCTCCAACTCCCTTGTTTTGTTTTGTTTTGTTTTGTTTTGTTTTGTTTTGTTTTGTTTTGTTTTGTTTTTTGGTTTTTCTTTTGTTTGTTTTTTAAAACAGGGTCCCAGATTTGTTGCGTAGGCTAGGGGCTGGCCAGCCGGTGATATATAAGGATCCACCTACTAGGGATCCACTCATCTCTGCCTCCTCAGTGCTAAGATTCCAAGCAAGTTCTATTAAACTTGTTCTCGCCTCCCCCAACTCCCAAACAGGATTTCTCTGTGTAACAACTTTGTAGACCAGGCTTGCCTTGAACTCGGAGATCTGTTTGCCTCTGCCTCATGAGTGCTGGGATTAAAGGTGTGTGCCATCATGCCTGGCCACATCTGGCTTCCTGTCTGTCTGTCTGTCTGTCTGTCTGTCTGTCTCTATCTATCTATCTATCTATCTATCTATCTATCTATCTATCTATCTATCTATCTTTACTTGAATTCTGGGGACTAAATTCAGTCCTTGTGATTACAAGTCAAGCACTTTACTGAGTTCTCCCCAGACCTTGTTTTGCATGTTGAGGTCTGCCCCCCTAGCATAGCTCTAGCCATTTTGTTCCATGCCTGCCAGCTATTTCAAATTATTGCTATAACATGCTGGCCAGTCATTGACACAGAAAAATAGCTTGCCCCAGGGCAGGGTCTTGCTGACCTCATAACCTGTTAATGTTCTGTATGTTCTGAGGTTTGTCAACCTTAAGAAATTCAACAACCATTCTTGCGCGCGCTGGACTGGCCAGCAGTAACGACGCTGCAACAGGATCCTTCTGCACACGTTTATTGGGAGAGCTTGATTGCAGAGGTGAAGAGACCCCGAGCCCAGAACTGGTGCTGCTTATATAGGCCTAGGAGAGGCGTGTCTCACACCTGGATTGGTTATGCACTACGCCTCATTTGCATGTAACTCATCTGATTGGCTACTCTCTCTCTCTCTCTCTGTACCTCACAGAGCCTCATTATCATACCTCATTTGCATGTCTCACATCTGATTGGTTATATTCTCAAAGCCTTATTATCATGCCCGGGCCAGGCAGTGTCTTTGCAAAAAACTTTACTGCATATGTACACATTGGTTGTTTGTCCAAACTTATGCGTGGTGGCCAGCAGTAGTCAGTGCCACTCTGCAACGGCACATGTGGCTTCCCACAAACCATAAGCTCCACTTAGGACCAATAAGAATACAGGCCAGTAGCCGGGCGTGGTGGCTCACGACTTTAATCCCAGCACTCAGGAGACAGAGGTAGGCAGATTTCTGAGTTCGAGGCCAGCCTGGTCTACAAAGTGAGTTCCAGGACAGCCAAGGCTATATGGAGAAACCATGTCTCGAAAAACCAAAAAAAAAGAAAAAAAGAAAAAAAGAAAAAAGAAAAAAAAATACAGGCCAGTTAGAACTGTTCTGTCTAGTTAGTCAAGATAGCCTGAGTCAGAGCTAACCACTGGGCAGCACTTCCTGCACCTGCACATAAGATCATTATCATTTTTTTTTTCCTTTAAAACAGGGCCCGGAGAAATGTTTGGGATTGTAGTTTCAGCCCCTGAACTCTGAGCTGTGGCCCTGATAAATCAGTCTTAGGGTATGTGTTCAATAAACAAACCACCCTTGTCTGACTGAGACCCGTGTTCATGTGGTTTGTGGGATGACTCCTGGACCCCAACAGCATGTCTGTTCTTTGCATTTTAATTTATAATAAAGGGCCAGCAAAATATCTTAATTAATTATCTAAATTAACTTAAGAATACCACTTTAGCAGCCTGGTCAACAGAGTGAGTTCCAGGACAGCCAGGGCTACACAGAGAAACCCTGTGTCAAAAAACAAAAAAACAAACAAACAAAAAACAAAACAAAACAAAACAAAAAAACCACTTTAGGGACTGGAGAGATGGCTCAGAGGTTAAGAGCACTTAATGACTGTTTTTTTTTTCCTTAATGAAAGTAAGTTTTATTACATCAAGTTATAAATACAAAGATGCAACAGTTTCAGTCGTTTTCTTCCAGATGTTGTGATGGGCTCACAGTAAACATGGAACCGAGATCTATAGTCTCAGGATGGACATCTGCAGGGTGCTTGGTACGTTGGGTAGATTGCTCTTTCTTCTGCATGTGTAACCTGTGCATTTTAAAGACTGACTACAAAGCACTCAGTCATGCAAACGCTTAGGCAGAGAAGCTCCATGAAGCAGGGTCTACACTGTACACAGGAGGGCCAGCTACTAAGCTGGGGTTTGCACTCAATTCCTCAGAGGCAGGGGAGCTCAAGGAAAGGAAGTCAACAGGGGTGATGCAAAAGGAAAACGGATCCAAGGGGAGGTTAAAGGGGACATTGGTATTTGGGGACAAGCAATAGCTTGCTGTGAAGTGGCTTCACAAACGTCTTTCAAATGTTTGGAAAGAAAAAATGAGCTGGGTCATTCCTAACTAATTAAAATGCACATTGTCAGTTAGTGCAAAATGTGTGGGCTAAAAGCTTAATGACTGTGGTAGAAAAATTATTGCCGTTTTGAACAAAGCGTCTTATCTCCATGGGGTAGCGAGATGGACCTTCAGTTCCATTTCAGCCAAGCACTCCGGAACCAGGCTTCCGACATGAATGATGCCTAGTTTTAGCCTTTCCATGGCGCTCTTGCTCCCGGCATCCGTGGGTCTGATCTTTTCCCCCAACTTTTCAATGACCACCAGCAGCAGCTCTGCATATTTACTCTGAGGCACCTGGCTCTTTTCAGTTCCCTGGGTGTAGCCTAGCGATGGAGGCCCATAGTCACTCAGCACCTGGCGTTATTGGGAGGAGGTCGCCTTCCTAGTAGACCGTGAGTGGACACTTTGGACGTTGAGGGTGGCGGCGGGCATTCACGGTCAAATTCGGCTTGCACGGCATTCCGGCGGGCGCGCGGGGCAGAGCCGGGTCAGGCCCTGAGCCCGTGACTGAGGCCCGGGCCAGGCGGTCCCATGTCCCTGCTCCCGTCTGAGCGCCTGCCAGGAGCCCGCGCACTCGGGCCGCGCCCTTAAACATGGCCATTCCTCACCCTGCCGCCGCCGCCACAGTATATCACCCATACATCGGGCGCGCAGTGCAGGGGCGGCCGCAAACTTTGAGCCCAGCCGGTGGCCACCTGGGAGCTTTGGGTTGTCTTTGTTGTTGTTGTTGTTGTTTTGGGGGGGGGGGTTGTTTTTCCTAGACAGGGTTTCTCTATAGCCCTGGTTGTCCTGGAACTCACTCTGTAGACCAGGCTGGCCTCGAACTCAGAAATCTGCCTGTCTCTGCCTCCTGAGTGCTGGGATTAAAGGCGTGCGCCACCACGCCCGGCTTAACTTGTCTTTTCTAATATCTTTTGCTGTTATTACTCTGAAAGTATTATGATTGCTGCCTACTAAATAAATGTCTTATAGCCAGCAGGATATGGTGGCTCAGTATATAGTCTCTGTACTTGACAGGCTACATGAACAGGAAGCTACCATGAGTTCAAGGCTCCCTGGACTCCATAATGAGTTCAGATCATCTGGGGCTAGTGAAACCCTGTCTCCAACACCATGCTCCCAGCCCCAAAGGAAAATCCCTATCTATTTCCAGTATGTACACATACAGTATTTGATACTTCTAGGTAAGGCAGACAAAAAATGAAGTTATTTCCTTTGCTGAGAACTCAATTTTCCCGTTTCTGAATAGCAGTAACATTTGACCAGTCTCATTTCTCCTGATAGTAATGATGCCCCTTTCACCTGCTCTCCCTCTTCCCCATCTCGCTCCACACCCACTTCAGGACTGGGGACTTAGCCCAGTCTTGGTTTTCTCTTTCTTTTTCTTCTCCCCCTCCACCGTTTCCTCCTGCTTCCCTCATTCTGTAGCCCTGGTTCTTCTGGAACTCATGACACAGATGAGGATGCCTCTACCTCTCCAGTGCTTGGATTAAAGGTATGGACTATGACACCCGGCTTTTTAATACCAGTTTTCAAAGTGAATAAAGGGTATTTAACGGTTAAATAGTGATCACTTATGTATAAGTATTGAGTGAAATGTTCTTCACTTGATCTAATTTAAATGGACTAATCTCGTTATCTTTTCTTTTACTTCTGAAGGGGCATACATCTCATAGTTGGTGCAGGAAATCCACTTTTGCACACCATAACCTGTATCCTATTGCCGCAGACCTTCTGGGTCCCTGTGTCTGCGTGGAACGGGGTCTCTCGACGCGGGTGGGCAAAGCGTGGATGAATGACAGACAGACACACACACAGGAGAGTTTGTGTGGAATCTGAATGTAATTTTTCAAATCGAACATCAGACTTTTTATGCAGAAGACAACAAGGTACAAATAAGGTAACCGGATGCTTAATGACTCTTACACAGAACAGAGGAAATGAAAACGCAAAGTCTGGCAGGAACTGGGCAATAAAATAACTGAGACAGAGTCAGCCCTATCTAAGGTCAGCTATAGTCTTAGAATCCAGGTGTGAGATCTTTTCACTCCTAGGGCAAGGGCTTTCACACCCAAGTCATGGTTCTAACTAGGGAGTTTTGTTCTAGCTAACCATCTCATGAGTAATGCAATACTCTAAAACCACAGCCGGATCTACTTCCTAAACCATTGTAAATTCCTGTATATAGGTGTAACTCAGCTATAATTCTAAATATCTGTTCTGGTTTCTCCTACGGTCAGAAACTTCTTTCTTCCTTAGTGATGGTAAATTCCTGTGAAGGGCAGTGACCTAACTTTTACTCAAAGAGATAGTGTAATACCAGGGGCAATACTGAATTCCAAGCCCAAGGTCTTGCTAAGGACGAACTAGGACTGTTGGAACACTGGCGGATGGCTTTAGCTATGTCAGAATTCAATCTTAAAAGGCACTTATGATAGGAAAATATTGAAAGAGAGCACGTGGATCCATACACTAGACTAACGCGGGAATGGAACGCGGGAATGAAAAATTACTGTATGGGTAGGGAACGCTAGACTCCAGGAGGAGAGCTTCCTTGAAAGTCTTTTGCCTCATGAGTGACTTTTAAGCCTCTCGGCTTGTCCAGTTGACTCGACCAGAGAGCGTAGCATCCTATGGAGTTGGAGCTTTTGTTTTTTATGGAGATAAGGTCTGGTTGTGGTTGAGGCTAGTCTCAAACTCCCAAGCTCCAGTGCTAGTCTTACCTTAGCCTCTCTCTCTCTCTCTCTCTCTCTCTCTCTCTCTCTCTCTCTCTCTCTCTCTCTCTCTCAAGAGATTTTATTGGTCGAGGAGCAGAGTACAGACATTCCAGTTCTTATCACACGTCCCCAAAAGAACCATATACTGTGTTCATGTACCCAAACTCTAAAGAGTCACATTGTGTTCATGTACACAAATGAAGAGCTACGGATTGTTTTTCTTTGAACTTATTCCAATGATGTTCCAGCCTCAAACTTGGCAAGTTTCCTAAGACCTTTCCTAACAACCAAATGTTCATAATCTTCAGCTCCACCAACTCACAGTTTTATGCCACACAGAGAACGTACTCAGAATTTCCATCTTTCACAGCACATTATCACGACTGTTAGGAAAATGGACTGCCACGACCACAGACATCACAGTTCTGACAGGGCAAGGACCAAAGACTGGCTTTCTTACAAAATGGTTCTACAAGAAACACAGGACCAGATAGAACTGAAAATATTCCAGACACAAATGCACCCCCCGAGACTCCAAATTGCCATTTAGTGTGCTTTGTATTGTAGGATATAAAACTAGCTCCCTCTACGAAATGTGATGGTGACCCCCGAGGCAGTCACAGCCTCTCCTGATTCAGTATCCTGCTATTTTCTGGTTGTACCAAAAATAAACAACCAGCAAATGATTTAACCTCTTAAAAAAAAAAAAAACAAAAAAACATTTACACTTAAAAAAAAAAATGAGATGAGGTGGGATTCCCTCACCTTTTAAAAATGTTTCTAGAGCTACTAAAAAACTCGCATTTACAAAATTGTTGATAAAAATATTCCTCTGGACTGTACAAGAAGGGAGGCGGGACCACTGACAGGCGTGATGGATGCTTAGTCGGACTTGGGTCCTTTCTCTTCATCAGAGGTTGGACTCTGGTTTTCTGTCTCTCCATTTTCTGCAGGCAGATCTGTGGTTTGCTGGTCAGCAGCTTCAGCCTGTTGTTTGCCCTTTGCTCCCCTCTTCCCTTTTATCTGCACTTTTTCGTTTGATATTTATCCTTTCCCGTGGCTTTTTTTGGCTTGGGAGGGGCGGGCTTGACCGATAGCCTCGCGGAGCGGCGCTTGGGTTCCGCCTCCATCCGTGTTAACCTTCCTCTTGGGCATCCTGGCGGCGCGAAGTGGGAGAGGCGTGTGTCACCGGATCTGTCCCGAGCTGCACCACCAAGCCCTCACCACACTAACTGCTGCGACCCGTCGCAGGGGCGGTGGGAGAACCGGATCGTCTTAGCCTCTTGAACAGCTGGGACTACAGTGCTGATCAGGGTGCCAGGCTGAACCAAATGTTTATTCTATTTGAAGAACTCTTTGATAGCCTGAGAGTCTTTGCTGTAGTCCTTAGAGTATGCATATGACTGCAGCTGACTCTTAGAGGAACCAGAACACGTGAACAAACCACAAAGATTTATGAGGGAACTACATTCATGTGTATGTATGAGAGTATGTTATGTGCGCTGTGTGCAGGAGCCCAAAGAGATCAGATGTTAGAGCCTCAGAACTGGAGTTATGGGCAATTGTGAGCTGCTATGTGGATACTGGGAACCAAACCCTGGTCCTCTGCAAAAGCAGCAAGCGTAGTTATCTCTCCAACCCCCCAGATTCTGTTTTTCCCTCCTGGAACTTGATCTTAATGGTCTCCTATACAAGGGGAATCAATCTCTCTCTCTCTCTCTCTCTCTCTCTTAAAAAAGTATATTGTAGCTGTTTTCTTTCTTTCTTTTTTCTTTTTTTTGATTTATGTATTTATTTTATGCATGAGTACACTGTAGTTGTCCTCAGACACACCAGAAGAGGGCACTGAGTAGCATTACAGATGGTTGTGAGCCACCATGTGGTTGCTGGGATTTGAACTTAGGACCTCTGGAAGAGCAGTCATTGCTCTTGACCGCTAAGCCATCTCTCCAGCCCAGGGAATCTTTTGATTGAACTATGACATCAGAACTCAAGTTTTCCTGCTCCTATGCTGGGGATGATGCAGATCAGTTGATAGAGTGCTTGCCTTGCATGCACAGGGTTCAATCCTCGGCACCACGGAAAAACTGTGCAAAGCTTTTGGGGCCACTTCTAGAAACGTGGCAGGAATTTGACCTTGGGCCAGGATACGGAAGTAAGCTCAGGCAGGAATTTGACTGTGGGCTAGAACAAATAGACCTCAGGCAGGAAATTGACTTTGGTCTAGGACTCTGAAGTAGGCAAAAGATGAATGCAGCTGAGGAATGTGTTCTTTGTATCTTGACGGTTCTTGTTAAGACCCTGAATACAGTACTCATGAGACCTTTCATCTATATTTTGTTTGCTCCTTACCTACCCAGTCCATGCCTTGTTTGTTCCTTAACTACTTTATGACTTAAGACTGACCATATTCTTTGTATATACCTAGAATGATATAAAAGCAGACTGGAAAAAAATAAATCTGCTTCAGCCTCTGAACAGACTGGGGTCAGGCTACAGTGTTGTCCAATTGTCTTTTTTCTTTTTAATCCTTCCTTCCTCCCCAGAGAACTGTTGACTGACTGAGCTGACTTGATAAAAAACAAACAAACAAACAAACAAAACTAAGTGTTTTGGTAAATGCCTGTAATCCCAGAACTGGAGGCAGGAGGATCAGAAGTTCAAAATCATCAGTGGATCATAGGAAGTTTAGGTTAGACTGGACAAGAATTCCTTGAAGAAAAAAAGTTTGGATATCCTACTTGGAGCATGTTCTATTGTGTGTAGACACACACATACACAAAGTTATCCACAAATCAGATTTAGTGTGCAAGAGCCAAGGACCATCAGTTATGAGGCTTACTGAAGAAGCCAAAAAAACATGAGCTAAAGATGCAGGCTGCAGGTAGGAATGATTAGGTGTGCTTTTAGAGCATATGTTCCTTGATGGCTGTCAGTTGATCCAGCTAGGCACAACTCTAGAAATGAACTGTCAAATAACCAATCAACATTGTTACCTGAACACTGCTAAGTACTTTTTTTTGTTGTTTTTTTTTTTTAAAGATTCATTTATTTATTGTAAGTACACTGTAGCTGTCTTCAGACAATCCAGAAGATAGAGTCAGATCTTGTTACAGATGGTTGTGAGCCACCATGTGGTTGCTGGGACTTGAACTCCGAACCTTCGGAAGAGCAGTTGGGTGCTCTTACCCACTGAGCCATCTCATTAGCCCTGATTTTGTTTTTTTTTGAGATAGGGTTTCTCCATATAACAGAGCCTGTCCTGGAATCTATTTGTAGACCAGGCTGGCCTTGAACTCAGGGTCCTGGAATCTGTTTGTAGACCAGGCTGGCCATGAACTCAGAGATTCGCCAGCCTCTTCCTCCAGAGTGCTGGGATTAAGTGTGTGCCACCACACCCAGTTTAGTACTTTTTTTTTTTTTTTTTTTTTCTGAGACAGGGTTTCTTTGTATAGCCCTGGCTGTCCTGGAATTCACTTTGTAGACCAGGCTGGCCTCTGCCTCCTGAGTGCTGGGACTAAGGGCGTGATCCACCATGCCTGGCGTCAGTTTAGTATTTTTAATGAAGAGAATTTACTTATTTGTGGAGTTAGTAGAAAGACTGAATTCAGGACATAGATAAAACTAGGGTAGACTGCTACAGCCATGGTCCACAGGAAACTGAGAAAGTTCATGTCCTGATACAGCCTCTTCCACATGAAACCTGGCCTTGGAGATGCACCTTGCTTTGGCCAATGAAACACTAAGTTACTGAGTCTTCTGAAACAGTTAGGAGACCTTCTCCTTCCAGATCCCAAAAGCAGAATCATTGTTGCATTTTCTTATGCATTATTAGGTTAAGTGCAACACGGGGTTAAAGGGGAAGAAACTTCATTTCCGAAATAGTGAATTTTGTTTCCATGTTTCTTGGGGTAACATTGTAATCTGCAGGCAGCAAAGAAGTCAGCTTAGAAACTTTGTCCTTGAGTAGGCTTTCTAAAGCTATCAGAGAAGACATCGGAGTTTACCTAGAGAGCAGACTTAAGGAGCCTGCCAGTGTTTAGCACCTTTTACTGTGTTGGCTCAGGCCTGAACCATTTACCTTGATTGTATAGACGACGATTCCTAGCTGAGGAAAAGGTCAAGTCTGAGTAGGCCCAGGTTTGTGAAGTGCCTGTTTCTCCTCAGCAGTCAGGACCACCTCAGTACGGAGGCAATGAGCTTATCAGAAATGCTGACCCTTGATTTCCAAACATGGCATTGTACTGAGCATGCAGGGGTGGGGTGAAGGGGCCCTAGAGCCTTAGACAGGGGCTGCTTAATGGGACCAAGTAGTGAATGGAAACTGGGGATTCCCTATGTGGTGGAGTACGAAGACGTAAGGAGAGGTTAGGTGACCAAAACAAAACAAGAATACAGAGGAAGATGATATAACCAGTTGAGATACCACAGAACACAAAGTCAAACAACTCAACTTTATTTATCTGGCAAGTGGAGTGAAGTCATTCACTGGTGTTCAAAGCCTGAGTCTGAATGTTCTCTTTGGGGAGGTCAGCTATGTTTGGCAGGGGCTCTGATGGATTGATGTCTACATAGGAGGAGAATCAGAGAAGAATTAATTTCCTAAGATTCCAACACACCTTATATTAACCAGGCTCACCCCCTTTCCTACTCTTGGCTCTCTACTGTCCCATCTCTTGGAGGCTCCTTTATCTTTCCTTACCACTGCTCACCTGCCTGATTTTCCAGCTGGGCTTCAGGCCGGTCACCCCAGAGCAGATGCTTAGGGTCGTTGAGGAATCTCTGGCTCCGCTGGCATGTCAGACAGGTCTGTACTGTCCAGCGCTGTCCCTTTCGGCCTGGGGCATAAACGGGAAAGAAGGAAGTGCCTAGGCTTCTGACATAAAGGTTTTGCTCTTTTTTTTTTTGTATGTCTGCAGTCTTCCTTCCACCATCAATAGAAAATCCATCCCATCTGCACTTGGTTTGTAGATCTGATGTGTGTGGGAGGCCTGCATACATATCAATCCCTTGGAACTCTAAAGTGAAGTTCAAACTCTTTAACACAGCCTAGCTTCCTGTCCAGTTTCACCTCTCTCCATCTTGCCCACCTCAAACTCCAGCCTCCTGAGCATTCCTTTTCTTATAGCACAGATTCTTTTTTAAAAATTCCTATTTTTATTTATACATTCATATTGTATATACACATATGTGTTACTGTTATATGCATGAGTACGTGTGTTTGTGTGTGTGTGTGTGTGTATGCACACAGGAACACTCATCTAGATATATATGTGGAGGACAGAAATCTAGTTTGGGTGTCTGTCTTCCTTTACCACATTCCACCATGTCTTTTTGGAACAGGGTCTCTCACTGAACCTGGGACTAGATGTTTTCAGCTAGACTGCCTGGCCAGAGAGTGCTCTGGAGGATCTGTACGTCTTCACCTGCTCCCCAAGGCTGGCTGGGCTTACAACCTGCTTGTACACAGGTGTTGGAGATCTGAAGTCAGGCCCTCACACTTAAGCTTATCGGGCACAGTAACCACGGAACCATCTCCCAAGCCCCTACAAAGCACACATTCTCTCGTGTGGGAATCCCAGCGTCTAGAGTGTTTGACTCTTGTTTATCATGTTATACCTACCTCCCTGCCACTGGTAGGACTCAGCACTCTACCCCTACCAACTGAAGCATTTAAAATTACGACTCCAGTAGCTGGGTGTGTTGTCTCATGCTTGTAATCCTAGCTAGGGATGTGGGGGCAGGAGACTGCAGGGAATTGGAGGCCAGTCTGGGCTACTGTGACACTTGTGCCAAAAAACAAAACAAAACAAAATCAAAACCAAAAGCAAAGAGACAGTATGTGTTTTTGTGTGAGACAGGGTTTCTTTATGCAGACCTGGCCAGTCCGGATTATGTAGATCAGGATAGGCTTAAACTCATGAAATCCACCTGCTTCTACCTCCCAAGTGCTGGGATAAAAGGCGTGAACCTCCACAACCCACTCAGCTAGTAAGTAGTGCTTAATGCACCCTAGGAATGAAATAATAACGAAATCGCTTTGTTTTTTTTGTTTTTGTTTTTTTTTTAAACTAAGGAGTGTCATGTAGTCCAAGATAGTTTTAGGGACTAAGTCAGCTGCAGAAAGTCTCCATCTCTAGGTGGAGCTGCTGAGCCCTGCCCTGTCCTCTAGTGTCCCCACCTCACAAATGTCTCTGGGGCAGCACTCACGTCTCTGGCGCTGCGTGCAGGTGAGGCCCGGAATGAGGAGAGAGGAGCAGCTGCGACAGAGCGTCCTCTTCACAGAGGGGTCCCTGGGTGAGGAAGAGAGGAGGTCGCTGTCTGCCTGCCTGCCAGCCCGCGCCCCGGGTCCTGCCCGCCACCCTGTGCCTTACTGCCGGAGGACCAGCCGCTTCGCGATGGTTTTCTCTGTGTGGCAGTAAAACCTAGCCAGCGCCTGGTTCTCGGGGTTCTGAGAGAGGACGCAGTGTGCAGCCTGGGAACAAGGACGGCCATCCAGGTTACTCTGCGGCCGCAACACCGGGCTGCCACCCACCCCGAGCGCGTCTCACCTGGTACAGGAAGCTGAGTCTCTGGAAGGCTTCCCGGTCCTTCACTGGGCCCGCCATGAGTGTCTGCCCCTCCTTGCGGATGTCCCGCCCCAGACGTGCGCAGTGCGCAACGTCTGCTGGGAACTGTAGTGCGGGAGGGGGGGGGGCCCTCAGCCCCGCACCAGCTTCTGTCAGAAACCAGAGGACCCCACAGGTCTTCTGTGTGCAGGCAGCCCTAGTTTGGTATCCCTCACGTATTAGGTAGACGTGGAACAGGTAAAGGATCTTAAAGTACATAAACATAACAGGACCGAAGTCCTGTCTTTTATGGTTGGAAAGAGGGTTGTTTGCGGTGGACATTGGGTTAGATTTTGTCTTACTCTTCTGAAGCCGAGGGTAGATGCTTGGGACTTCTATGAACGGATGTAACATAACAAAACAGTCAATGCCCAGAATAACTGGTGTTATATTCTGGCTATCTCACCACTGGAGAGGTTGAGGTAGGACTACCATAAATTACAGGATATGAATTATGGGCTACATTGCCAGACCCTGTCTCAAAAATAAAAAGCATTAGTGCCCATGGACCTGAAAGTGTGAAAGATCAGATCACAAGGGAGGAAATAAGTTAACAGGACAAAACATCCCTAAGCAAAGAGCTTCTTGCCTTTCTCCCACTTCTTATTAAAGGCACTTGCTGTTCCAAGGGCTAGTAGCTACATGAACAGCACAAATAACCAGACAACAGCATGGCCGGTCTCCTCGGCTATTTATTAGTATCTACTTCACCCTCCTTCCTCTGACCTTTTCTCATTTATTCAACCTGGCTTGGTGTTTACTTCTGATTCCCAGTTACTGGCTAAGGTCAGAAGCAGAGGGATCCAGGCCCCTGCAGGATCTGTGGGGAACCAGACTGCTGGCTCAGAGTTAGGCAATTCGTTGAAACTTACCCTGGGTGTTTTGTATGGGCCTTCAGAGACAAATGAGGGGAGTGTATTAAAATGTGGATTCCTAAGCTTACCCAAACCTCCATTAAGGACAGAAGGTGAGACTCAAGAACATACAGTTTCCACACCCATCCACTGACAAATTACCACGCAACTCAAGAGATCACATTAGTGGATCCTTTGTTCCATATTTTCACCAACCAATTATCTTGCCACAAAGAACCACAGTCAAGGCACAAAGGTAAGAGTAGAGTGGACAAAGTCCTGTTGAGGTGGTAGGAGGAACTGAATGCCCTCACTGCAGTTTCTTGTCTCAGTCTTGTGTGAAGATTACCCAGGCAGCAGATAATCCAGGTTGTTTGGTTTGGCATGCATCTGGTACCTTTTGTGACAAAATATGTACCCTATGGGTTGTTTATTTTGGCCTAAAATTAAAATAATTTACATTCTCTGAAAAGGGGAATGTCAAAGGGTGAAGGATAGAAATAGAAGCTTAGCTGTCTTCTGGCCCTTTGCTACACAAACCACCCTCTTCTACCCTGTTCTCATGGGTGAGAAAGACTCCATCACCTTCCCTTCTTTCCTTAGGTCTTTGAGCCAGGGGGCAAGGTGGACAAGTTGGGAATAACCACTTAGGAACATTCCTTAAGGCCAAGGCTTTAGCTACACCTTTCTCTCTCCTCTAATATCTGACTCCTCTCCAAGTTGCCTTGGGAAACAATGGAAGGACCGATGTATGTCTTTTTCTTTTTGAGTTTTTTGAGACAGGGTTTCTCTGTATAGCTGTGGCTGTCCTGGAACTCACTTTGTAGACCAGGCTGGCCTTGAACTCAGAAATCCGCCTGTCTCTGCCTCCCGGGTATGCCACCACGCCCGGCTCAGATGTATGTCTTGCAGGATTGCTTCCATCTCACCTTTAGAAGGAAGCAAGAGGAGCCTACTTTTTAGAGACAGCCAACTGCAGGAAACAGGAATAACGCAAGCCTTTGGGACATGGAGTCTCCTTTTTCCCCATCCTTTCCTTCTCCCCAAATCTGAACCTCTGGCTAATCCTATGGGTAATGATAGCATTACCCTAAGAAGAAAAGAGACCAAAGAAAACCCCCTTCCCTTCATTCATCCTAGAAACATTCCTTCAGCCTCTTCCCTGATCCTTCTCCTAACTTTAATGCTCAAGCTCTGGCCCCGGAAAAGCCCCTCGACTTCTAGACTCATGACAGCAACTGCCACTCATCTTTCCGACACCGAGGTATACAGACCCCTGTGCGCTCCCACAAGGAACAAGGCTATTCTGCGTCACAGAAGCCTTTTAAAGGTTTCTGTTTCCTGCATTTTAAGCAAGTTAAGACCCTTTCCTATAGACTTTGTTTCTGGAAAGCTTTTGCTTTCTCAACCTGTCCCCGTGCACTAGGAAACCTGCGGGACACCAGAGTACAATCCCCTGGGAGTCCACTCTCCCACTACAGTAAGGAGGGACACTCATCTGTGCTTGGTCATGCAGCCCAGTCCTATCTTTACTCCTCACACAAACCATCCCAGATGCGAGGTGGTTTCTCAAGATGGCTCAAGACTGGAACCACGGAGACACCAAGATATTCTAGCAGGCCAGTTAGGAAGGCCCACCGCTCTTGACCTTGCCTCACCCCAATTAAACTGCATCTCTTGTCATTCCCAATCTGTTGGGGGCCTAATGGTAAGTGGTGCAGCATTCTTCCGACCGGCCCGGATCCCTGGGTAGAAGAGGGGCCAAAGTTTTTCAGTAAAAGTATCAGTGAAGGTGTAGATATGTGAACGGTCTGTGACGTTGTAAAAGGACAGTGTGCCAGCCTCATAGTCTAGGAATATGCCTACCCGCTTGGGCTTCACCTTGATGTGCAAAGGGGTAAAAGGCGTGGTGGTGGCTGCATACTTGTCCCCATT
Organism: Mus musculus; assembly: GCF_000001635.26. Taxonomy (NCBI): domain Eukaryota; kingdom Metazoa; phylum Chordata; class Mammalia; order Rodentia; family Muridae; genus Mus; species Mus musculus. The sequence goes on from NC_000083.6 coordinate 36,260,629, forward strand.
CCACAGCCGCACTCGCCAGTAGCCAGTCTCAGGAAGTGGAGTCAGTTCGCCCTTTCTGCTCACAGAGTCCCGGCATACTCCTACTGCCCAGTGGGTCTTGTCACCCACCTCCACCTCCCAGTAGTGTCGACCTGAGGTGAAGCCTTCAGTAGCTAAGACACAAGGGTAGAAAGTGAAACGCTGCGGTGTGTCAGGGAGGTCTCGGAGTCTTGTCTCCACAAACTTGACGCTTTTCCGATCCTCTGACAGGACGAGGTTAGGGTGAGCAGTCTCGGGGTCCAGAGTCACATCCGCTGGCGGAAGAAGCCAGAGTGGAGCTAGATGAGGATGGGAATAGCTAAACGTCCCTGCCTCACTTTCCCAGCCTCCCTGTGCACAGCCTGCAAGGCTCCCAGAACACTGTGGGCTGGTTGACCTCAAATCATGCTTGCTTTTGCTGAATGGAATAGTGAAAGGTACTGTCTGAGTGAGGGCCAGAGAGAAGGATCCATATCGAGTGGGCAGTAGGGGCTGGGGAGAGGATAAACAGGAACTCGCATCCTGAAATAGTCCTGCTTTGTGACTCTTCTTCTATGCACAAATATTAACAATGATGTTCCCTTTCATTTTCCTGGCTAAGATGGTAAATGCGGTCCATGCTCACTCCTCCTAATGAGTTAGGAACCCTTTACTGTGTTTAGGTCCCTATTTAGAGCAGATGACACCTAAGGCTTCTTCTCTGAACTCTACGATTCAAGGTGAGACAGAAAGCTGGTAATGGGGCAGGTGGGGTGGGCCTAAGAAGAGTGAAGCTCACTGGAAGGATCTGAACTTTCCATTCCTCTACATGCCCTCTGCCAGTATCCTCTTGGGAACAACTCACCAATTAGCTGTTTAAGAATTTTCCTTAGGGCAAAGTACTGCCGGGGGAAATTGCTGAAGTTCTTTTCCAGCTCTATGGATACTGAAGTCACCTCCATGGTCTTCACCTTCTCACATCTAGGAAGGATGGGAGATAAAGAAAGAACAGGGTCAGGGGAGCTAAAGCCAACGGAATATGTAAGTGGTATTATCTTTACTGAAAAGAAGAACCAGACCTCTCCAACTTCCCTTCCTCCTTGAAGATAGCTGTTTTATTCTTTTATACTCAGAGAGCTATGTGGTTCCCTTGACAGATCTGTATCTTAAGAATGAGTCTTACATTTCATGCAAATGGACAGTTACCCCTCCCCTACTCATACTCCTGTGCTGCCACCTTGTCTGACCACAGCTCCGGGTACACAGCTGTGTACTACAAGTACACAGCCACCTATAGACATAAGCAGAACGTGGCTCTCGCTGCTCTCAAAAGGGAGGTGAAGATTTATCACTCCCAATGGCGCATCCTTCCCCGTATCCAATTCCGCGTACACTGTATGACTTCCCCTTTCTTACTTCCTCCAAGTCATTACTAAACCCAGTCTCTAAGCCATGACCCAACCCAGAGAGACAGAGTCACTTACTTTTCTAGGGTACTTTTCACATCCTAGAGAGAAAGAGAAAAGAAAGTAAGATTGGTCCTAGAATTCATGGAACACGATGGCAAAAAGGTTCTCCCTCTTCTCTACAGTTCTAGATCTGCAAACTAGGCCCCAGGCAAACTGAGGATCCCAGTCCGAGGGACCTAGTGCATGTCTCTCATGGAATGCCATAACTGCTGGTCATATCAAAGCGTGGTAATATCACTTCAAAATGGTTTCCTGTGTTTGACTTTGTTCCTCAAAGACACTGCAGGCTCCTTGCAAGGAAGAGGTGGTGTCTGCTTTTTCTTTGTCCTCCAAATCCAACCACACACCTTTGCATCATGAGGATCAGTACAGACAATTCCAGCCTCGTGGCACAGGACATTCCCACTGTGATCCAGACTCCCTTGTCTAGAGCACTGGTTAATGAACACTAATTTATACCAGTCCTGATTTGAGACTCCTTGGGATCCAGATGACAAACACAATGAATCTCACCCTGAAGAATTTCCAGTTTAATGCGGTTAGCAAAGCACACACAAATGAAGACACAGGGATAGATTCTAAGCAACATAAATGTACATGTAAATGTGCAGTGATACCTCACTGACTCAAATGCCAGTGATCTCTTCTGAGATAAGAGATCCGCTTACCATAGTAAGACGATTTTAAGCGTTTTAGAGGTAGCAACAGACTGACTACAACATAAACACATTTTGAGTATCCTTTATATTATAAGCCCACCCCCTTTGGGCACTAGGTACAGTAAGTTCTAGGACTGCAAAGTAATGGTAACTGCATTTACAAAATTTTGAGTGCACAGTGTATCTCTAAGTAGAACAGACTTCTATTTTCTGAAAAGAATGATCTTTTTTTTGAGTGTAAATTATATACATTAAAAAAAAAGATTTATGTGTATGAGTGTCTTGCTTGCATGTATATATTGTATGTATGTGCACCAGGTGCGAGCAATGTCTGAAGAGGCCAGAGACGGTGTAAGGACCCTGGAGCTGTAGTTAGAGGTTTGTGAGCTGCCATGCGGGTGTCGAGAACTAAGCCTGGTCTTCTTCAAGAGAAGCAAGTGCTCTTGACCACTGAGCCATCTCTCTAGCTTCAAGCACATAATTTCTGAAAAGACAGAAGGATATTAAGGATGTAAAAAAAAATTAGGCTTGGTGTGGTGGTATATGCCTTTAATACCAGCCCTCAGAAGACAGAGGCAGGTGGATCTCTGTGAGTGAGGCTAGCCTGGTCTACAAGGTGAGTCCAGGACAGCCAGGGCTGTTATAATAGAACAGCCCCGTCTAGAAAAACCAAAAAAGAAAAACTAACAAACAACACCCCCCCAAAAGGGGAAAAAACCCAACTAACTACCCCAAAATCAAAAAAAAAAAAAAAAGCAAAAAAAAAAAAAAAAAAAAACCCAAACAAAACAAATGGAAGGGATGATAGAAACCTGAGCTGCCCCGCTCTAGAAAAATGCCCTTAGCACATACCTGGAAGAAAACCTTGGATTACAGAAATAGAGTAAGAGAGGGTGCACTCCATACTGACAGCACGGCCTGCACATAGCTAGATTGTATTTGACCTGAGGAACTATACAGGAGCAAAGGTCGAACCTTAAGCATCTCGAAGCCTGACTGTAAGCACTTGCCCTCCACCTCAGCAGCTAAGTGGGCAAGGTCCCGGCGCCTGTCCCCAAGGTGAGCAGCATTTTCTCGAAGTCGCTGTAGAATGTCCTGTTCTTCTTCCTCCAGTCGTGAAAGCAGTGTCTGCTGCTCTTCGTCCAGTCGCCTGTGCAGCTCCTCAAACTCCTTTAAGATCTGCTGCCGGCGGCTCTCCACCAGTCTCTGAGAACAAGGGAGGAGGCTATCAGGACCAGAAGGCACGAGGGGGTCTCCCAGATCCACCAGGCTCAGGACAGACTTCTTTGTCACTGGGAAGACTTTAACAGCACACTTGCTTCTCTTCCTGTAAGGGACACTGTTACCTGCATGACCCCAACAGACAACTCACAGGGCAAATCAGTGGATAGATTTAAATCAATCAGTACTTAGCTTTATAAAATCTGAAACGTGCTTTTGCTAACGGTACATACTTTTACTTCTAACAAACATCCTTGAAGCTTGAGAGTTTAGGACTCAAACAGCAGTTGGATCACTTTCTGAGGGTTATCAGCATGCCCTCCCCTAGGCCTTCCTGCAAGTGACCTTCCCCAGTATAGCAGTCTCAAGTCTTTTGACTGAAAGGGAAGCATCAACTCAGAAGAGTAGCAGAGTGGACTGAAAGATGCAGACAGAGAGAGAGGTTGGGCTCAGGCTCAAGAATAGTGGGTGACACACCAAAGCCTGTAGGCCTCAGAACGCAGCCATGGATCTGAAACTATGCCAAGCAGATGGCAGACTAGCTTTCATTACAGGGTCACTAGTTGCTGTCTCAGGCAGGCAATGGCACGATGCATTCTCACTTTTGTCCTGAACAGATTCTCAACATGTGTGGTATTATGAGCACTCTAATGAATTATATTCCTTAGCAGTATGTTTTTGGGGCCAGAGAGAAGACTCAGTGGTTAAAAATGCTTGCTTCCTGGGCTGGGTGTGGAGGCCCATGCCTTTAATCCCCGGAGGCAAATTCCTGAGTTGGAATCTCTGAGTTCAAGGACAATTTGGTCTACAAGGAGTCCAGATAGTCAGGGCTCTGTAACACAGAGAAACCCTGTCACTAAAAAAACAAACAAACAACAAACAAACAAACACTTACTTCTCTTCTAGAAGTCCTGAGCTTGGTTTCCAACACTCATACTAGATAGTACATAACTGCCAGTATCCCTATTTCCAGGGGACCCCATTTGTCAACTTCTGGTCTCTGAGAGAATGTACACACACACACACCGGAACACTGTATGTTGCCTCTCTTAGACTTCACATTGTCATCAAGAGCATGGCTGCTTGTGGTGTTGGGCTCACCTCTGCTCAGGAGCCAGTACTTGGTGAACTCATAGTGTCACATAAGCTGTAAGCAGGGAGGGGCTTTTAGGGAAGTCAGAATCAAATAGCCACATACTGGATTAGTAATTAAAATCACTTTTAACTGGGAGTGGTGTGTATAACTTTAATCTCAGTATTTAGGAGGCAGAGGCAGACAGATCTCTGAGTCCCAGGCTAGCCAGACCCACATAATGAAACTATCACAAAAAAAAAAATTTAAAAATTACTCTCTGATGTTATTAGATATTGCAATCACTTTAGAATTATATAGATAGGCTATCTTATCTGGACTTTTACTTAAAAAATGTTGATTTCTGTATAGCTAATTAGAAACTCCATCCCCACCCAGGATGTACAATCTCACAAGCCCATACTGGCCTGTGCTGGCTGTGAATTTGTGATTTGGATATTGGGGTTCCAGCCCCAGCCTCCTCTGGTTACAGGTGTGAACTGTCATGCCTAGTTCACAAACTTGTGTTTCTGTCTGCTGTGTTGGGGAACGGACGCTATACCCTCAGCCTCTACACAGTTTAAAACTGTGCATTTTATTTTTGAGACAGGGTCTTCTGAAGTCTTGGCTATCCTCACTTGTAACCCTCCTGTCTTAAGTCTCCGGACTATTGGGATTAGATGTCCTCATCACCAAGCCTTGCTCCTACAAACTATTTTAAAAGAACAAGGGGGTAAGAAGGGGAGGAAGATGAATTCAAACAGTCGTGAAAGGAATGTTTTGAATTACACTCTTAAAGATCACTGAATAAAAATGAATAATTGAAAACAACAACTGTACTTTGGTTAAAACATTATCATGGTGAATGCCCTCCATATGTTCCCGTATTTCACCACTTGGTTCACAGTTGGTAGCCCTTGGGATCTTTGCAAAGGTTATAGAACCTTGTGGAGGTAGAGCTTTGCAGGAGGAAGTATGTCACTAGGGGGCAGGCTTTGCGGGTTTACCCTACTTCCTGTTTGCTCTACTTCCTATGTAGGGTAAAAATCTGATCAGCCGATCAGCAGGCTTCTTGTTCCTACAGGTATACCCTGCCTTCCCGGCCATTACAGACACCTCCAAAAGAGAGCGCTTCTCCCTTAGGTTTCCTTTTTTTGCCCTGATATTTTATCAGAACCTGCACAGGTGGAGGCTGAGGAGGGGACAGACATTCTGGCAATGAATCGGCATTACATTAGCTCACTTAATTATAAGGATGTACTTCTGAGCCAAGTGTTATGGTGCATGTGTTTAGTCTCAGCATCTGGGAGGCAGAGGCAGGTGGATATTTGTGAGTTTGGAGTCAACTTGGTCTACATATTGAGTTCTGGGCCAGTGAAGGTGAGACTCCATCTCAAAATGTGGTTCTCTGGGGCTGGAAAATTACAAAGCATTGGGTGTTTGCTCTTCTAGAGGACCTGAGTTTGAATCCCAGCATCCACATGGTACTTGCAACCATTGGTAACCATGGGAAAATATCCATACACACACACACACACACACACACAGAATAATTAAAACCAACCAAACAAAATGTTACTGAGCAGTTCTGCGAGCTCTTGCTCAGCTCTCCCTGTATCTCCTGTGAACTCTCTTTCCTTCAGCACCTCTAAGTTCCCAGCACTGCACTCTTAGGAGATCCCCTTTCCTTGCTTGGGAGTAGGAAGAGAATAGCGGGCAAGGACTCCGTGGACTTAACAGGAATAGCATGTTTCATCTGTTAATTTAAAAAGTACCTCTTCTTGTATATCTAATGTGTGTAAGAGTGGGTGAGCACGTGGGGCACAGCGCACATGTGGAAGTCAGATGTTAACTCTGTGGAGTCATTCATCTCTTTCTACCCCCACGTAGGCTTCAGGTCTTGATGCGCACACAGCAAGCACCTCTATCCAGTGAGCCATCTCCTCAGAACTTTACTCAGAGAAAGTAGAATCCCTCCAGTGTTTCCTGGCAAGCCTGACGAGATAGCACTGTGAGAGACAGGCAGCTTTCCCCTGGCTGTCAGATGAACTGAAGGGAAACGGGCAGCCAAGCTTTACCTTGAGCTCCCCCGGCTTCTTCTCTTCGGAGGCTTTGCAGCAGGTGATCTCCTGCAGCTTCTGTTCCAGGGGCTCCAGGCACTTCTGAAGTTTCTCCTGAGGGTCGGGAGCAAGCAGGAGACGTGATAGTTGGTACATCCATTACTCAAGAGGTTAACCTTTTGCTGTTGATATAGATTCTTCTTTTTAGTCACGTGAATGTGTTTGCTTGAGTGTGTGCGTATGTGTGTGTCACTGCCCAGGGAAGCCAGAAGAGTGCATCAGATGCCCTGGAACTGAAGTTATAGGCTAGGGAACAAACTCAGGTGATCTGCCTGAGTGGCCCACTTACCTGCTAAGCCATTTCTCTACCCCTGATTATTCTTCCCTTGAAGCACTTAGGTCAAACCCATGCCCCCAGCATGCTGGGCGGGCGCTCTACCACTGAGACGCATTCTCCACTCCACCGTCATTCACTGTCTGCCCTTGCATCACTTCTTCATCCAACTCCCTTCCTTGTCAGAGCTAGAGATGTCATGTGGATGTTTCATAGATCCCCCTTTCTCTGGCACTAGTCACCATCATGCTTGTGGCTTACCTGATTTTCCTCCCCTGAACCTAGTCGTCTGGCTGTCATCGACTGGGTCTGCTCCCATGCTGTTCTCTTATGGACAACTGAAGTTACCTGGGTTTTCGTTTGCTTGTTCTGGGGGTGCTGGGGATCCATGAAAGGTGTGTATGATAGAACAGTCTCTAGTACCAGGCTACACCTTCCTCCTGCCAGAAGCTGCCTTCTGCACTTTTATTATTGTTATTTTATGATCAGGTTTCCAGCAGTCCTGACATGGAGTCACGAATAACCAACTTCTGATCCTTCTGCCTCCTCCATCTGAGTGTTGGGATTACAAGTGTGTTGTATCACCACGCCTGTCTTGATACCCTTTTAAACCCGTGCCTCTATTCAAATCTAACTACTTAGAAACAAAATAAATCTTGATTGTAAATAACCTTAAATATTTTTCAAGACTTTGTTAAGCAGAATGTTAAGCAGAATCCTAGGCAGTACCATCTTTGATTTTTATTAGTAAAATATTTACCATGTGCCCTCACTAGTGATTTAAATGTTAAATGCTGTTACCCATTCTATGGGAAGATGCAGACTGGCTCAGCACAGTTTGCTGGATATCAGTCTCAAGTGGTTTTAGCTACCTCCAACAAATGGGGAAAAGAACTACTTCCTAAGTAAAAAGGCTTAAATCAAAATCTTTTTTAGTTCTTCTAAAATATTTTTCAGATCATGTGGTTCCACTCATTTATTTAAAATCTGATATATTTGGAAGACTCAATATTATTGCAGTAAGTTACAGAAATTTTAGGGTACTCCTCACTGTTCTCAATGGAGGACAACTGACCAGATGTATACAGTCAGGAAGGGACTACTCAGAGTATATTCTCAGCTGCCCTCCCCAACCCCCAACCCTAGCATCATGGGCCTGGCTGCCTACCTTGTATTCCTGTGTAGCATCATCCATCGGCACGACGGTGTGGGGCCGGTGGGTATGAGAAATTGCACATATCAGACAGACAGCCTCCTGGTCTTCATAGCAGAAAAGGCTAAGAGGTTCGTGGTGCTGGGAGCAGAGGCTTTCATCTCTGATCTTCCGCTTGACCGTCTGGAGCTGCTTGGCGATTTCCACCATACTGCCTAGCTGTCGGTTAGGCCGGAGACTCCGGTATCGGGATGTCTTCCGACAGACAGGGCAAGGGAAGTCCCGCTCTAGGTCTTCCCACCAGCGGGTAATGCACGCTTTGCAGAAGTTGTGCCCACATTCAATAATAACTGGCTCCTTCAGATACTCTAGGCATACAGAACAGCTTGCTTCCACCTGCAGGTTCTCCAGAGCAGCGGCTGTGGAGGCTGCAGAGGTTCCAGCCTCTAACAGACTTGTCTCTGCCATTATAACTTGGAGGCAGGGAGAGAGGAAAGAAGTGTTAGTTGGAGGGTTATTTTGTTTCCTGACATTAGCTCCCAGTAAGCCATAGGTCTAGATGAAGCCCCATCTTGGTATTCTCCCATTTCCACCTTTTCATCTGTTGGTCTATTTACAGTGTGTGTGACCTCTCCCCATCACTGTTATTATTATTTTATTATTATTTTGAGTCAGCAAATATCAGCAGTGCCCAGAATTTCTTTACCTCTGCTTTTTCAATACCAGCAATGAAAAGGAGCCTGATATGGCGACTGAAACCCATTTCCCTAGCCATTTTTGAGGTCAAGGTAGGGGGACTGTCATTAGCTGAAGGCCAACGTAGGCTACACAATGAGTTCTAGGTTAGCTTGAATTACACAGATCTTATTTCTACAGGGAGGGAACCATGGGAAATGAGATATGTCACATAAGCCAAAGTATTAAGATTTTAGCTGGGCATGGTGGCTCACTGTGAGGCAGGAGGATCAATACAAGAATAAGGCTAGCCTGGGCTGTAGAGTAAGATTTGTAAAACAAATAATATATCTACATATCTATTAAAACTGACTATCAGCCCTAGAACTCATTACTACTTTAAAGAACTTCATATATAATTACTGCATCGATTTCAAAGAACCCCAAGCTACTTCTTCTAACGTCATAGGAAGTTTATTGTTTTAGAGTCTAGCCTTGATTGTCTGCTGTTCCTCTTAATGAGTTACACTACAGTAACACACTGTTTCAGGGAAAGCATGACATGGTTCTTCCTTTCCCCAAACTAGCCCAAAGGAAGAACGCTCTCTTCTTGAAGATGCTCCTGTCACTCACCGCATTTCTATTTGTGTGCAGCTGGGATGGCTGCAAAGCAACAAATACATATCAGCTCTAAGGAAGCACCATTGAGTGCATTGAGGGCAGCAGCTTCTTGGAGAGAGAGCTGGCAAGTACATTCTAAACATTCAGTGGTGACTGCAGTCTTTCAACGTCACTACTGATAACTAACTCCTTAGATAGTCAGTGATTAGGAAGGAAATTAGCCAGGTATGGTTAATACTAGGTAGGTAGCGCATGTACCGAGGAGGCAAAGGCAGGAGCCTCAGGAACTCGAGGCCAGCCTAAATTAAATATAACCAATAAATAGTTATTGGTCTCAATAAATGAATAAGTGTATGGAAAGAGACAACCAAAGCTCTCCATTCTTAAGATGTCAATACATAAGTAAGCTAATTTATCTGGTCCCATAACCCCCTACTTTCCTTCTGTCCCAAAAGGGGCCCCCCAAAAAGGAAGGAAATTTGATAGGTCTACCCATCGACAGAAAAGTGCCCATGTAATGAATTGGGGCAACAATGATTATTTCTGTATACTGGTGGTACAAATGGAAGGATTTTAAGTAGGAGTTGGTAACTTATCCTCTTTTAATGGAGAAAAGAATTGATCCAGATAAGTACAGTTGGATGATTTCTTTCTTCTCTGCCCATTAGAATCCAGTTTTGACTAGTGACTTAGCCTCCTCCTCCTCAATCCTACAGATAAGTGGCATCCTCACCTAAAACTGAACCATATTCACACTTGAGAGACCTGCATGTATCTAATTAGCAAATAGATGGTATGAGAGAGAAACGGGCTCAAGGATAGTGAAGAACGGAGAGGATTTGGAGCTGGGGGTGGTGTGGTGGTGGTGTAGAGGGCAGCCATAATATGGCCTTGTGCTCCTCTGGCTTGATCCTTCCTCCCACTCTCCATTACTCGATCTCAGTGTAAGTAATCGCGTCAGAGACGTCCACGTTTTGCCTTTAATCACTATTGGGTACCACCTCAGGAGCCTCTTTCAAGCACTGGCCACAACTCTGTCCCACCCGTTCTCCATCTTCTCCAGCCATATCGGGAGCATGAGGACCAGAGTGAGGGAGCATACGTCGTGCTTGGCAGGGAGGAACGGATGCGTGTCTAAGTGAGGGAGAGGTGTGACGTGAAGGTGGGATGCCCGCTGCCATGTCGCAGCCCAGACCCGCGATGACTGCGTCAGTTTCACCCGGGGAGACCAAAGGCAGCGGGACAGGGGAACGGCGGGGTAGCCAAGCAACGCCGGACGCGCTGACGTCGCCGGGGCGGCAAACGTCCTCCGGGCCCGAGGCGGGCGGAGGCAGCTGTGGTTGCGCGCCGGCCGGCTGACGTACTCGCCGGGCGTAGGGCCGCGGCGAGAGGAGCCCGCTCGCTGGAGCCGGCTGCGGGACCCTTGTGGCGGCGGCGCAGCACCTACCTTCCCGGCTCCGGGTCCCGGAGTGCCGGGCGCGGAGCCGCCGGAGCACTGCCTCCCTCCTTCCTCCTCCCCTCACCCCCGCCCCGCGGCGCGACACACAATACTCGCCGGAAGCGGAAGCCGCGCTGCGGCGATGGAAGACAGCTGCGCGGCGCCGAGCCGCCGTGCCAGGGCCTAGTCGGGCCCGCGGCGGGTGGCGGGCGGAGAGCCGGAGGCGAGGGCCTGCGCGGCTAGTTTACCGGGCGAGAGGGAACCCGCCGCTTCCCGTGGCTGAGGTGCTGGCGCCCAGGTGACCAGAGCGGTCCCCCGGAGACTGAGGGCCGCGCATGCGCGTGGCGAGACGCCGAACCCCATGGCGGGCAGCGCGCCGTGGCTGGGCTGGCAGAGCTGCGCGGTCAGCGAGCCCGCAGAGGCTCAAGCTGGTCCTCGGTGGGGCTGGGAACCGCAGAGGCCTGGGCGGCTACGGGTTGTGGGCGTTGGGCCACACTTTCCCGGTCTCCGGGTCAATTCTGGGGGAGGGTTGCTGTTTAAGGCGGCGGTGTATTACGTGGCCGACCTGAGAGTCTATGCTGGCACGTCACTTCCGACTGGCTGAGGTTTGGCAATTTAACCGGCAAGCTGTAGTAGGTGAGTTATCTTGGCTGCAGACCGAGGTGCGTCTTTTCCCCTCCTCCGGTTGGGTGATGTATTAGCCAGGGGTTCTCTAGAGCTACAGAACCTAGTGAATGTTTCTCTCTCTATAATTAATCGTGATGACTTACAGGCTAACCCAACAATGGGCAGCTGTGGATGGGAAGTCCAAGAATCTAGTAGTTGCGCAGTCCCACGTGGCTAGTTCTTTCAGCTGGTCTTCTGTAGAAGTAGGTTCCGACAGATGTGCTGGCAAGTAAGTGCAAGCCCGTGAAGAAGAGAATCTTCCTTCTTCCTATGTCCTTATGTAGACTTCCAGCAGAAGGCGTGGCCCAGATTAAGGTGTGCACCACCTTGTTTGGATTTGGGACTTGCTTTCTCCCGGGCTGACTTTGAACTCAGAGAACTCCTTGCCCCAGTCTGGGATTGAAGTCGTGTACTGCCTTGCCTGGTCCTAAACTTAATGGCCACTGTACCTCAAGATCTCCATGTCAAGATCCAGGTCAGAAACTTGTGTCTTCCAGCCTCAAGATCTGGATCACAGGTGAGCCCTCCAATTCTGGGTTGTAATTCCTTCCAGATAGTCAAGTTGACCACCAGGAGTAGCCACCACAGCTGACATTAGCGAAACGCTTTCCCTGGCTGGAGCTGGAGTGTAGAAAACCGGTCTAGTTCGGTGCTTTGCTGCCCCTGCATCTAGGATGCCAGGAGGACCAAATCCTGTGCTCAGGAAACACTGGGTGGGAACCAAAGCCTGCTTCTTTCTCTTTGAAGACCTTGCTTAAGTTTCTCTGGGAGAGCAGATGGAGCTTATGGATAGACTCCAGACTTGCACATTGGCCTCCTTGTTGTGTTTTATAAAAAGATAAGGAGAGAAGGAGTGTGTTTGGTGGAGGTGTAGTCAGGTGTGGGAGGAGGGGTGCCTCTGCAGGCCCATGCTGCCGCATCCCTCCCCCCTGAGGGACCAGCCACACGATGACGATGGCATAGTATAGAATAGAGTTTATTCAGGGAATGGGGAGGGGATTTGAGAGGGTAGTAGAGACGGAGAAAGGTGGGGGGGGGGGGGGAGAAGAGAGCAGAGAAGAGAAGAAAGAGAAGTAGAGGCCAGCCGTGAGTGCCATGAGCACGTGGGGAGAGAGGAGGAGGCGAGTGGTGAGAGAGGGGGAAGAGGCAGGACAGGACAGAGTAAGAGCAAGAAGGCAAGAGAGGTAACTGGGGCAGAGCCTAGACAAAATGCTAACGCTTGTTGTTTTTGGAAGTGTCATAAACCTGTCATGGTGAAGATTTTTGTGGAGGGGATGAGTTGATGTGGAGGGATCGTCTGCTGGTACAGATGTAATGGACTCAGGAGGAGTCAGTGCTAGGATGCACATTGACACTACTGGATGCATAGGTAGCTTGTCCCTCTGTTGTGAGACAGACCTTTTCTGGGGAGATAAACACGTGTCTGCTCATCTCAACAAACTGACACGGACCAAAGTATGCGTACCACTGAAGTCCGATGTGGTGAAGCATGAGTTTTACTGGGGTTATTTAGAGGAATATGGGTGAGGAGTTACTTACAGGAACAGAAATAACTCAAAGACAACACGGTGTCACCAAAGTCCACCCCCGTGTAGTTGACAGCTCACATAGCTGGAAACCTGGAGCACACTGCACAGATGAAGAGGCTGAGGGTCTCTTTCCGGCTAGTGTGCGCATCTTCCAGGCTGCTTGTTCTTATTTCTTCCAGTCGTCATCTGCTTCTGCTGGGCTCACCTGAGAGTGGCTCTCGGCAGTGTCTACTGTTAATGCCCTCGGGAGGAAGGGATTTTGGACTTCTGAAGCTGTCAGGAGTTGTTTCTTAAGGTGCTTCCCTGTAGCACTTCACTTCTCTTTAGAATGTCTTGTTGCTTTACATCTCTGTAAACCCCTTGTTTTAGGAAGTTTCCCTCCATGATGCAAGGTTTTAATCTCAGAGGAAGCCACTACAAAACACTCTCTCTCCTTCCTGCAACAGTTGGCATTCAACATATTTGCGTGTATTTGAATGCGTGCCCTCCTTTCAGAGGAAGTGGTCCTTCTTCTGTTTTAGTTCTTCACAAACACGGTGCAGTTCTGGCTCCTTTGAGGTAGCATTTTATGTAGTCAAGGCTCACTAGGAAGCTCGATCCTTCTGCTTCACCTCAGTACTAGAGAATTACAGGTGTTGACTACTACACCTGAGATGCATATTTAACCCCTCATACTTAAAGAGTTCAAAACTGTTTTAATGTCAGAAAACAGGCAGTGTCTGAGGTCAAAGATTTAGGACCACAAATGTCAAATACAACAAATTGACTTTAAAAAAATTGTCTTTACTGTTGTTTTTTGTTCTGTTGTTTTGTTGTTTTTGCTCTGCTTTCATTGTAGCCAGTGATTTTAAGAGTAAATTTGATAGATATCAATTTTTCCTCCACTTCATTTTGTCATATTTGCCCATAGGGATTATAAACTGCAGCAGTTGCTACAGTTAATAAACACCTTATTTAAAACAGAGTAGCATGAAACTAGTCTTTTATCACTGTCCCTTAAAAATATCCCAGTGTGGCCTTTCCCATTGTATACCTTTCTGTTAGGAGGACTTGTCCCCTCCCCTTTTAATCTTGTATCTTTGAGAATTTTCTATCATCTGCCCCCTGTCCCTATCTTTCTTTTGAGTGTCCTTTGAAGTGTTTGGAGGAAAAGGCAAATAGGTTTGAATTACCATTGTGTCTGGGGTTCCCAGAAGTTCTTACTGTACGTAATGTAGCAGTTCATAAATACATAATAAGTAACACTCCAATCAACTCAACATGTTCCCTGTTGCACCGTGGGCCCTCCCACGAGTGATGCTCACACCTGGTCCCTAGGAGCTCTTTTTCTGCCTTGGGAAGTTGGGTGGTGGGGATTTCAGTCTACTTGGACAGCTCTCTGAAAGGTTAAAGAGTTAGGGTTGTCTTGGTGATTCGGTTTTTCTTGTCTTCAGGATAGCAACAGTGTTTTGTCAAGCTTTGTGCATTGCCAGGGAAACTCCAAAATAAAAAACCAAAACAACAGTGTGTCGTACTATATGGAGCTGTTACATTTTTCAGTGAAGGGCTTCATTTCATAGAAATGTTTTCCCCTGAGTTTGAATGTGTATCTTTACATCTGAAGCTTGGTGGCCATGTGGATATCTTAAAGTGCTGCCAGCCTTGGCTGATTCAGCGTCTTCAGGTTTCACTTTCATGAGCTGCATATTTCTTGACTTTCTTTCAAGATTTCCTGCAAGGTTTATGCCTTTTAAAATTGCCCTGCTCCTTGGTCTTTGGCTAAACAGACTTTTACTTCTGAGCTAGTTCCATGTTGGAGTTTGAGACATCCTCCCAAGGAAGGGATTTCTGATGCACTTTTTCAGCTTTCCCTAGACTTTGGGCAGGGGTGTGCCTAACGGTAATGCCAACCATTGTAATGATTTCCTCATATTTAATGTTGCTTTCAAGCCCTCAGATTGGTGAACCAGGTCACATTTCCACGCTGGTCTCTTCTCCAACCACAGCAGCTTCTCATGGTTGAATCCCTAATTGCTGAGAGGTTGTAAGGCTTAGTTTCTGGTATATCATGTGCAAAGCTCTTAGATTTCAGTAAGTATATGGTAGGGTGTGTTTCAGCTCTTCTGGAAAGAAGAGGCAAAGCCAGGTGAGATCAGTGGCAGGGACAGCGTGAAATGGTGGTGCGGAGGAAGCAGAGAGATAGGATATATTTGGTTAGTGTCCAAACAGATATCAGGTCCTGGAATCTCAGCTTTGGTCCCTTGATGTTCCTTTCCCTCTAGTTAAATAAGGGCCTCTCGGTAATTTCAGTGGTCTTTGGGCAACACATGTTAATATATCCTAGACAACTTCCTCTGTTTTGGCCAAGAAAGTACTTCAGGATGTGTGTGCATTTTATAGGGTGCTACTCTGTCCTGTTTAACAATAGCTTGCTTCTCCATCCTAATTGACCACTTAGCTGTCAGTTTTTCTAGCACTTAATCCATCTGAAAGAAATACATCTAATGTAAAGACGTGACCATGTAAATTGCTGTTTAGCAGCCTTTAGTGACTGCTTTATCCAAATATGTGCAAATACAGGCTCTTTCATCATTCAGGTTAATGAGCTGCCACGTTTCCTGCCATGGTGAGGAGTCCAGGTGCAGCTTTAGATTTTTCTCGTTACACTTGATTGTTGATCTCACTGGACTGCCCCATGTGTCTGAGTACCAGGATGCTTGTGAGTTGTTAAAAGGACCCAGGTCTCTCCCTAAGTCCAGTCCCAACTGTTAGGCATTTGAATTCCAGAATGCCTGTTGAGCAGTCTTTAGAGGAGACACTTCAGGGCCTGGGAATCCTGTTCTATGCCCTTGTTACTGTAGGAGACCATCAGGAGACCAGCAGGATCCAGACCAACCTTGTCACAAACATGGGCTCTCTCACTTGACAGCTGACTTTCAGCAGGTTGTAGTGACATCCTTGTGATTGCTGTGCACAGGAAAGCTGTGACTCCTGCTTTCCGTGCCTTCTGGATGTGGCACTGGAATGAGGCAGTCTGCTTTGGTGTGGGCTCTAATCCCAATGCTGACACTGGAGCACAGGGCTCTGTCCTTGTTCTTTGTATCTCTGTAGCCATCACTCCCTTGGTGCCCTTATCACTTCCTTAGGTCTAATACCTTTCATATGTGTCCCACCCAGATCCATTTCTCCAGCCCAGACATTGTTCCTAAGTGTCCCTCTGCCAACCTCCCACCTAAGCAAAATATTAGTGGACATTTCAGCTCAGTATCTCCTAAACTGTCTGCCACATCCCTTCCTCACATATGCCATTGGCAGTCTTTCCTTTTTTCCTGGTGGCATCTCTATCATTTTTCTGGCACAGTCTGCATCCCTGTATAATTCCTTCCTTGTGCTTTGATAGAGCTCATTAGGAAGAGCTCTAGGTCCATCTACAGACCAGGTCCACATTATTTCCAGCATCTCCACTGCTTTTGCTGGGAGGAGGGACTGACATTTCTTTTTTTTTTTTTTTAAAGGTTTATTTATTTATTATATGTAAGTACACTGTAGCTGTCTTCAGACACTCCAGAAGAGGGCGCCAGATCTCGTTATGGATGGTTGTGAGCCACCATGTGGTTGCTGGGAATTGAACTCCAGACCTTTGGAAGAGCAGTCAGTGCTCTTAACTGCTGAGCCATCTCTCCAGCCCCGGGACTGACATTTCTATCCTTGTGGAATTTACTGCAGTGTCACAGTTCTCTTCTTAGGATATAACCAGGATAATCCTTTATACAGTAAAGTTGTTCAGGCTAGAGAGATGGCTCAGAGGTTGAATATACTGACTGTGCTTCCAGGGGTCCTGAGTTCAATTCCCAGCAACCACATGGTGGCCAACAGCCATCTGTAATGTGATCTTGGTGCCCTCTTCTGGCGTGCAGGCAGAACACTGCACATGATAAATAAATAAATAATTATATTTTTTTAAAAGAGCTAATAGAATTTAATGCTTGGGAAAAAAAGTTGTTCTGTGTTTTGCTCAAAATTCCCTCCCTCAAAGGGTTAATTCCCCCCCACCCCCCAAGTCAGGGTTTCTCTGTGTAGCTCTGGCTGTCCTGGAACTTATTCTATAGACTAGGCTGGCCTCAAACTCAGAAATTCGCCTGCCTCTGCCTCCCAAGTGCTGGGATTAAAGGTGTGCCCCTTCCCTCAAAGAAAGAAAGCTAGTAACCCCTGTCTGCCCTATGATGTCAATAACTACCTCCTGGGCATAATTTATAATCAAATGAATTACACTACTTATCTATTTCTTCCTGTTATACAGGTTGAATATGTTGTTGCTAAAATTTTTTTCTTTCTTTTTTTTTTTTTTTTTTGACTCAGGATCTTTTTATTTCATAAAAGAAAAAAAAAAAGAGAACCCAGCCACAATAATATCGATTATAACTTCAAAATCTCCCTTTCTTAAAAAAATGGTAATAAATTTAGATTTAAAGGGACATAAATTCGGAGATATATTTAGTTCACCTTCTCACCATGAATTTCAAATAAGATGGTGATCTTTTTTTTTTTTTTAAATTGGGTATTTATTTCATTTACATTTCCAATGCTATCCCAAAAGTCCCCCACACGCTCCCCACCATTGCTAAAATTTCTAATCGCCAGAGGCTTTAGTGAGTTGTAATCTTTCTGGTAGGAGTTCTTGCTTTGATGTTGATAGTTGCTGATCAAAGTGTGTCTGCTTAAAGTTGGGGTAGCTGTGGCCTTTGATTGAAACTGGGTCTCATTTTGTAGCCCAGGCTAGCCTCAAGTTCAGGATTCTCCTCTTAGACTTTCCAAGGTCTGGGGCTGTACTACTGTGACAAGCTAGGTGATAGAAGTAGACAAGACAGAATAATGTTGCTACATTAACTAAGTCTTCATTTCACAAAAGATTTCTCCTTAACAGAGCTAGGTATGGTGGTGCATATCTATAATCCCAGCAATCAAGATGCTGAGGCTGGAGGGTTGCTGTGAAGTCAGCTTGGGCTACATAACAAGGCTTTTCTTTTATCCCCATCACACCCCTCACCTCCATGGTGTGTAATGGTGTTTAGTGTCCTTTTACCCACAGCCTTACTCATTCTGGAGGCAGTGATGGAGTTCTCCAGAGATTCATAATTGGTTAGGTCCCTGAGAACATTTTTGTTTGTTTGTTTTTGAAACAGGGTTTCTCTGTGTAGCCCTGGCTGTCCTGGAACTCACTTTGTAGACCAGGCTGGCCTCAAACTCAGAAATCCACCTGCCTCTGCCTCCCAAGTGCTGGGATTAAAGGTGTGGACCACCACGCCTGGCTCTGAGAACAATTTTATTGTGGCATCACAATGCTTAGCCATAGAGCATTGAAGTTGCATATCTATCACACCCAAGGCTTAGAGACATCACCCAGCTTGCACAAAGAGAAGGAAAGAGCCAGATGGAGTAGGGTTTTGTATAGGTATGGAACGTTCTCTTCTGGAGAGAGGCCACTAGAAGCTCTTGAAACTGTCAAGATTTACAAAAGACTTCCCCAAAGATTACATAAGCTGTCAGACTTGCTGGGGAGAAGAGAATCTCCAGCCAGCCACATTGCCGGTTGTTTGGGTGGGAATGATAAGGATTCGGCTTGTGCTGGGGTGGAGTTTTCAGGGATGCTTTTGCCTTTGAGCCATCCATGGTTCTGTAAGTAACCCTCAACAATACTGTGAACACCCAAGCAAACTCACTGGTTCAGTGCGCTGCATTTCCAATCGAAAGCGGTTGGCTGCACTGTAACACTGAGCTGATATTGCACCAATGGGATCATCTTTTGTCTTTCTTGAACGAATAGATGCCCAATCTAGAACGAATAGATGTCTGTTCCTCTTTTCTCAAGACACACAACAGTTCGATTTCTTTCTCCTCTTCTTTCTACTCTTCTTCACTTCTAGTCTTTTTTTTTTGTTTTTGTTTGTTTGTTTGTTTGTTTTTTAGACAGGATTTCTCTGTGTAGCCCTGCCTGTCCTGGAACTCACTCTGTAGATCAGGCTGGCCTCGAACTCAGAAATCTGCCTGCCTTTGCCTCTCAAGTGCTAGGATTACCAAACTTTTCTTTTTTACTCTTTCATATTTTTCTTTGTTTTCCTTTCCCTTTCTCATTTCTTTTTCCATGCTGTTATTTCCCTTTGATTTCCCTCCTCTAACCTATACCTTCTCCTCATCGAAAGATGGCTTTCATGTTTCTTGTGCAACTCCTGTTGTTTTTGCTGTCGTTGGCATGACACCAGAATGGTGCAGCCACCTCTGATCTAATCAGACCACTTGTTTTGGAGCACAGAGCTCAGTCAGCACTGTTTTTCTCTCCTGTAACCAACATTTTATTTAGCTTTCATGAATTGAAATGGCTTTAAGTGTCATTAATTTGATGCCACTCCTTGCAGCTCTCTAGTTTCATCTTCAGTATTTTTAGACCATCAACCTGGCCACCTCATTTAATTTTTTTCTTTAATTTTTCTCTTATTTATTTGTAGCTCGAGTCTATAACCGAGTTTGGACTTGAATAGCTGAAGCTCCTGCCTCAGTGTGTATGTGTCCCGTCACATCTGTCTCCTTCCTTCATTGTTCCTCTTTTTCCTCTTGGAGATGGGGCTCTTTTTATATAGGTTGAGCTAAGTTTCTGAGCTTAAGTGATCCTCCCATTCAGTCCCCAAACAAATGTCAGAATCTCAGGCCTGTACCATCACTCCAGACCCCATGCTTCCCTTGGGCATCTCTGATCAATCACGTCTACAGCAAGCACCTGCCATTTCCTCTGTGCACATGAGGCCCTTCCAGACTCTGGAAGGGAGATGCCTAGGGAGACGGTGTCTCTCAATTACACCATGACGTCAGTGTCTTCTGTTCCTCTCTGTTTGTACCATAGAACCAATGCACTGATAAATACTGTAAGGCCTATCTTCAAACTGTGTAGAGAATTCAGTCCCTTTTGCTGTTTCACTTGCTCACTTGCCAGTTGAAGTGGCTGTCATGTCCAGCCTGAAAGGCCAGACTGTGCCCTACACTTTTCCCTTCCACCTCACTCAAATGCCCTTGCTTTAAGCAAGGATGCTTTTATTATCTTCCAGACCCATAAGACCTGACTATACCTCACATCTCTCCATAAGACTACCTAACACATGCCTGGAGCCACTTTCTCCCTAGAACATAGAGGCCGGTGTCCTGTGGTGTAAGCACTGGAAGATCCTCTTGCTTATTAACAACATATCAATAGCCACAAATAACAAACACAGCAACAACTTCCTGAAGACACCTGACAGATTCCTCCACATCCTTCAGATCTTTACAGTCCACCTTCCCAGTGGGGCCTATGCTGAGCACCCCAGTAAAATAATAACATTCCTTGTTCCACATTTTGTAGTACCCATCACCTAGCACTTCACATGTCCTGTAGGAACACTTTCTGTGCTTGAGTGTCTTCTGTCCTCCTCTAGAACATTGCTAGCCATACTGGCCTTTTAGACCTTTGGTGTATCCTGCTATAAAAGTTGTTTGCCATGTAGATGATGAGCAGCTGTGGCACAAAGTTCTCATAGACTGGGCACTCATCTTGGGCTACTCTAACAAGTGCTGTAAACCAGCACCCTCATGGAGGTCTGAGGACAACTTTGGGAACTGTTTCTCTGTCCACCATCAAATGATTGAATGCAGCAGACCCTTAGGCTTGGCAACAAGCACCTTTACCCACCGAATCATTACCCCAGGGACTTTTATTTTCCTTAGAAGAGATGATCCTTGATTAATGGACTGTACCTTCCAATCAAATAAAAACCTAAGTCACATTATCGTTTTTGGTTTCATCTTTTTCTGCATGAATATGTGTGTGCTGTGTGCATGTGCATGGGTATGTGTGTTCAGATGTGTGTGTGAGTAATGTGTACGTGGGGACCAGAGTTGACACTGAGTGTCTTCCTCAATCAGAATTCCCATTATTTGTGAGGCATGGCCTCTCATTTTATCCAGAGCTCACTGACTATCCAGTCTATCCAGCCAGTTTGCCCTTGGATTTCCTCAACCTCCAATCCCAGAGGACCATGATTGCTGTTGGGGATCCAGCTGTGCCCACTGGCTTTTATATGGGTTCTGGAGATCTAAATTATCCTCATGCTTGCTCAGTGAATGTTTTATCTGCTGAACCATCTTCCTAGGCCTTTGTTTTGGCTTTTTGAGACAGAGCCTTATGTGACTCAGTGTTGTGCAGTCATATCCTCTAAGGAAGTGCTCCCTGTGAGTGGAGGAGGGAGACTCATAAGACTCAGGAAGCTAATGGAGTTTACAAGCTCAGGAGGCTCCTAAAGCACATAGGGTTCAGTAGCCTCTTTCCCTGTTCATAAAAACAGTAAGCAATTGCTGGGAGAGGAGACTTTCTGGCTGGCTAAGCTGCCTATAAGTTGGGCTTTTGGTGCTGAAGCTGCCCTGGAATCATTCACGTTTTTGTATTGAACCTTCACCCAGGCTTCTGTAAGTGACCCTGTTGTACAGGACTATTTTCCCAGCCAAACTGTCTTCATGAGTTAATGAATATCGAGGAGCATAGCTGCATCCTCACAAACCAACCAGCTCATTTGTGCCTCCTCACAAACGAGCACGCAGCTGGGTTTGTTGACTGTTGACATTACCTCATAGATGGAGGTGGCCATTGGTTCCTCAGCTGAGTATCCAGCCACTTCTCTCAGCCAGTAGTATGCAATTGTGAAGTCTTAGTTATTGTCCTGTTATTGTGAAGAGACACCATGACCACAGCAACGTTTAAACAAGAAATCATTTAACTGGGGGCTTGCTTACAGTTTCATAGGCTTGGTCTATTATCATGGTTCAGAGTACACTGGCACACATGGTGCTGAAGAAGTAGCTGAGAGCTACATGCTAACCTGCAGGCAACAGGCAGAAAGAGACCAGGCCTGGCATGGTCTTTTGAAACCTCAACAGTCTCCCCTTCTCCCCCCCTCCCCCCCCCCAATAACACACTTCCTCCAGCAAGACCATGCCTTTTAATCCTTCTAATCCTTTCAAAGAGTCCCACTGCCTGGTGACTAAGCATTCAAATATATAAACCTATGGGGGTCCATTCTGATTCAGAGCTCCACATCTGCTTTTATTACACAGCCTTGGGGGTCTCAGGAGGGGCTGCAGTATATAGGCTGGGGAATATAGAGGATGGGGAAAGGAATCCATCTCTGGAAGGTAGAGACCATCCAGTCTATACATTAGATTTACCTACACTCCTGTCAGCAACCTCTCATACAAGCTCTGTAAATAAGCTCAAGAAAAATATTAATTCCTCACAGAGATTCAATCTTTGATTTGTCATTGACACTCTTTGAGAACAGGGGTAGGCATTGCTTAGTCCCCCACCAGGAGAAAGTTTTCCCAACAGATGTCCAGTTTACAGGAGTAAATAAAACTGTGTTCACAGGAGACTTAAGACAGATGTCTCTCAACAGAGGAATAGATACAGAAAATGTGGTACATCTATGCAATGGAATACTACTCAGCTATTAAAAACAATGACTTCATGAAATTCATAGGCAAATGGATGGAAATAGAAAATATCTTGAGTGAGGTAACCCAATCACAAAAGAATACACATGGTATGCACTCTGATAAGTGGATAGTAGCCCAGAAGCTCAATACCCAAGATACAATTCGCAGACCACATGAAGCTCAAGAAGAAGGAAGACCAAAGTATGGATACTTCTGTCCTCCTTAGAAGCAGGGACAAAATACACATGTTCAACAAGGAAGAACAAATTTACAGCATATTGGAGCCTAAAGGTCAGTCTCTGATGGAGGTCAGCCAGACCTGCACCTCCTGGATCAGGAGAGATGACTGGGGAAGACATACAGGTCAGCATGGAGAGTCTGGGCTGAACTCACTTCCTTAGTCATACTGACAGGAAACAGAGACCTGGACATAGATGCCAGCCATTGAAAGAAAAGTCAGGACCCTTTGAAGTCACAGAAGGCAGGTATATCACACTATAGAAGGAAATAATGAAGAACAAATTCTGATTGGTGATTGTTAAACCATGATACCAAACAAGCATCTATACTAACAATAATTCCAGTCTAGCAAGTGACCCCAGCGCAGGAATATGTTCTCTGAGTACTTCCTATCCTACTGGGAGAGATGCATAAGATCTCTGGGCACTGTCCATTCGTATGGCAGTACAGCATAAGACCTGTTAAGGGCCCACAGCAATAGGGCCCAGAGAGAAAATGTGTGAGCACACACAATGGTTACCTGTCTTCCCTATTGCAAGGGGCTCAGGAACCAACTTCCATTTAATTACTGGCAGCTGAAATATAGGTGCCTCTTTCCCACCTGTGGGAAGAACACAGCCAATGAGAGACTCTGGAAGCAGTAATATTGTGGGAGTGGAAAAATCCCTTGGTCAAGCCCCAGGGAAGTTTCTTGAACTGTGACTGCACCTCCATAGATGTAGGAGGAAACACAATGGAAGATTGTATGTAAAGAGGACTTAATGGCCTTCTGTAGGTCTGGTCTCAGCAGGGACCTTCTCTGTGGCATCTCTCTGTCTGTGAGGAATCAGAATCAGGTCTCCATCACCTCCATCAAGAGGCAGTGAATCTATATTTCCTTTATGATTTATGATAGAGTTAATGTCAGCACACAAGCCCCAGTGCCTTAGTGGATACATCTTTCCTCTAATGAGGCAGGCTACTTTTATATTTTGGCCTTGAGATCACTAGGGAGACAAGAAATTAGACCCTTCCCCTTTCTTACCTTTATTTCTTCCACACCAGAAAAACCACCACAGTTCCTACCAGGAAAGTTCCAAGAACCAGGCCGATGAGAATTGCTATGATGGGGATGGTTTGTGGAGGCTCTGAGGAGAGAAAGGAAGGAAGAGTGAGGAGTCTGACCCTAGCTCTCAACCCTGATCCTGCTCTAGTTCATCAAAGAGCTCACACAATTCCTGACAGCAGTGTGTGTGCTCACACCCACTCCTTACCCCATTTTAGAGTGAGAGGCTCAGGTAACCCTTCATGGTGCACATGACATGTGTATCTCAGCTCTTCTCCAGAGGGAACCACCACAGCTGCCCACTTCTGGAAGGTTCCATCCCCTGCAGGCCTGGTGTCTGGCAGCTCCATGTCCTGGGTGTAGTTTTTCCCATCTCTCTTCCAGGTCAGGGTGATGTCAGCTGGGTAGAAGCCCAGGGCCCAGCACCTCAGGGTGACATTCCCTTCAGGTCTTACATGGTGGGTCACATGTGTTCGGGGGGCATCTGAGGGGAACAATTGGAAAATTCAGGTATTTTGCACTCCTCTGGGGGCCTGAGCAGTGCTCATGGGACCATCCCTGGAAAGGATGGGAGACTTGGATGAGGGAGGGAGCAGAGTCCACACAGAAGCCTACACTCAGGATCTGGATGATCTATTCCTTGGATTATTTTACAATAACCATGAGCCAACACAGAACAGGAAATTCTAGACAAATAGACTTCTCTTTTTGATTGGGGAGGGGGTCTAGGGACTCAGCAACCCTGGAGTCAGACTTTAAATGTCATTGTGCAAGGACAGTGATCCGGCCTGAGAGAGGCCATGATACACAGTGCAGATGGAAGGGAACTGCTGTTAATGGACACACTGAACTGTCCTGGGAGAAGGCTGAATCCTCTGGAGAGTCCCTCTCTCACGTTGAGTCAGGACACGAGGAGCTCTCTTTCCCCTTTGATGCAAGACAGTGTAAGCATTCCAGCTGCTCCCTGCTGAGGAGGAGGCCTCAGGGAGGCAGGAGCTCCAATGTCAGAAAGCAGAAGGGGTTGTCAAGGGCCTCTCACCAGAGCGCAGCAAGGTCTCCTTTCCGAGGTCCAGGCATCTAAGAAGCCTTTCTGTGCACTCCCCTAGCAGGTAGGTCCTCCAGCCTTCCGCTGCGCCTACATTCACCAAGTCTGTCTTCAGGAACCCAGCTGCCTCTCCCTGTGCTGTCCAGGAACTCAGGTCCTCATTCAGGTTGATGAACTCATAGCCGTAGTAGGTGAGCCGGTAGAGACCGCCGAGGAAGCTCCCATCATTATCCACATTGCAGCCAAACACTTCCTGCAGGGTGTGATATTCTGCCCCACCCCCATTAAGTCTCTGGTCACTGTGAGGCTTCTCTTCCATCCCGGGATTTGTCCCCAACTAAACCCCTAACCAGATCACAGTCTGTGGTTCTCTCAGGTCAAGGTCTCCAGGGGTCCCTTTGACTATGGCTGAATCTATGATTTGGGGACCTAGAGTGGAGCTTATTGGGCCAAACCAGGGGGACATTGAGGGCTTATGACCTCAGCCCTGAGATGACTTACCCTCATTGCTCTGTTCATTGTAGATCATCATGTACCTAAGAAGTCTTTCGTTTGTCAGTGACAAGCGCAGGACTTGTGCTGTCTCCTTCTCCCAATATTCAGGTGGCTCCTGCTCCATCCATGCAGCCCGAGGTTGCATCCTTGCAGTCGGTTCTTTGCTGTCAAATCCCTGATACTGTATGGAGTCTACATAGCCGACCTGGATGATCCGGGGCTCCAACGTGCCATGCTTCAAAATCACAGTATTGAAAGTCTGCAGCCAGTGTGAGCCTGTGGGTGGGGCACATTGAGACCCTGCCTCTTCAGCTTAGACCCAGAGCAGGTTGGTAGGGAGCAGAGCGGGGTGGTGGTGTGTGTCTGTGGACCTGAGATGCAGGAGAGGGTCAGGGTGATCCAGCTCGGGGATCAGGGAGGGTCTGGTTATGCAAGGGAGAAAGTGCAGAGATGAGGATTTCAAGTGCTGTGTTCTGCTCCCCCAAAGTCCAGTTCCCTCCATGCCCGGCACCCACCTGCACAATACTGGGTCAGGTCCAAGGCCACCAAGAGGAGGAGGAAGTTGCAGGGTCCAGGGTTCATCTTTCAAGATGAGTGGAGTCTCAATGGGGACTGGTATCTCTTTATAACCCTGATGTGGCAGATGCCGATTGGCTTCTCTTAGATTTCCCAAGGGTAGTGACATAGACCTGATGGAGTGGGACTTCAAGAGATTAATTCCTGGTGGTCAGTGATTTCTAGAGTCCTGCTTCCCCATCTTGCACCCACTTCTGCAATCTGGTATTCTGGCATCTGTGTCTAAGCACAAGTCTATCTTTCTGGTTCGGGTCACAACATCCTTGAGTCCTTGACTAGAGGCCAGTAAGTCAGCAGTTGTCAAATGTTTCAATGTCAGAATCTCAATACATGCTTAGACTTTGTTTACCCTTCTGTGGTGACTGTGCATGTGTGGATTATAGCAATCCATGTCTATCATGATAGGAACCGGAGGTTTTGAGAGTTTTGATTCAATGTATATATTGATAACTAATTGCATGTAAGGTGAATGAGAAGAGAAAGAACAATTTTCCGAAACGAAATGATGCTGCCAGAAGAACTTTTTGGATATTTAATATTTTTTTGGAGTCCTTATTTTCAGCTTCCCCACTGTAGATCATAGGATTTTGTATCTTCCTTCTAGAATTTTTTTTAATATTTGAAACAGAGAAAAATGCAGTTTCACAGATATATTTTAGGAGAAACAATCTTAAGATTCCGTTTTATTTGTATGTATTTTGGTGAGTCTCTTTGTGTGTGCAAAGAACTCATAGGTTCCAGAAGAGGTAGTCAGAAACCCTGGATCTGGAGTTAAGGAACATGTGACCTTCCAGACTCAAGTGCTGGGAAATCAGCTCTGGTCCTCTGCAAGAGCAGCAAGGGCCTTTCATGTTAGTTTTCTTTTGAAACAGCATCTCAGTATGCAGCCTGGCTGGTCTGGGAAGTGGCTATGTAGACCAGGCTGGCCTAGCACTCAGAAATCTATGCTACTGGCTCCAAAATGCTCGGAATAAAAGGACTTTGCCAACCAAGTGGGTAATTGTTAATTTTTCACATTGATAAGTCACTAAATGGGCACAGGTGGTACTTCCTTAAGGTTGTTCACGCTGAGGACAGCAAACATCATTGAATCCTTTATTATTGGCTGCATTCACATCCACAGGAGAATCTTGCACACTGAATGGATGCCAAGTTAATGAATGTTACTTTGAAGTAGGACATTCTTTGACAAAGTCCTTTCAGTAAAATTTTCAAAACCTCAGTCATCGGCCGGGCGTGGTGGCGCACGCCTTTAATCCCACCACTTGGGAGGCAGAGGCAGGCGGATTTCTGAATTCGAGGCCAGCCTGGTCTACAAAGTGAGTTCCAGGACAGCCAGAGCTATACAGAGAAACCCTGTCTCGAAAAACCAAAAACAACCAAAAACCAAAAACCAAAACCAAAAAAAAAAAAAACCAACCAACCAAACAAAAAAACAAAACCCCCCAACAACAACAAAAAACAAACCACCCTTAAGTTGTCAGTGAAGAAGTCACAAGTCAAGTGTCCAAAATCACTGATGTTATTTTGGGAGCTTAGATATTATCTTTGTTGTAGTCAACTAGGTAAGGGATCAGTTGCTGATGAATGGAATTTTTTTGTTTGTTTTTATGCTGTGGGAGGAACAATACATTTCTAATCATATTGCCAAGGAGTTCAGGCTGGGCAGGAAGAAGAGCTCCACCAGCCCCGTGTGGCTGCAGATGCAGGTTCCACACTTTGGAGAAATAGTTGTTCCTTAGGCAGGTCCTTTATTCAGCTATCTGGAATGAGACCCACTACCTATAAATGAGGGATGTCTAGACTGGCTGCTGTACAGTTCTGTGCAGTTTACAAGCACCTCTATTAATGTCACTTGTAAGCACCTCTGTCCATGCCACTTCCAGTGATGTGACTCTGAGTTCAGTCCTGGCTGGTCACAATTCAGTCCTGGTTGGAGGATCTGGGCTCAGGGCTGGAAATGCTGCTCTGAGATGTCAGCTTCCAGTATTCTGCAGCCTATGATTTGCCTGGAGGGGAGGATTTCCTTTTGGGAGTCTTGGAACAAGCTTGAGCGATTCCCTAGTGATCACCTGTTTTGTTTTCTGATCTCTTATTAATGGCCTTCCCACTGCTGCTGGCATATGTGACTCAGTGCATTATCCAAAGCAGTGCTTCTCACCCTTCCTAATGCTGGAACACTTTAATACAGTTCCTTGTGGGAAGCCGCAAAAGCCATTACAAGATGGCGCTGGTTTCTTTATGCCGACGCCCATGAATTTGGGTAAACAACCAATGTGCGCATGTGCATAAGAGTTTTTTACTGAGTCACTGCTTGGCCTGATGCATATTAATGAGGTACTGGTAGCATAATCAATCAGGTATGGACACGTCACTCCTAGGCCTATATAAGCAGCGCCATTTCTGGGCTTGGGGTCTTTCGCCTATGTAGTCCATGCTCTCCCAATAAACGTGTTGCAGAAGGATCCTGTTGTGGCGTCTCACTTGCTGGCAAGTCGGGCATCCCACAGTTCCTCACGTTGTGGTGACCCCAACCATCAAATTGCCTTTTTTGCTACTTCATAACTGTCATTTGTATTTTAATCTCAATGTAAGAATTTTTGGATACACAGGTTTGCCAATGAGGTAGCAACGCACATGTTTAGAACCACTGATTTAAAGTGCTATGGTTAGGTCATTGTTGAGAACTACGTCATAATTAAGTGTGTAAGTCTATGGAATCCTTATTTCTCTGATTCTGTTAAATTGACCTGGATTTCATGAACATGAGACTATTACAGTGACTCTTTATAGCAATAAAAATCCTAAGACAGTGTAAAATACTATTTAATACTAAAAATATTCTCTAATAGAATTCTTCTAATGTAGAAGGCAATGGTGGTGCATGCCTGTAACACTTGTCATTGGGAAGCAGAGGAGTTCAAACCTTCCTGAACTAGAGGGGATTCATTTCTTTTCTTTTTTTTTTTTCTCTTGGTTTTTCGAGACAGGGTTTCTCTGTGTAGCCCTGGCTGTCCTGGAACTCACTTTGTAGACCAGGCTGGCCTCTAACTCAGAGATCCGCCTGCCTCTGCCTCCCAAGTGGTGGGATTAAAGGCGTGCGCCACCACACCCAGCAGGATTCATTTCTTAAAGAGCAAAAGCATTGACAAAAATTCACATAGCAATTAAATACTTCCTGTCTACAAATCTCATCTGAAACATTACTGCAATTTTTTCCCCCACACACATAAGTGGACACAGTTCAGATTGTCTCCGGAGAGCTAGGTGTCAAGGCACACCCAAGCAAACCCAGCATTTGGAAGGTTCAGGCAGGAGGATCAGGAGTTCAAGACCATGATGGAGGGGAAGACACAGTCTCTTTCTGATGGAGTCTCCAGAGAATGAACTGGGGAAAGTTAGTCAACAGCTGTCAGAGGAGGCGAGCAATGACAGGAAATCTCTAGCTTATTTACAAAGAAATACAGGAAATAATACAGAGCAGACCAGGGAAGAGTCCTGTCCTGTACTTAAGTCTAACCCTCATGGTAGGATCCTGCAGATGAACTTGGTGGGTAGGCAGCAGTCACAGACCTCCATTTTTCTCCCCTGTTCTGAGAACAGGAGAGTGGCACCTCCCTTCTCTGCAGCACTGAGTACACGTCTAACACTCTGTAGAAACATTAAACAAAACCGGATAGGGCTGGGACACTCGGGTATAACACATGGAAACATCTGCCAGGAGTAAGTGAGGGTGGCTTGGATAAAAACTATCAGAAGCAGTGTGTGATGGCAAGAATCATGTACCTTATTAGCAAAGTAGAAAAGGAAACATTAGAAAGCAGAAGGGAAAAGTCCAGAATTCATAAAGGGGGTACTGTGGGCCTAGCGAGCACCCACACCGAATAGAAGTGATCAGAGCTATGGTAAAGACAGAAGGATCCTTAAAAAAAAAATCCATTGTGCTCCCAGTAACAGATATTTTAATTCTAGAGAGAGGGAGCAAGATAGACAAGAATGTTACAAGCAGACATAGCAGGAGAGATAGTGGAAAACACTCTCCACTCAGTTCTCAACCAGAGCAGTTTTGTTTTTTTTTGTTTTTTGTTTTTCAAAGACCTCTACTGAGCTGGTGGTTTGTTAGCCCCAGCCCCTCCAGTAACCACTCTCTCAGGACAGTCAGAGCATTGGAATATATGCTGACACCTGGCCAGATGGAAAACACAGGAAGGAAGAGGCTTTAAATCAGTGCAGATTTCAGTGTGGTAGAATACTTGTCAGACCCAGAGTCTGCACAGACCATTGACACGGGTTCCATCCAGTTTAAGTGTGTGCTCACAAGATGACAGGAAGATCCTTATAGAGGTCCAGTCATGTTTCAAAATGAGACTGTAGAAGACATGTCCAGAGTGTCAGCAGCATATGAGAACTGACTCATGGGGGGTGCCTAGTGGTGGAACCTCTACCTTCTGTGGTGTCAAACTGTGAAGGATTGCCCAGGGGCACAGTATACTCCCAAAGGCATCAAGGCTGCAAGCAGCAAGCAGGTGAGACTTCATTTTGTCTTTATATCCTACAGGACTGCCTGTCGCCCCAGCTCATCTAACCCTCCTCAATTTATGATACATTTGGTTCGACAAGGCTGCTGTCTTGTCACAGCAGGCAATGCATTCAGCCCAGGGTAAGCCAGTTATACAAGGACATCACACTTCATTTTTTTGTACCAGGTTTTACTCATGTTTCGTACATGAATCAACCACCTACCATGGTAAGAGATATCAAAACACTAGACAAATGCATATCTTCAGTAAGGAAGTGTGACTTTGTAGTTCAGTGAAAAGAAAAGTTTAGTCAGTGATGGAGATTTCTAAGCCAGCCTCTGCTAAGAGAGGGAGAGATGACAGGGAAGCAGACACATGTCAGTGTAGGGAGGGCTCAGTGCTGTGGGCTGTCCTGGAGACATTCCCTCCAGCATGTCCCAGAGCCTCCTCTGTATCTGGAACACAGCAACAAGCCTCTGGCAAAAAAGATTTAATCTAGGCAACAGCTGTCTTCACACCCATTGTGTTCTGCAGGGAGGGAGCAACTGAGGTACAGGAAGTCTTTCTCATTCTGTATGACCATTGCTTTCCATTTCACGCCCTGCCATGCAACAGCTACAGAGCTGGGAAGCTACCCCATGCCACAGATGCAAACTGTGGCACCAAGATAAGATCACCCTAATAGAAGATGCTCCTGTGAACACAGTTGTGGGAAAAGGATGCTGCAACTACATAGGACCCAAGAAATGGGTAAGGGTAAAAAGCCTGGGTCCTTAATCTCTGAGATATTAAATGGTGGCAATAATGTGGGTGCTTGAAAAATTTAAAAGGTTCCCAGGTACAGGAAGGTACAGAATTTTGGCTGCATATTTGTGCCTTGAGGATCTTTGGAAGGTCAATGTGGTGTCACAGAGGGACACAGGATAAATTTTGAGTGGAGTTCATAAGAGATCTGTCAGTAGTGCATTATCTTTTTCACTTCTTGCCATTGTACACTTGGCATTCTATGAACATGGCCACTGACAAAGAAGCCAACTCCATCCTAAAGTTCTTGATCCTCTTAGGATCTGTTTGGTCTCTGATAACCAGAAAGCTGCACATTAGTGCAATTGGACTCAGCACACCAGTCAAAAACCGTGATGTGACTAGACAATGAAACCATAGATCAGCAACAGAGATGGATATGTCAGGGAGATAGGTAGGCCTTTGTTTTCTTTTCCTTCCTTGATTCTGTCAACCAGATCAGCATCTGGGCTAGGACTCAGATGGATGTTGTCAGCAGGACAGGTATGGTGATCAGGGTAAACAACTTGTCCCAAGACACTGCTCCTAGGATATATGGGACTAGAACTGAATCTGTGGTCAGGAAGCCAGGCTATGGAGGTTTGTCCCCAATAATTAATCTTTTCATGACCCCTCAGGTCTCAGTATCTCCCACTGTGTACTGTAAGAGAAGCCAATCAGCCTCTTCCAGAAGCTCAGAAATGTATTGTGAATGGAAATCATTCTGGACTAAACCTGTACCATCATTTAGGCGGAAGACTCTGTTACCTGAAGTCCTCCTCTTGCTGCTGGCAGCTATGCTGGCCTGAACTCTGAGATATTAAATGGTGGCATCTGAGTATTGGAACTGAGAGAAAGAATCTCATTCTGAAGCCACAAGGATGCTGTGCATCACTGCAGACATGGGAAGCCTAGCTTTGGCCCTGCTTGTCCCAGCAACTCCAGGCTTCCCCTTTAGGCTCCCCTTGCCTGGCTTCCTATATCATCCAGGTCCAGAGCTGGGCTCCCTGTTCACCCCCCAGCCTAGTGAACTTTCTCAGGTGCCAGGAGGAGGGCAGGGTCCCATTGCATGTTGGTTTTAGGCTCCTATGAGCTGTGTTATTTCTATGCCCTTTCTCCTGAGGCTGCCCTCCTGGAGCCCTGGGTCTCATTCATTCTTGAGTTGTGTTTCAGGCATGCAGATTGTGGGAAGCAATAGAGATCTTGGACTTGCTCTTCTACTACAGGCTGAGCAGAGATGGTGAGTGTCATCAGCTGGATTACGATAGACCAGCTAAACAGGAGTATCTGAAAAATGGCTTTGGCCCTTGATCTGGCTGAGTCCTTAAGGGAGAATATTTTCCATAATCTCTCCTGTTGTGGTTATTTTCAATGTTTCTACCTTTTTTTCCCTTCCCTTCTCCATTAATTAATAAATATTATTCATTTTTATTATGTGTGTGACTTTTTCCTCCTGTATATATGTCTAAGCACCATGATGGTATCTGATGGTTGTGGAGATCAGAAAACGGCTTCACATTCCCTGTGTTTTGAATTAGATGGTTGTAGGTTGATGTGCAGGTGCTAGGAATTGAATGCGAGTCTCCTGGAAGAGCAGTCAGTGCTCTTTATTACTGGGACATCTGTCCAGCCCCTAATTATTATTATTTATTATTATTATCTAATTATTTAGATCCCCAAATAATTCTTCCTGAAAACCTATAGCAGTATTCTGGAATTCTTTGTCTTAAACAGGCTTCTGACCATTACTTCTCACAGGATGGATATTTTATAGACGCACTGATCTCCATTCATGAAATGAACACTTCCTTTTGTTCTGGTTCATGCACTTTCCTTCTTAACTTTACTAATATATTTAGAGATGTCTGTAGATCATTTCTAATTCACACAGCTATTACTGAAGTTGCAGAGACTTTTCTATTGCACATTTTACTGGACTATCCTTGAGTGTTATGTTGTCCTCCATCCTTAGGAAGTGGGTATCCCTGCCTCCTCTTTTTTTGTTTTCTGTATCTACATGCTATGAGACCCAGCATCAGTACTGAATATGATTCTGTGGTCTTTATTCTCAGGATGTCTCTAGTTCCTGACAGCAACAGGAGTGTGTCTTTGATGGACCTCAAAGCCCTGGACACTTGAGCACATACAACTTAAGGGTGATACTATCATCAGAAGGTTTAGTGTCAGAGCTTGGTTTCTGACAACAGTAATGAGAAAAGATCTGACAAAACAAACAAACAAAAAACAATGAAAGAGATAGATGTGGTAATATTTAGGAAAAGGAATTTATGAGATGTGGTCATAGTTGAAAGAGAAGTGAGCCAGTACTGAGACTCCCTCAGGTCCTCCAGGTTCATCTTTAGGATTTTGACATGAGTTTCAAGATTATTATTTTTTTTTCCATTTTTTATTAGGTATTTCGCTCATTTACATTTGCAATGCTATACCAAAAGTCCCCCATAGCCACCCACCCCCTCTCCCCTACCCACCCACTCCCCTTTTATGGCCCTGGCGTTCCCCTGTACTGGGGCATATAAAGTTTGCCTGTCCAATGGGCCTCTCTTTCGAGTGATGGCCGACTAGGCCATCTTTTGATGCATATGCAGCTAGAGTCAAGAGCTCCGGGGTACTGGTTAGTTCATAATGTTGTTCCACCTATAGGGTTGCAGATCCCTTTAGCTTCTTTGGTACTTTCTCTAGCTCCTTCATTGGGGGCCATGTGATCCATCCAATAGCCGACTGTGAGCATCCACTTCTATGTTTGCTAGGCCCAGGCATACTCTGACAAGAGACAGCTATATCAGGGTCCTTTCAGCATAATCTTGCTAGTGTATGCAATGGTGTCAGCATTTGGAAGCTGATTATGGGATGGATCCCCGGATATGCTAGTGTCTACATGGTCCATCCTTTTATCTCAGCTCCAAACTTTGTCTCTGTAACTCCTTCCAAGGGTGTTTTGTTCCCACTTCTAAGGAGGGGCATAGTGTTCACACTTCAGTCTTCATTTTTCTTGAGTTTCATGTGTTTAGGAAATTGTATCTTATATCTTGGGTATCTTAGGTTTTGGGCTAATATCCACTTATCAGTGAGTACATATTGTGTGAGTTCCTTTGTGAATGTGTTACCTCACTCAGGATGATGCCCTCCAGGTCCATCCATTTGGCTAGGAATTTCATAAATTCATTCTTTTTAATAGCTGAGTAGTACTCCATTGTGTAGATGTACCACATTTTCTGTATCCATTCCTCTGTTGAGGGGCATCTGGGTTCCTTCCAGCTTCTGGCTATTATAAATAAGGCTGCTATGAACATAGTGGAGCATGTGTCCTTCTTACCAGTTGGGGCATCTTCTGGATATATGCCCAGGAGAGGTATTGCTGGATCCTCCGGTAGTACTATATCCAGTTTTCTGAGGAACCGCCAGACTGATTTCCATAGTGGTTGTACAAGCCTGCAATCCCACCAACAATGGAGGAGTGTTCCTCTTTCTCCACATCCACGCCAGCATCTGCTGTCACCTGAATTTTTGATCTTAGCCATTCTGACTGGTGTGAGGTGGAATCTCAGGGTTGTTTTGATTTGCATTTCCCTGATGATTAAGGATGTTGAGCATTTTTTCAGGTGCTTCTCTGCCATTCGGTATTCCTCAGGTGAGAATTCTTTGTTCAGTTCTGAGCCCCATTTTTTAATGGGGTTATTTGACTTTCTGAAGTCCACCTTCTTGAGTTCTTTATATATGTTGGATATTAGTCCCCTATCTGATTTAGGATAGGTAAAGATCCTTTCCCAATCTGTTGGTGGTCTTTTTGTCTTATTGACGGTGTCTTTTGCCTTGCAGAAACTTTGGAGTTTCATTAGGTCCCATTTGTCAATTCTCGATCTTACAGAGCAAGCCATTGCTGTTCTGTTCAGGAATTTTTCCCCTGTGCCCATATCTTCAAGGCTTTTCCCCACTTTCTCCTCTATAAGTTTCAGTGTCTCTGGTTTTATGTGAAGTTCCTTGATCCACTTAGATTTGACCTTAGTACAAGGAGATAAGTATGGATCGATTCGCATTCTTCTACATGATAACAACCAGTTGTGCCAGCACCAATTGTTGAAAATGCTGTCTTTCTTCCACTGGATGGTTTTAGCTCCCTTGTCGAAGATCAAGTGACCATAGGTGTGTGGGTTCATTTCTGGGTCTTCAATTCTATTCCATTGGTCTACTTGTCTGTCTCTATACCAGTACCATGCAGTTTTTATCACAATTGCTCTGTAGTAAAGCTTTAGGTCAGGCATGGTGATTCCACCAGAGGTTCTTTTATCCTTGAGAAGAGTTTTTGCTATCCTAGGTTTTTTGTTATTCCAGATGAATTTGCAAATTGCTCCTTCTAATTCGTTGAAGAATTGAGTTGGAATTTTGATGGGGATTGCATTGAATCTGTAGATTGCTTTTGGCAAGATAGCCATTTTTACAATGTTGATCCTGCCAATCCATGAGCATGGGAGATCTTTCCATCTTCTGAGATCTTCTTTAATTTCTTTCTTCAGAGACTTGAAGTTTTTATCATACAGATCTTTTACTTCCTTAGTTAGAGTCACGCCGAGATATTTTATATTATTTGTGACTATTGAGAAGGGTGTTGTTTCCCTAATTTCTTTCTCAGCCTGTTTATTCTTTGTGTAGAGAAAGGCCATTGACTTGTTTGAGTTAATTTTATATCCAGCTACTTCACCGAAGCTGTTTATCAGGTTTAGGAGTTCTCTGGTGGAATTTTTAGGGTCACTTATATATACTATCATATCATCTGCAAAAAGTGATATTTTGACTTCCTCTTTTCCAATTTGTATCCCCTTGATCTCCTTTTGTTGTCGAATTGCTCTGGCTAATACTTCAAGTACTATGTTGAAAAGGTAGGGAGAAAGTGGGCAACCTTGTCTAGTCCCTGATTTTAGTGGGATTGCTTCCAGCTTCTCTCCATTTACTTTGATGTTGGCTACTGGTTTGCTGTAGATTGCTTTTATTATGTTTAGGTATGGGCCTTGAATTCCTGATCTTTCCAAAACTTTTATCATGAATGGGTGTTGGATCTCGTCAAATGCTTTTTCTGCATCTAACGAGATGATCATGTGGTTTTTGTCTTTGAGTTTGTTTATATAATGGATTACATTGATGGATTTTCGTATATTAAACCATCCCTGCATCCCTGGAATAAAACCTACTTGGTCAGGATGGATGATTTCTTTAATGTGTTCTTGGATTCGGTTAGCGAGAATTTTATTGAGGATTTTTGCATCGATATTCATAAGAGAAATTGGTCTGAAGTTCTCTATCTTTGTTGGATCTTTCTGTGGTTTAGGTATCAGAGTAATAGTGGCTTCATAAAATGAGTTGGGTAGAGTACCTTCTACTTCTATCTTGTGAAATAGTTTGTGCAGAACTGGAATTAGATCTTCTTTGAAGGTCTGATAGAACTCTGCACTAAACCCATCTGGTCCTGGGCTTTTTTTGGCTGGGAGACTATTAATAACTACTTCTATTTCTTTAGGGGATATGGGACTGTTTAGAAGGTCAACTTGATCCTGATTCAACTTTGGTACCTGGTATCTGTCCAGAAATTTGTCCATTTCTTCCAGGTTTTCCAGTTTTGTTGAGTATAAGCTTTTGTAGAAGGATCTGATGGTGTTTTGGATTTCTTCAGGATCTGTTGTTATGTCTCCCTTTTCATTTCTGATTTTGTTGATTAGGATTTTGTCCCTTTGCCCTCTAGTGAGTCTAGCTAAGGGCTTATCTATCTTGTTGATTTTCTCAAAGAACCAACTCCTCGTTTGGTTAATTCTTTGAATAGTTCTTCTTGTTTCCACTTGGTTAATTTCACCCCTGAGTTTGATTATTTCCTGCCGTCTACTCCTCTTGGGTGAATTTGCTTCCTTCAAGATTAAATATAGAAATTAGTAGATTCCCTTTTCCCCATTTTATAGTTCTTCCCTTTTAAAAATTTTTCTTCATTCATAAACTGGAGGTTTCTGGGCGTCACTCACCTCTTCTGCTGGCAGTTACCTAATTAGTCCCAGGTTATTCTATGGAGGTTCCTTCACTCTGTGCATATGTGTCCTCCCATACCATTGTTTGCCGATCCTTGAACTTCTGACTTTCCTACCTCTACTTTTCATGTGTTGGCATTACAAGTGCATGCAGTGATACAAAAGCCTTCTTTGAAGTTCTATAGTATTTCCACTTATCCATGTCTATAAGGAATGGCAGGAATTTAGCAAGTAATGTAGTCTGGTAGTAAGTGTATACTTTCAGTGTGCAATTTTGCTTTGGTTTTTGTTGTGTTGTGGTTATTGTTGTATTGGTTTAGGATCTAGTGTAGCTTGTCATGGTCTTCATCTCCTGGTATTTATGTCTCTTCTTTCAAAGTGTTGGTTTGGAGGCATGAAGTGACCATGTGTTGTTCCAAAATATGACTTTTGTAAATACAATGTTAAAACATTTTTCATAAAAAAGAAAAGATATTGAAGAATTTTTTTGAGCAGCATTAGCCTCCATTTTATGGAATCCATTCCCATGTAAAAGAATCAATGGCAAAACATTAGATTTGTTTACACTGGGAATGACAGGAACAAGGATCATGCTAACCTCCCAACTTTTGGGTATATCACCAGCTCTGGACTCCTGTCCACGAGGTCTGAATAACGTGGCAGGAAACTACACACAAGAAATTCATTAAAACGAGGACTTCTCTAAAATAGAGAACCCTACTGCCAATGACAGTCAAAGCTTCTGGTTCTCCTCCTACTACCCACCCTGCACTCCTTTGGAATATAATTATTGAATATATTTTCTGGTCTCTCTAATATACAATGCAAATCAATCAATAGCCCTCTGATCCCTCTCTATTCAGCGAAAACAGGGATACATTTTTAGCCCTCAAAGGGATACTTGTAATTCTGGACACTTGAATTCTTCACCATAAATTTAACAACTTCTTACACTTAAAAATTTTTATGGGAAATTTGTGGTGATATGGAAATAGGTGTTGAAGGATGATTTTGTGCAGTGTGCTTTCAAATTCTGTTTTCTGTACCCAGATACCTGGTTGTAGCCCCAACTTTGGTATTGTCACTATTATGAAGTTTCACCTGACTCAGTATTTTATAAAATGTTTTCCATCATGTTCTTCATGGACAATAATCTTAGAACTGAACACCCAATAGTTGTGCAGGAAAGGCAAAGGGCTGCAATTTCAGGCCCAGAGTGAGTGTGTGGTGGGGGTCAAATGGGGATATAGATAAAGCAGCAGGGAAGAGCTTGGCTAAGAAGGCAGATATCAGGCCACATGGCTGAGAAGGGGTCTAGTCCAGAATTCCAGGATTAGAATAGCTCAGAATTTGCCCAACTATTGTACCTAAAGTTACTAATAAATATAAAGGTCTTTATGCAGGCTTGCAATACTGATTTTTTTTACAATTTACAACTGACTTACTTGATCATTTTTAAATGTTCGAGTACTAAAACCTTTAAGGTCTTGGTCATACCTTGACCTCCTTTAAAAATTACATTTATGGACACAGTACATATGCGATGTGCAATGCTCTCCAATGGATGTAGATGCAGTAGACATCAAATGATCCAGTGATGTTGCCAGTCCACAGGGAAGACAACCTTGAAGAAGTGCCATATGTGGCAATTTAGTAAAGTATCAAAGGCAAACTCTACAATGTGTCCCGTGGAGTGGATCCTGCCATTCATCACTAAGTTTTAATGACTTTGAGTGCATGGGCATTTTGTCATTATGCATGTCTCTGTACCCCAAACTCTGTAAGAAAGGAGGCTGGGGTCCCTGTAGACTGGATGGAGAGTTGTGAGCAGCCATGTGTATAGTAGGAATTCAACACAGTTTCCCTGGAAGAACAGCCAGTCCTCCCTCTTACCTGCTGATCTGTCTCTCTAGCCCATATCTATTAAGCTCAGCATAGAGAAGGCAGATGCAAAGGGATCTTGGTGTTCCAGACCAGCTTGAGCTTCATAGCAAAGCCCAGGCCAGGGCAGTTTATATAACTATACCCCATCTCCAAAGAGTATCCTGCTGGTAGTAACAAAAACATTTAATTAGTTTATAAAATTATTTAAATTTCTTAAAATAATTTTTATTCCAATTATTTAATACTTGTAAAAATATTCTGTGTCTGCTGAGATGGCTCAGCAATGAAAAGCACTTGCTGTTCTTGCAAAAATCTAGAACTGAATTTCTTGCATATACATGCAAGTCACAACCATCTCTAACTACACTTCCAGTATTTGTGGTGACTCTTTTTCTTCCCTTTTTTTCTTTTTTTTTCTTTCTTTCTTTTTTTTTTTTTTTTGTGTCTTTGAGACAGGGTTTCTCTGTATAGCCCTGGCTGTCCTGGAACTCACTTTGTAGACCAGGCTGGCCTTGAACTCAGAAATCTGCCTGCCTCTGCCTCCTGAGTGCTGGGATTAAAGGCGTGTACCACCACGCCCGGTGACTCTTTTTCCTATTACACACTCATAAACATACACAGAAACAGAGACACAGAAATAGGCAGAGACAGTGACAAACATATAAACACACACACACAGATATAGCTACAGATACAGACACACACAGACACACACACACATAAAAATATGTACAGCTTACATGTTTCTGCTAAGCATGGTTCTGTTAATTTTCTGAAATTAAGTAGAAAGCTGTTTTAAATGAATAAACACCCTATTAATTGATGGAAAAGTTAAAGTTCCTTGCCAAAATGTAAATTTCAAAAATATTATCTATTCTATCCACCATCATTATGCCTTGAAAATGTGTAATTTTCTTTTAAAATATCATTCTTACATGCAAGTAGTTACAATATCTTCAATAAGCCTAATGTCTCAAACTCTCAGTTCATGGCATGGTCAGTATGACTTAGTAAAATCCACCTAGGAAGAATTACCTTGAGGCCCATTCACTTTGTAAGTGAGAAGAGATCCTGTCATGAAAATGATTGGGCATTGCTGACTTACCCTCCCCCAAGCTGGACTCAGAAGGATGTTGTCAACAGGACCAGCACAAGCTTTGGGGTAAGCATCAGGTCCCCAGACACTGCTTCCAGGATAATAGTCCACAGAGGTGGGTCTGAGGTGGGAAACAGGACTCTAGAGATGCGGCACCCAGGAGTTCATCTTTCCATTACCCACCCACCTGTCCCTGTCACTTCCATAGACAAGTCTAGGAAGGGCAAGCAGCCTCCCTGATGTCAGGTGTATGAAATGAAATGGGAAATGTTCACAGTCAGCCTCTACTCATCATCCAAGTTGAGTCTCAACCAAAGAGTCTCTGTATTGGATTGGAGTGGTGGGTGGTGCATCCTTGACTGTATCAGAGTGGAGAAGTTGAGCTCAGGACAAGCAAGGAAACATGCAGTCATCTCTCTATGGTTTTTCCTTTTACTGAAAATAGATTTTTTTCTTCCATAGTATATTCTGATAAGGGTGTCCCCTTTCTCTACTCCTCCCAGTTTCTTCCCATCTCTCCAACCATCTGGATCTGCCCACCTTTTGTACCTTTTTAGAAAACAAACAGGCTTCTTAGGGATAATGATACGGTAAATAAAATATTATTGTTGTGGTCTCCGAGTCCACCACGGTCAGCGGAGTGATGATCTGTGGGAGGCAAGCAGGTAGTTTGGTTTAACAAGTCTAAGAACATAAAGTATTGGTTGAAACTTAAGGAGTCTGACCCCAATAGTTTATTTCAGGCATATTTAAACAAAACACAATTTGGTGAAAAATTTTCCTGGTGACAATTGAGCCAATCATCTCTGCACAATAAGCTTAAGATGTGACTGTTGGGTTTGTGGGTTCAGGAGTTGCCCACAAACCACATGGAGACCAATCTCAGTAAGACAGCGATGATTTATGGAATATACACCCTAATTCTGATCGATCAGAGCCACAGCTCAGTATCTGGGTGCTGAGCTATGATGCTGAACATCTCTCAGGGCCGGCTTATGAAGGAAAAGCCACAGCGAGCTCATGCACAGGTGCAGGATGTGCTGCCTGGTGGTCGGCTCTGACGCAAGCTGTTTTCCCTAATAGACAGAACAGGTCTAACTGACCATTATTCTGATTGGTCCTCAGTGGAGCTTACAGACGTGGCAATTCTTTTTTTTTTTTAATTTATTTTTTTAATTAGGTATTTTCTTCATTTACATTTCAAATGCTATCCCAAAAGTCCTCCCTCCCCTCCCCTCCCCCTCCCACTTTTTGGCCCTGGCATTTCCCTGTACTGAGGCATATAAAGTTTGCAAGACCAAGGGCCTCTCTTCCCAATGATGGCCATCTTCTGCTACATATGCAGCTAGAGACACGAGCTCCGGGGGTACTGATTAGTTCATATTGTTGTTCCACCTATAGGGTTGCAGACCCCTTCAGCTCCTTGGGTACTTTCTCTAGCTCCTCCATTAAAATTAACAAATATCAGGAATATAATGACAGAACATAACAAGCTAGGTTGAGTTCAGCAAAACCCTGATCTATGTCAAGTTATTTTTCTGGGTCAATGACAGGGAGGCATATTACAGCAACAATATGAGATAGCTAGCAGTCATGGGACAAAATGTCTACAGTTATTCTAGAGGGGCGGACCTTACAGTGACGACATCAAAACTCTTGGTAAACTACATATGATATCTTCCATAAAGATTGTTTTTATAGATTGACTCTGTGTGACACCTTGCCTGCAGTCAGTTGTGTAGGCATTTTCTTCATCAATGTGGGCCTTACAGTCAGTTTGTGGAGAACAATCCATACTCTTGGCAACAGCCTGGGTTGTTTGAGGGATTCCCTTGGGACCTTTTTGGCTAACAACTCAATTAGACAAATTCCCATACCAGAAGCTTCATTTGATGACAAGAAATGTGAACTTGGGCCTCTGTCTTCCCCACTGTTTGGTGATTTCATTTTTATTTCCCTCATATATGTAAACATTTTAAGAATCTTATGTGTTAGGTTTCCATACTACCCCAAAATAGCCTTTAGTTTTAGCTGTCTCTCCATGAATTCCCTCCCTTATCCTCCTCTCCTTCTACTTCCCCACTAGATTCTCCAGTTCCAGCTCCCCATCCATCCATGACTGTTTATTCTGCTTCCACTAACTATTTGCTCCCACCCCTACTTCTTTATTCTGTCGAAGTAGAAATTTTAGGGTTCTTTGGAAAGTCAGTTGTGTCTGATGGTGTTTTTCTGGGGCAAACATGTGAAGAACATTTCTCTGAAGCAATCACAGATGAAAGGATATTTTGCTAAAGCAAACATGGGAAAGAACACATGATGGATTCTTTGCTAATGACATGCATGCTTTGGTCTGCCTCACATTGTCTAATTGAGTTCCTTTTGTCATGACTCAATGTCATGTCATGACCATAAGAGAGAAATTCACAAGAAAACTTGTGGTGGTATGTTGACAGCTTCTTGACGATTGGCATACTCATGCTGATTGGCAGAATACTATCAACTGAGTGTGATTCACTGCTGAAGCAAGACAGGCGGTCAGGGAAGACCCATGGAGGATATGTGATTTTTGGAGTGAGTATAAATAAGGATCAATGGTCTGTGAGAAGAGATTAGCTTGCTTGCAGAGTGCTGTTCAACTCTTGTCAGTCTCCAGTTTTCACTGATCTTTCTGATGTTGTTGTTGCAGAAAACATTTCCTCGAATTCCTGTTTGTCCTTGTCCAGCTTACTTGTGACATTTCAGCTGAGGCCTGGCACTTCTGCTATGTTGTGTCACTTCTGCTGATTGTGTTTGCTATCCCTACTCTACTGAACTGTATTGCTGGGATTTCCATGAAGTGTTGGTGAGTGTATCGAGCTGTCACTGGTGAGCTGTGAACTGAACTGCTGTTTTCCTGACAATAAATGGATTTGCCCAATGAACCATTTCTAAACTCGTCTTCTTCCCCCGCCCGCCATATCCTTTCTCTTCCACTATGTCACGTGGATTGTGTGCTAGAAGGGAGATTAAAGCATGTAAGAACCATCATTAAAAGTAGGCATTGAAAAAAATTAAATTTGGGGAGGAAAAATAAAAGAAAAAAATTAAATTTTCACTCTATCACTTGTTTTATAGATTGTTCTAAACAGTGCGAGATGCAATCTCAACGTAGTTTTGATTTACATTTCTCTGATGACTAAGAATGTTGAACATTTCTTTAAACAATCATTTTCTTTCCTCTTTTGAGAATTCTCTGGACTCCATTTTAAAATTCAGTTTTTTCTTTAAATCTCATTTTTTGAGTTTAATTTTGTCTATTAGCCCTCTATCAGATGTGTAGATGGTAAATATCTTTCACATTTTGTAGGCCAACACTTTGTCTGAATGATAGTGTCCTTTGTCTTATAGAAGCTTTTGTGTTTCATGAGGTCCCAGTTATTAATTGTTGATCTTAGTTCCTGTGTTATTGGTGTTGTTTAGAAAGTCATCTCCTATGCCAGTACATTCAAGGCTATTGCCCACTTTCACTTTTATCAGGTTAAGTGTGTGTAGCTGGTGTTTGCTACTTTGTGTGTTCTTCTTTCTCCCGCTCTCTCAATTAGGGATTTCCTGCTGTGGAGAGACACCATGACCAAAGCTACTCGTATAAAGGACATTATTTAATTGGGGCTGGCTTTCAGGTTTAGAGGTTCAGTCCATTATCATCAAGGTGTGAGCATGGCAGTGTCCAGGTAGATGTGGGCCTGGAGGAGCTGAGAGTTCTATATATTCATCCAAAGGTAGAGAGGAGAAGAGAATTCATTTTAGGAAAGATTCCTGCGATTAATAAGTGTTTCTGTTACTATTAAACATTTATCAATC
Source organism: Mus musculus (assembly GCF_000001635.26). NCBI lineage: Eukaryota > Metazoa > Chordata > Mammalia > Rodentia > Muridae > Mus > Mus musculus. The sequence goes on from NC_000083.6 coordinate 36,304,565, forward strand.
ACTAGATATTAGCTCACCCTTTTTGAGCATATCTCTGCAGATCTACAAAGAGGTACTGTCTTGTAGTGATGCTATACGGCCAAATAGATTATTTCTTAATTCATAATGATATGTTAAGTTCATTTGGTTTATAACACAAGTTAGCTGCAGCATTTCTCTGCTTAGTTTTTGTCTGGATGACCTGTCTGTTGGTAAGAGTCAAGTAGGGAAGTATCTCACTGTCAGTGTTTGGTACAATATGTGATTTAAGCTGTACTAATGTTCTTTTATGAATTTGAGTTGCAATATACTTGGGCCATATGCATCAAAAATTGCAATGTGCTCTAAGTGGACATTTCACTTGATGAGTATATATACCTTTTAATTAGTTTTGTGTTGAAGTCTAGTTTGTCAGATATTAAAATGGCTATACCAGCTTTCTTCTTAGGTCTATTTGCTTAGAATATCATTTTTCACCCTTTTTACCCTGATGTCCATCCTTGATGTCAAGATGTGTTTCTGTTTCTTGGATGCATTGGAAGGTTGCATACTGTTTTTATATCCATATTGTTGAGACCATTGATATTGAGAGATGATAATGAGCGGTGTTTTTGATTCCTGTTATTTCATTGATGGTAGTGATTGTTGTTGTCGGTGTGTGTATTTGTTTCTTATTTATTTATTTATTTATTTATTTATTTATTAGTTTTTCGGGACAGGGTTTCTCTGTATAGCCCCGGCTGTCCTGGAACTCACTCTGTAGACCAGGCTGGCCTCAAACTCAGAAATCCGCTTGCCTCTGCCTCCTGAGTGCTGGGATTAAAGGTGTGTGCCACCACGCCCAGCTGTGTTTCTCCTTTATTGATTTGCTGGTTTGGCATTATTTATTTTTGTGTGTGGTTCTTTATTTCCTGTGTGTGGATTATTTATTTCTTAGGTGTGGTTGGCTCAAGTTTTCCTTATCTTATTTTCTTTAGAGGTTGATTTTTAGCTAGATATTGCTTAACTTTTTTTGTGGTTTCTTGAGATAGGGTTTCTCTGTATAGCCCTGGCAGGCCTGGAACTCATTCTGTTGATCAGGCTGGCCTTGAACTCACAATTTCACCTGCCTCTTCCTCCCAAGTTAAACTTTGGTTTTATCATGGAATGTTCTTCTTTTCCCCAAATGCTGTGATTGTTATTTGATTGATACTTTTTTCTTAGTAGTAGTCTTAGACTGGCACTTGTGGTGTCTTCAAGTTTTAGAACATCTGTCCAGGCCATTCTGGGTTTTAGGATCTTCATTGGCAATGCAGGTGTTATCTAATAGGTCGGCCTCTGTATGTAACTTGGTCTTTTTCCCATCCTCCTTTTAATGTTTTTCTTTGTTCTGTTATGTTTATTGTTTTGATGGTTATGTGACAAAGGGACTTTCTTTTCTAGCCCAGTCTATTTGGTGTTCAGGATGCCTTTTGCACCTTTATAGGCATCACCTTCTTCAGGTTAGGAAAATTTCCTTCTATGATTTTGTTGGAAATATTTTCTGTGACTTTGACCTGTGTTTTCTTTTGGTTTTTGGAGTCACAATCCCTCTGTGTATTGCTGGCTGTCCTGGAACCCACTGTGCAGACCAGGCTTGTCTGGAACTCAGAGAGCCACTTGTTTCTGCCTCCCTAGTACTGGACCTGAAGGTGTGAGCCACTCCCACCAGCTTGACCTGTGTTTCTTCCCCTTTTAAAATTTCTATTATTCTTAGATTTGTCTTTTCATGGTGTCCTGGATTACCTGAATGTTTTGTGCCAGGATATTTTCAGATTTAACGTTTTCTTTACTGAAGGACCTATTCTGTCTATGATTTTGCTGAAACCCCTTAGATTCTCTCTTCCATTCTTGCTATTCGGTTAGTGAGGCTTGCCTCTCAGGTTCCTGTTAGAATTCCTAAATTATTTACTTCCATATTTCCCTCAGTTTGGGGTTCCTTTATTGATTCTGTTTCTACTTTCAGGTTTTGAACGGTTTTATCCATTTCCTTCCACCATTTGTGTTTTCATATATTTCGTTAAGGGATTTTAAAAAATTATTTTCCTGTTAAGAACCTCTATTCTACAAATAAAGGGAATAAAGGCTATCTTAAGATCCTGTGTGTGTGTGTGTGTGTTTGTGTGTTTGGGCACACATACTTTAGCTGTGTTGTAACACTTAGTGTCTGCTGTGCTAGAGCTGTTAGGCTCTGTTGGATTTACATCCCCCGGGCTGTTACTGATTTGTCTTTATGCTGGCATATGGGTATCTGGGTTTGGAAAGATCATATTTTAGGTACCTATATCTGGTCTTTGTTGTTTGAGTATTTTGTTTATGTTAATATTTCTGTTTCATGTGAGACATAGTGACTGTGTATCACCTGATAGGGATTACTTCTAGAATCCAGATAGATGTAGCCACTGGGGATTCTAGGTAAAATGTATTTCTAGGTATTGGGAGCTGACACTTAGGAGTAAGGAAGGGCTAGGAGGGGGTGGGCTGTGTGTGTGGGGTCCACAGGAGGGAGGAAAGTAGGGTGTTTCATTGGGATCTGCTTATCCCCTGGTAATAGATGTAGAAAGTGAGGAGAGGCCACAGAGAAGAAGATCTGCAACAGAGGTGGAGATGAGAATGATGGGTCAGACTTGGAGTAATAGAGGAGTTACGTAGATCTGAAATTAGCCTCCATGCTTTCCTGGTGAAAGTGGCCTGCAGATTCCCAAGGAATGCCTGTTGACTTTGGGGACTGGGATAAGCCATGAGTGGGAGAGAAAGAAGTTTGGAGTAGAAGATTTGTGTGGTCCACTGTAGAAAGGGGGTAGACCAAAAGGGGAGTCACAGTAGATGGTTGGCTGTGGAACTGGGAATGAGCCTGGGGAATTGGATTTTGGGGAGCTGAGATAGAGGTGAAGATCTGTAGTTAGCCTATGTGTTTCCCAGGCTGGATTCTCTCTTCTTGATGTACTAGCCATTTGCAGATCCTTCCTTGACTTCCTTGCAATGATGGAGGGAGACCTGGAATTGTAACCTGCACTAATCCTCTTTATCCTCTACGTTGCTTTTTAAAAATTTTTGGATTTTTTACTTTGAGGTTATAATATAATTAATTGCATTTCTCCTTTCCCTTTTCTCTACACCATAAAACTCTCCCATTCATTTCCAAGTGGATGTTTTTTAAAATTTACTGTTATTATGTGCCTGCTCCGTGTGTGTGTGTGTCTGTGTGTGTATGTTCCACATTCAACACATAACACACACACACACACACACACACACACACACACACACACACACTCACACACACATGCTCTTATATATTACCTGCTCAGCCTATATAACAGTATTCGTATATATGTTTTCAACCTACGCATGTGGTATTGGATAACCACTTGATGCTTTCCTCTGTGGAAGACTATCCCCCCAACTCCCAGATTTCCTTACGTGCCTGTTGTTCTTTGTGGATGACTGAGGCCTCCTGGACTTTTCTTTGGTCACTTTGTCATGAATATTGGCATTGTCTCATTCAGCCCAGGTTTGAGCAGACATGTAGTTGGGATTTATGGACACAGCTACTGATATTCCTAAGAGGTGCTCTATCACAGCAAACTCCCTTTAGCTTCCATTCTTCCCACCCCTTCTCTGTTTGAATATATGTTCTTACATGCGGGAGAGTCTAAGGTGCTCTTTTTCTTAAACTTTTGTCACACCCACTAGATTAGTGTCTTTATTCCAGGTGCCTCCAACAGCAAAGGAAAGTCCAATCTCTGCTGAATGGGTAGTCAGATTTCCCCACTCCCAGTGTCTTGGTTATTCCAGGAATAGTAATGTGTGAAAGAGTGCTCACAATATAAGTGTCTAGAACTCACTAATATTAATAGTTATTCCAGAGTTTAGCATGGCCTTACCTGTGTTCAACACCTGCTCTACGTCTAGAGAGAGGTGGGTTCTTCTAATTAACCTAAGCATTAAAAATCCCTTGTTTATTAACTCCCACAGAGTGAAAAGAAATTTGCATGCATAGGTGTTCCTCATGCATGCTGCTAGCTCTTTTAAACCATTTGATTTAGGCCCCAAAGTAATCATAATTTAACCTTTGTATGGTAGCAGATTGTGAAGAACGGTCATAATCGTACATTTAATGTCATCATATGTTCATGTCTGCGTATCAGAATTTAAACAATCTTTGAAAATTATTAATGTCTCTTTAATATACTGATTACAAAGCAAACAAAACAAAACAAAACAACCCCAAAACAATCCAAAGAGCTTCATGAGCACTGCAGTGTCGCAATACCATATTTATAGGTTGTAATCTCCCTCTGGTTTTTGTTTGCTACAAGGTTCAGGTATTGCTCTCATTGTGTGAGAAAGTATTTATGCTGCATCTCAGCTACAAAAAATGATCCTGAGCCCTTAGTGATCTGTTCTTTGCCAGCTGACCCTGAAGCTTGTCCAGTAGATGGCAGTAGAGCAGCATGAAGGGAAAGCATGGCATTTCTGTGTCTTACTTAGGCTCCTAGCCAGGTGCCTGCAAAATGAGCCTCCAGCATCTGCTCCCATAGCACAGGAAGCAGCTGCAGCACCCAGTGTCTGCAGTACACAGCGACTCCCACAAACAGCAGCTTCACTCGGGAGTGGCCCGCTGTGATCAGGTTTTGGTTGGACTCTACTATATTAGAAGTCCTCCATTGAAGTCCTTTAAATCCTCTTCTTAGCAAGGAAAAAAAAAAAAAAGAAAAAATCACAGATCCTCTTCTTTCTCATAGACTAACTGTAATGATTAATCTTTTTTGTCAAGGTGAATGGATTTAAGGTCATATAAGAGACAAACCTTTGGGCATGCCTTCAAACGCATTTGCAGAGAGGTTTAACTAAAGGAAGGTGACACTATAATCCTAGACTGTAGCCCTAGACTAAATACAAGGGGTGGGGTGGGCAAGAAAAATCAGGTGACCATTGCATTCCTGGTTCTCAGTCTCCTGGTTGGCTGAGAGCAGAGCCAGCAGCCTCACATCCTGCTGCCCCAGAGATCCTATCCTGAAGTGGAACCTTAGGGATTCTTTGGAAAGTAAGTTTTGTTGGCAGATGCTGTTTTGGAGGGGTAAACACATGAAGGAATGCTTTCCTGCAGTAGATACTAGTAAAAGGATGTGTTGATGAAGCAGACATGTGAAGGAACGTTTCAATGAAGCAGATTCAGGTGAAAGGGTGTTTTGCTAGAGCAAACACTTGAAAGGACTCGTGCTCATTTCTTCACTCATTTTACGCATGTATTGATTCACCTTACATGCATTGTTGATCTCCTTTTCTCAGGAGTCCATAGAGAGATATACACCAAAAGACTTCTGGTAGTCTGGCAACTTCTTGTTTTATCCTCGGACTCCAAATGATTGGTAGAGTAATTTCAGCTGATACAAACTCATGTGGTATTTTGCTAAGACAGACTCACGTGCTGAGGCAAGATATGTGATGGTTGGTGGGGGAGGGGGAGTATAAATAGGACTCCATGGACTCTCAGAGGGACTTGTCTGTAGAACTTCTTGATCTTCGATTTGTTGAGAAAGGCACAGATGAGAGCTTCTAGTGTTCCTGCTTGTCCTAATCGCTCTTGCTGACTCGTGTCAATTTGGCTGAGTCCTGGTCATTCCTGCAAGTTTGTGCCACCACTGCTGATTGGTGTTTGGTATCTGGACTCTACAAACTGAACTGCTGGTAGATTGCTGAATATTTGAAAGTGTACTGAGCTGTTGTTGTTGATTTGTGAACTGAATTGCTTATCTGACAATGTCGATGGGATTTGCTCCAAACAACTATCTCTATACAAGCCCACTTTCCTGAATCCTAATAACATTTCTTTCCCACTACCTCTGGTTGGTGGTGGGCTAGAAAGGGTATTAAAGAATTTAAGAAACTATTAAAAGTCAGGTTGAGAAAAATGTAAGCCTACACTAAATCATCTTGTCACCCCTCCTGTGGGCCTGGGTACCAGAGGTTTTCCATGTATGTCTCTGTCCAGGACTGGTGCGAGGGTTCCAGGGAAAGGAAGTGAGTGCAGGCAGGGAGATGAAGTCTCTGCCTTGCCTTCCAGGTCCCTCGGTAACTGGGAGCCACTCTGATCTGAGTCAGATCCGGCTGGGCTGAAGGAAAACCAGCAAGGAGTGCAGCGGGACCCAAGTGTTACATACAGCTCTTGGAACAAAAGACTCGGATGAGGGAGTAGTTCTTTTTTAATTTATTCTTTTTATTAGATATTTTCTTTATATACATTTCAAATGCTATCCTGAAAGTCCCCTATGCCCCTATATGTTCCACATATAGGGGTTGCAGACCCCTTCAGCTCCTTGGGTGCTTTCTCTAGTTTCTCCATTGGGGGCCCTGTGATCCATCCAATAGCTGATTGTGAGCATCCACTTCTGTGTTTGCCAGGCACTGGAATAGCCTCACACGAGATAGCTATATCAGGGTCCCTTCAGCAAAATCTTTCTGGCATATGCAATGGTGTTCGGGTTTGGTGGCTGATTATGGGATGGATCCCTGGGTGGGGTTTTCTGGATAGTCCATCCTTTCATCTTAGTTCCAAACTTTGTCTCTGTAACTCCTTTCATGGGTATTTTGTTCATTTTTCTAAGGAGGAATGAAGTATCCACCTATTGGTCTTCCCTCTTCTTGATTTTCTTGTGTTTTGCAAATTGTATCTTGGGTGTTCTATGTTTCTGGGCTAAAATCTACTTATCAGTGAGTGCATATCTAATGACTTCTTTTGTGATTGGGTTACCTCACTCAGGATGATATCCTCCAGATACATCCATTTGTCCAAGAATTTCATAAATCCACTGTTTTTAATAGCTGAGTAGTACTCCACTGTGTAAATGTACCATATTTTCTGTATCCATTCTTCTGTTGAGGGGCATCTGGGTTCTTTCCAGCTTCTGGCTATTATAAATAAGGCTGCTATGAACATAGTGGAGCATGTGTTCTTATTGCCATTGGAATTTCTTCTGGGTATATGCCCAGGAGAGATATTGCTGGATCTTCCGGTAGTATTATGTCCAATTTTCTGAGGAACCTCCAAACTGACTTCCTGAGTGGTTGTACAAGCTTGCAATCCCACCAGCAATGGAGGAGTGTTCCTCTTTCTCCACATCCTTGCCAGCATCTGCTGTCACCTGAATTTTTCATCTTAGCCATTCTGACTGGTGTGAGGTGGAATCTCAAGGTTGTTTTGATTTAAACTCAGACACTATTGCATACACCAGCAAAATTTTGCTGAAAGGACCCTGATATGGCTGTCTCGTGTGAGGCTAGGCCAGTGTCTGGCAAATACAGAAGTGGATGCTCATAGTCATCTATTGGATGGAACACAGGGCCCCCAATGGAGGAGCTAGAGAAAGCACCCAAGGAGCTGAAGGGGTCTGCAACCCTATAGGTGGAACAACAATATGAGCTAACCAGTATCCCCAGAGCTTGTGTCTCTAGCTGTATATGTAGCAGAAGATGGCCTAGTTGGCCATCATTGGGAAGAGAGGTCGTTTGGTCTTGTAAACTTTATATGCCCCAGTACAGGGGAATGCTAGAACCAAGAAGTGGGAGTGGGTGGGTAGGGGAGCAGGGCGGGTGGAGGGTATAGGGGACTTTTGGGATAGCATTTGAAATGTAAATGAAGAAAATATCTAATAAAAAATTGAAAGATAAATAAATAAATAAAAAGAATCTACTTTGAACTTAGCTCTTTTTTCTTTTTCTTTTTCCTTTTAAAAATTTTTTCTGTTTTTTAGTTTTTCTTTTTTTATTAGATATTTTCTTTATTTATATTTCAAATATTATCCCCTTTCCTAGTTTCCCCTCTGAAAATCCCCTATCCCCTCCCTTTTCCCCCAACTCCCAAACCAAGCCACTCCTATTCCTTCCTGGCCCTGGCATTCCCCTATACTGGGGCAAAGAAAGTTCACAGGACCAAGGGCCTCTCCTCCCATTGATGACTGACTAAGCCATCCTCTGCTACATATGCAGCTAGAGCCACAAGTCTCACCATATGCTTTCTTTGATTGGTGGTCCCAAGGAGCTCCAGGGGTACTGATTAGTTCATATTGAGGTTCCTCCTATGGGACTGCAAAACCCTTCAGCTCCTTGGGTACTTTCTCTTGCTCCTTCATTGGGGACCCTGTGCTCTGTCCACTGGATGACTGTGAGCATCCACTTCTGTATTTGCCAGGCACTGGCAGAGCCTCTCAGGAGACAGCTGTTATCAGGCTCCTGTCAGCAAGCTCTTGTTGGCATCTGCCATAGTGTCTGGGTTTGGTGGTTGTTTATGGGATGGTTCACCAAGTGAGGCAGTCTATGGATGGTCGTTCCTTCAGTCTCTGCTCTGAACTTTGTCTCTGTAACTTCTTCCATGGGTATTTTGTTCCCCCTTCTAAGAAGGATTCCGAGTTTCTGGGCTAATATTCACTTATCACTGAGTATATATCATGTGTGTTCTTTTGTGATTGAGTTACCTCACTTAGGATGATATCCTCCAGATGCATCCATACTGAAAGTCTTTAGTTGTGCAGAAGAGATGTAGGCATTGTTTCATTTGCTTATCTTGGGTCTGAGGAGAGAAAACAAGGGGAAATAGGAGAGAGTGAAAAAGGGAGAAGAGACTTCTTGAGGTGGGTAGATCATGAAAGCCTGGCTCTGAGTGCCAGCCAGTTGTAGTAGGAGAGGCTCAGATGGAACATGGGAAGTCGTATCTCCAGGTTATTGATAGAGAAGTAGATAAAATAGCATAGAAGGTTGATATCTTCCCAGCTCTTGTGCTTTTAAGGCTTATCATGAACATAAGTGTTTTGTGTCTTTTATTTGGGAGCTAAATAATCAAAGGTGTTTAGAATCCTCCCAATCAATTTTAACGACCCTACACAGCCATACCTGTCTAGTTGTTCTATCCATGTGAACACCAGTGAGTTTGTGTGGGTTTTGTAGACTAGGACAAGGTCACCCCTATCAAGGCCATATTGAAACAGCACCCTGCCAAGCCCTTTGCACAAGTGATGCTATGTTAGAGGCTCCATTCTGACCTAAGAATCCAGCATGGAGACCCCTAACACCTGCCAAAATGAGAGCAAAACCAAATCCATCATAGTCCATAGGTCTGGGAAAGTGCCTGACTATACTCATGTTACATTTGGCCTTTGTAGCTCCATTCTTTGCTAACAGTTCTTGCTAACCGAAGGGTGTCAACCAGGATTTGTATGTGTGTGTGTGTGTGTGTCTGTGTGCATAAAAACCTTTTGGCTATATCATTTGGGCCAGTTCACTCTATAGCTATGCCCAGACTTTCTTTATACATCTGATATCCAGGCTCTGATATTACAAACAGAGAGAGTGTCTTAGAGCCCTCTGTCCTGAACAAAAGCCATGAGGATCAGGGCTCACAGACACTGAGTCTGCAAAGTAAGACAATATTAGTTAAGGTTCTCTATAGAAACAGAACATGGAATAAATATATGTTTGTATATGTTATGTGTATATATATGTATGCATGTGCATTTTTGCATATGTATATATGAGTATGTGCATGTGTGTGTGTATTTATATGTAGGGAGTGACCCTGTTTAAATGTTAACTGCCTTGTCAACCATAAGTGCTTACTTACAAATTTTTGGCCCTAGTGGAAAAGTACTAGCTTAGTTGAGATTTCTGTGGGAAATGTTGAGGCCCCTGTAGGAAAGTACTATCCTCAGTTAAGAACAAATAGCTATAGATCTTGTGGACAGGACCTAGCAACTCATTCTGTTCTGTTCCTCCTGCTGAACTTTTTACCTAGCCAATATCCTGCTTTTGGGAACAGGTGGGTTCCCCCAGAATCAAAGCGATTCTGCGTCATCCCCCTCCCCATATCCTGCTTCTGTGGGCATAAAACCTGCCTGGGAAAAATAAAATTTGTCAGTTTGATCAGAGGGCTTTTTTTTTTTTTTTTTTTTTTTTTTGACTTGCTGTCTGTTCTTTGTGTTTCCTTGTTCTCCAGTCTCTCCACAGGTGTTTCCCCAGACCCTGTTCAACTGTCCTGCGGGTCGGGACAAACTGGTGCCTGAACCCCAGGAGATCACAGAGGAGAGAATGCCGCTCTTCATTGGAGGGTAGGCCTACCTCTCATCTTGAGAAACGCCAGAAAGTGACTTTGGTTCCACATGACGCCACTGAGCAACCTATCTTGAGACAGTCTGGGAGGAATAAATAAAGGGGCGCAGATCTTAGGAGAAATACGGTAAGACATGCCACCCCCCCCCCCTTTTTTTTTTTTTTTTTTGAAACGGTCACTTTTTGTGATAGGGCTCAAGGAGTCACTCAAAACGCAAAGAACTAGGGTTAATAAAAAGTATTTAATATAATTTTTAGATTTTGTGTGAGATATTTGTCCATGGTTCCCCCAAAAGGGAACAATTGATGAGAAACACTGGCGCAGAGTTGGCGATTGCTTTAAAGATTATTATGAAGCATTTGGATCTACAAAGATACCCGTTACTGCCTTTAGCTACTGGTTCCTCATTAATGATAGTTTTAGATTCCCAGCATTTAGTGTCCGAGGGGGAGCGATTTGTTAAGGAATCCGCCTCTCCCCATCCTCCACCACCGCAGTCGCTGGAAGAGCAGTTTCTTAAAAAACTGGTCCCCTGTCCTCTGCTAACCTAGCGATTCATACAGTGCCGCCTTCCCCTTTAAGGGAAGGATCCTTGCCCGCTTCACCCTCTGTAAGTGATGTTATGGATCTTTCCTTGCCTCCACTTATGGAGGAAATTAGGATGGCTGACCTTTATCCTTCCCTCATTAATTTTGGTAACGAGCTGCTACCCGCTGAGGAGGAGGCTCTCATAGGAGAGGTAGCTCCACCCAAACCCGCCACAATCGCCCTGGCTCCTCTGCTGAGAAATGTTGCTACACTCCCATCTTTCTGCCACAACCCTTTGGGATTTTAGATGCAGTTTTTGATCCGTCTGCCATGTCCAGTGCCCGCCATCAGTTAATTGCTGAGGTGGCATTTCTGCGCAACATGGTAGAAACCGGAAATGAGCAAGTGCGGCTGCTCAGAGCTCTCCAGCAATTAGAGGATGAATGGCTTGATCTAACACCTCCCCACCCCGCCCCTGCACCTGCCTTTCATGTGCACCTACAGTTGCTGCTATCCTGGAGCAATGTGTCTTCCTGAGATGTGTTCTGTGCAGGCTGTGTCAGTCGCTCCAAATCACATCGTATTTGACCTGACTGACATTAATTTGAATATTGTGGATTTCTTTTCTGCTGCCTTTTCTGCTGGCAGTGAGTTCCAGGGCCAGCTGTGTTTCCCCTGCATAGGGTAATAGGAGTTACTAAGGGGAACTGTTTGCGAAGCTACCTCGGCCCCTAGGTATTGTTTTTTAGAATTTTTCTAATTTTTAGCAGCTGTCCTGAGATTCTTGAGTTTGAAGACATTTAAAACCCCTGCTCTGTAAGCATCCTCCTCCACAGCTAACTGGCTGAGCCAATCCAAAGGTCCCTCCCTCCCTTCTGCTCTGTTTGCAGCTGCTGCTTAATGATCCCCTTATACAATTTGTTAGGATGCATTCCTTGGTTTTCCCCAAAATTTGACTCCTTGAAGGCTCATTGGTGTTTACAGATGGTTCCTCAATAGGCAAAGCTGCCTTTGTTGTATAAGATCGGGTTACTTCAATGCAGTCCCCATATTCCTCTGCCCAGCTGGTGGAATTGTTTGCAGTCCTTCAGGTTTTTAAAATGTTACCAATGACCCCATTTAATTTGTATACTGACAGTGCTTACCTGGCTCATTCTACTCCTGTTTTAGAGACAATCCCTTATATTAAGCCTGCTTCCACTGCTTCCAAATTATTTGTGGAGATTCAATCCCTAATTATTAAAAGGACAGTGGCTTTTTTTTTTGTGGGACATTTGAGAGCCCATTCTGGCCTGGGTAGTCCTCTGTCGCATGGAAATGCCCTGACTGACGAGGCCCCTTGTGCAGCATTCCCTGCCCTACTTGATTCCATAGATTTGGCTAACCAGGCTCATGCTTTGCATTATTTAAATGCCTCTACCTTAAGCCAAATGATCAAGATTTCTAGAGATCAAACAAGAGAAATTGTTAAGTCCTGTGGTGGATGCACCACTCTGCTGCTGGTTCCTCACCTGGGAGTTAACCCTTGGGGACTCATCCCTAATGAACAATGGCAGATGGATGCTACCCATTTTCCCTCCTTTGGAAGGTTAAAATATGTGCACGTTATAGTTGATACCTATAGTGGATTTATACACACATCTCCCCTTTCTGGAGAGGCATCGCATGATGTGATAACACATACTTTACAGGGCATGTCTGCCATAGGAAAATCACAGATCATTAAAACTGACAATGGCCCCAGTTATACAGGAACCACGTTCCAACAGTTTTCTTCCCAGTTTGATATTAAACATGTCACTGGTCTTCCCTATAATCCTCAGGGCCAGGGCATCATAGAACGAGCCCATCAGACTCTAAAAAATATGCTTCAGTGGTTGACTGAAGTTACAGATGCTTATTTCCCCCTTGACACCCCGAAATGGGCTTAATTATGCTCTCTTTGTTCTTAACTTCTTGTCCCTGGATAATGAAGACAGGTCGGCAGCTCACCTCCTGTTGCATCCTAAGTCACAAGATTCTCACAATGGAAAGATCCCTTCACTGGACAGTGGAAAGGACCAGATCCCATCCTTATATGGGGACGAGGGTCTTCTTGCATTTATGACAAAAAATAAATAAATAAAAATGCTGGCCCAAGATGGCTACCAGAGAGACTACTAAAAGCTGTAAACCCGTCTGTGTCCAGAATGGAGCAATCATCTCCTCCTGAGACAAATCTCTTTTCTTTTTCAGATGCTGCTCCAGACGAAGATACTCATGATCTTGTGGCTGACTAGAATAACCACCAACCTTCAACTGCCTCCCGCCCCCAAATCTCCTAATAATAGGCACCTCCTTTGGAATTACACTTGGATGGACCTCTCAGAGAGAAATGATGTTGTTTGGACCCCTTGTAAGACCTCTACCAATTTGACTCATTCTTTTTACAGCAGGGAGGACTGTGTGCAGCTCTTAAGGAAGAGTGTTGCTTTTATGTAGATAAAACAGGAATGGTTAAAGAGAGCATGAGAAAAGTAAGAGAAGGCTTAGAAAAAAAGACAGAGAGAAAGAGAGAGAAAAAGAAGAGAGCTGGTATAAAAATTGGTTTTCAACCTCTCTGTGGTTGTCAATCTTATTTCCTTCCATTTTGGGACCGTTAGTTGGATTGTTTTTGCTTCTTTCTTTTGGTCCCTGGGCCCTTAATGGACTTACCAGTTTTCTGAAACATCAGATAGATGATTTGGCAGCAAAACCTATCCAAGTATATTATCATAAGTTAGCTACTGAGGACCAAGAGATTGGAGACGAGGTTGTTATTCCCTCCAGGGTGTTCCCAAAGGCCATCTCCACCCAACCTAAGGAAGGCGACTCCAGCCCCAGCACCAAGTAGCAAGGGGCCATCCAGAACCCCTCTGACTGGTGATCTAAGTTTTTGCTTGGGCTGTGAGGCAAAGCACTGCAAGGGAATGTAAAGCAAAAACTAAAAACATTTTTCTGGGTTCCCTGAGGGACAAGCCTGACTGCATAGGGGTTGATATACAAAAATTATCCCCTCTCCAGGAAAAAAGACATCAGGATAAGTATGGTCCCCATGCTTCACTGGACAACACCAGGAGGATGGGAGCCATTACAAGATCCCCTTTAGTCACTTGAGGTCAGGCCTCTATCCTTGCCTTAGCAAAGAATAAAATCGCCATGGTCCTTCTATACTAAAAGGAAGGGGGAGATGGGAGCCACCCTGTTTAAATGTTAACTGCCTTATCAGCCATAAGTGCTTACTTACAAAGTTTTGGCCTTAGTGGAAAAGTACTAGCTTAGTTGAGATTTCTGTGGGAAACGTTGAGGCCTCTATGGGAAAGTACTACCCCCAGTTAAGAACAAATCTATAGATCTTGTGGACAGGTGCCTAGCAACCCATTCTGTTCTGTTCCTCCTGCTGAACTTTTTACCTAGCCAATATCCTGCTTTTGGGAACAGGTGGGTTCCCCCAGAAACAAAGCGATTCTGCGTCACCCCCTTCCCCATATCCTACTTCTATGGGTATAAAACCTGCCTGGGAAAAATAAAATTTGTCAGCTTGATCAGAGTTGTTTTTGACTTGCTGTCTGTTCTTTGTGTTTCTTTGTCCCCCATTTTCTCCACAGGTGTTTCCTCAGACCCTGTTCAACTGTCCCCTGGGTCAGGACATGTATATAAAGGGGATTTATTAGAATGTCTTTAAGGCTGTGGTCCAGCTAGTCTAATAATTACTGTCTCGTTAAGGAAAGTATAAGAATCCAGTAGATGTTCAATTCATGAGACTGGATGTTTCAGTGGGTCTTCTGTATACACCAGAATCCTGCTGTAGACTCTAATGCTAGTGAAGGAATGGATTCTAACCAGAGTGAGGGGAGGCAGACAAGAGCAGAAAACATTCCTTCTTTCATGTTCTTTATAGGGGTTTCCAGCATAAAATTTGGCTCAGTATAAAGATGTATCTGCCCAATTTAGGAGATCCAAATTAAAAGTGTGTCTTCCCCACATGCCAAAGTTGACCCCAGACCAGCATCCTGTGTCCTGGGTGGACAGAGCAAGCCCAAGACAACCCCTGCTCAGTGCCACACAGAGGTAGGGCATAGCCCTCCTAAGATGTCCCAGCTCTGACTAAGAAAAGCAAGTGCATGGTGGAGAGATGAAAGAGAAAAAGAAGCAGAAGGATGTGTGAACAATGAAGGGAGCCAGAACTGGAGACTGGAGGGTAGTGAGGAACAGCCTGATATGAGTAGCTGGTGATGTATGGCCATGTTGAAGTCCTGGCCCAAGTTCTGTTAAGGGCATGTCCGGAATCATGGCCCTGCAGGAGAGGGGATATATTTCCATCAATAGCTAGTGGGTATCCCTGGTCTGGGATGCCACCTGGGACCATGTTGATGTCTGAGGGCCCTGTGGATCTGGCCATTATTGCCTGGGAATCCTGAGAGAGCTGTCCTAAATGTCTGAGAGCAGGAAAACTGTCCCTGCACCTCAACAGCTGCAGTACTCAAGAGAGCAGGCCTCATACCTCTCCCAGGAAGCAGTTTTCTGGCCATTTGTTTGCAGGGGATGTGGGTGAGCAGGCACCAAATATGTGAGCTTGGGAAAGCTGGCTCTGGCACACATCTGCCATGCAGTGGTGTGGTTGAAGGAAAGAGGCCCTCCCTTTATCTCTTGCCAGCTATGGCAGGTGGGAAGAGCTGGCTCTGTTCCTCACTAGCTGCAATTTTTGGCAAACTAGGCCCTGCACCTTGCCTGGACAATACAATAGAGCCCTGCTGGCATGGGTGCAGGAAAACCTGCTCCAAGGGCATGAATGCAGGAGAACTAACTGTCTCTTGCTGGTATAGCCCCTGGTGTGTTAGATGTGGGCAGTGATGGAGAGCCTGTCCTAATGGTGATGGTGCAGAATATCTGGCAGTTTAACTACCAACTCAGATAAGACCAAAGCAAAGATCCAGGGCTTTGAGTTGGCCCACCCCAACATGTATTCCATCTATGAAGCACGTGAAGGTGTTGACCAACAGATCTCAAGCTGCAAGATCTTCTTGACACAGGTCAACAACACGGTATCCAACAGGATTCCTGGTGAAGACCCAGTATTGATAGTATAGCAGAAGCCAGAGGTTTTGACCCACACTAATGGCCAATTACAATGAAATATTGCAAATAAAAAAGTATGGACAAATATACCATGAGACACATTGTGATACACTACAGTTTCCACAATGGGCTTCTTTCCCTCTTTTTCTTTTAGGAGGGAGGGTTTGCATGGAAAGAGGGTGGGTATGAATGGGATTGTGGTGCGTGTAGTGAATTTCAGAATGAATAAGTAAAAAGTTAAATAAAAAGTGGGTCTTTCCACCTCAAGATTTAGTGAGGAAGAGGAGGAGGAAGAGGAAGAAGAAGAAGAAGAAGAAAAAGAAGAGGAGGAGGAGATGAAAAAGAGCAACAACAACAACAACAAGGAGTTTGACAAGGACAAGAAGAAGAAACAAACAAGTAAACACACATTTGCCACAAGTACCTAGTCCCTTTGGTTTCAATTAATTTCTGATATAATTTTGACAGTCACAAATAGTTATTAAGTAAATATCTTAAAACTTACAGTTCCTAATGCAATCAATATAAACTGATACAATACACATGAGCATAATTATTATTGAGATCTACATAAATCCTAAGCACGTATGGGCATTTTTCCATAAACTGGTTGAGAATTACTGACTTATTGGGTACTGTGCTGGGACTCCCAAGGGCTTGTGAACAGGACCAGGAGGACATGGATCTGGTTAAAGAAATTAATTTCCAAACACTACTCCCAGGATTCTATGCCTAATTATTTGGTCTGTGTGAGGAAGAAAGCTGTAGTGATTCCTAGTTCCCTGAAGCTAATCTTTCTCTTATACAATACCTGTGCCTCTCACTCCTATTGGGAAGTGTTAGAACACTATGTAGTGCAGTTCTGACTCAAAGAGCCAGAAGGATGGTTCAGTGGTTAAGAGCAGTTCCTGAGTATCTGAGTTTGGTTCTCAGCATGCTTAATAAGGCAGTTTACAACTCTCTCAAATACCATCTCCTAGGGCTCCACTGCCTTCTTCTGCCATCCAAGGGCACTGTATTCCTGTACACAAATACTCATCTCCCACCTCTCTCTCTTTCTCTCCCTTACACATAGTCACATACACAGAAGGAGACATATACACAACACAAACACACACATAAACACACACACACACAGACACACACACACACACACACACACACACACACACACACACACACAATTAAAGGTCAGAAAGATATCTCAGTTGTTAGGAGCACTTGGTACTTGTCATTTGGTAATTAACAAATTAGCACTGGTTGTTAATTTCCAGGGGACCTGTGTTTGGTTTCTAATGTCTCCATGATAGGTCACAGCTGTCTGTAACCCCAGTTCGAGGGGACCTGAGGACCTCCTCTGACACCCATGGGCACTAGGCATACAAGTGTTACAGAGACAAGCATACATGCAGATAGATCAACCACAAAAATAAAACAATTCACTCTGTGGATCTTCAGATGGTGAAGGGGAAGGTTGGAGGTGACAGGCAAAGCAAAAGAGTGATAGCCAAGCAACCTGGCCAGCGTTGTTTCAGAGAGTCCTTCTGGTCAGCAGGAACAGTGGCAGACCCAGTCTGATGTAGGGTAGAGACAGCTCCATGCTGCATGTGTAAGGACTTCTGTTTAGAAATTGTAGAGGAATTTTAATTCAGCAATATGGTTAGTCTGGCAAGGGATCCTATTCAAAGATATAATCAGGCTGGAATGCAGACACACCATTAGTATACACCTTTTATCCCCAGCAATGAAGGAAAGATTAGTTTGTAGAAGTAAGTAACCATGTTTGAAAGTGACATCTAATTGAGGGCCAGACAAAATGATGAATTAGAGAAAGACTTGAAAGAACAAGATATCTCAGTTGTTAGGAGCACTTGGTACTTGTTATTTGGTAAGAGCACTGGTTGTTATTCCAGAGAACTTGTGTTTGGTTTCTAATGTCTCCATGACAGTTCTCAGCTGTCTGTAACCCCCATTCCAATGAAGGAAAGATTAGTTTTAGTAGTAAGCAACCATGTTTGGAAGTGACATCTATATGAGGGCCAGACAGAATGATGAAATAGAGAAAGCTTTGAGAGAACAAGTCTGAAATAGGATATGCTCAACTCTCATGAGAACAGCAGCAAGAGAGAAAAGTGTGGTGTGTGTATTGCAGTTTTACCATGACTGTTTTACAAAGTTAGATTACAGAGAGAACAAACAAGACACAGGTGAAGACAGAAGTAGCCAGAGAATGAGAAGGAGCCAGAGGATTTAGAACAGATTGCCAAAGTTAGTACGAGGCCAACAAAGCAATTCAGTCAGAAGCTGAGGAAAGCCACATTGATTCAGTCAGCTTAGAAGATTAGATTGTATGGAGACTGGAAGCTTTCAGGCCTAGGCCTAGGGAATAGTTATAAAAGAGAAGGACAGCCTCTGGGCTCAGACCAAGCCAGGAATTCCCACAGCTTGTGTCCAGCTCCAATCGTATCTTGTCATCTGGGGAAATAAAAGTTTCATTTACAAGAAACCTCTACTTAAGTGAAAATGGGACTCTAGACTTGGAAAGAAAAAAAATTAAGACTACCAGTATGAATCAAAGTTCAGGTTTATTAGGAAGAGACATTAACAGAGAAATATGAAGTTGAAGA
The DNA here is from genome assembly GCF_000001635.26 of Mus musculus. Taxonomy (NCBI): domain Eukaryota; kingdom Metazoa; phylum Chordata; class Mammalia; order Rodentia; family Muridae; genus Mus; species Mus musculus. The sequence goes on from NC_000083.6 coordinate 36,322,919, forward strand.
GAAAGAAAAGCACTCAGAAAAAGTCAGAGAAGACCCAAATAATGAATTTCAACTCCTGAAGACAGAGTTTCTATTTAATTCATCTTGCTTTGATTGGGTTTACTCATTAAATAAACTATAGGAAAAAGTCATACATTAAAAAATTACCCAAATCCTCATGTTAAAGATGACAGAATAAATGTACAGCTTACTGTAAACTAAAGGTCAGTTTTTGCTGGAGGTCTCCCAGACCTGTCTCTTTTTGACAGGATACAGACACATGGACATAGGTGTCAGCCATTGAAAGAAAAGCCAGGAGTTTTTGAAGTCACAGAAGGTTTGTATCTCACTCTATAGAAGGAAAAATGAAGAACAAATTCTGATTGGTGATTGTTAAACCATGATAGCAAACAAGCATCCATACTAACAACAATTCCAGTCTAGCAAGTGACCCCAGCTCAGGAATATGTTCTCTGAATATTTCCTATCCTACTGGGAGAGATGCATCAGATCTCTGGGCACTGTCCATGCCTATGGCAGTACAACATAAGACCTGTTAAGGGCCCACAGCAATAGGGCCCAGAGGGAAAATGTGTGAGCACACACAATGGGTTCCTGGCTTCCCTTTTGCAAGGGGCTCAGGAAACAACTCGGACTTAATTACTGGCAGCTGAATTATAGGTGCCTCTTTCCCACCTGTGGAAAGAACACAGCCAGTGAGAGACTGTGGAAGCAGTAAAGTTGTGGGAGTGGAAAATCTCCTGGTCAAACCCCAGGGAAGTTTCTTGAACTGGGACTGCAGCTCCGTGGATGCAGAAGAAAACACAATGGAAAATAGTAAATAAAAGGACTTAGTAGCCTTCTGTAGGTCTGTTCTCAGCAGGGACCTTCTCTGTGACATCTTTCTGTCTGTGGGGAATCACAATCAGGTCTCCATCTCCTGCATCAAGAGGGCAGTGGACCTTTCTATATTTCCCTTATGCTTTATGATAGAGTTAATGTCAGCACACAATTCCCAGTGCCTGAGTGGATACATCTTTCCTCTAATGAGGCAGGGTTCATTTATAGCTTGGTCTGCAGATCTGTAGAGAGACAAGCATTCAGACCCTTTCTTACCTTTATTTCCTCCACACCAGAAAAATCACCACAGTTCCCACCACCAAGGTTCCAAGAACCAGGCCGATGAGAATTGCTATGATGGGGATGGTGTGTGGAGGCTCTGAGGATGGAAAAGAAGGAAGAGTGAGGAGTCTGACCCTAGCTCTCAACCCTGATCCTGCTCTAGTTCATCAAAGAGCTCACACAATTCCTGACAGCAGTGTGTGTGCTCACACCCACTCCTTACCCCATTTTAGAGTGAGAGGCTCAGGTAACCCTTCATGGTGCACATGACATGTGTATCTTAGCTCTTCTCCAGAGGGAACCACCACAGCTGCCCACTTCTGGAAAGTTCCATCCCCTGCAGGCCTGGTGTCTGGCAGCTCCATGTCCTGGGTGAGGTTGTTCCCATCCCTCTTCCAGGTCATGGTGATGTCAGCTGGGTAGAAGCCCAAGGCCCAGCACCTCAGGGTGACATTCCCTTCAGGTCTTACATGGTGGGTCACATGTGTTTGGGGGGCATCTGATGGGAACAATTGGAAAATTCAGGTATTTTGTACTCCTCTGGGGGCCTGAGCAGTGCTCATGGGACCATCCCTGGAAAGGATGGGAGACGTGGATGAGGGAGGGAGCAGAGTCCACACAGAAGCCTACACTCAGGATCTGGATGATCTATTCCTTGGAATATTTTAAAATAACCATGAGCCAACACAGAACAGGAAATTCTAGACAAATAGACTTCTCTTTTTGATTGGGGAGGGGGTCTAGGGACTCAGCAACCCTGGAGTCAGACATTCAATGTCATCGTGCATGGACAGTGATCAGGCCTGAGATGGAAGTGAACTGCTGTTAATGGACACACTGAATTGTCCTGGGAGAAGGCGGAATCCTCTGGAGAGTCCCTCTCTCATGTTGAGTCAGGAAACCTAGGAGCCCTCTTTCCCACTTTGATGCAAGACAGTGTAAGCATTCCAGCTGCTCCCTGCTGAGGAGGAGGCCTCAGGGAGGCAGGAGCTCCAATCTCAGAAAGCAGAAGGGGTTGTCAAGGGCCTCTCTTACCAGAGCACAGCAAGGTCTCCTTTCCAAGGTCCAGGTATCTAAGAAGCCTTTGTACACACTCCCCTTGCAGGTAAGTCTTCCTCCGTTTTGCTTCACCTGCATCCTCCCACCTGCTCTTCGCGTGTTGAGCTCCCTTGCCCTCTGCAGTCCAAGAGCTCAGGTCCTCATTTAGGGTTAAGTAATCATAGCCATAGTAGGTGAGTCGGTAGTGACCGCCGAGGAAGCTCCCATCATTAGCCACATTGCAGCCATATACTTCCTGCAGGGTGTGATAACCTGCCCCACCCCCATTCAGCCCCTGGTCACTGTGAGGCTTCTACCCCCCCGCCCCGGGATTTTGTCCCCAACTAAACCCCTAACCAGGTCACAATCTATGGTTCTCTTGGGTCTAAGGTCTCCAGGGGTCCCTTTGTCTATGGATGCATCTCTGACTTGGGGACCTAGAGTCGAGCTTATTGGGGTCAGATCATGAGGACATTGAGATGTCATGACCTCAGAGCTGAGGTGACTCACCATCCATTTTGTGTCCATTTTTTTTCACCATTAACCGAAGAACTTGTCTCTCTACCTGTGACAATTCCAGAACTCTTGATGTCTCCTTTTCCCAATATTCAGGTGGCTCCAGCTCTATCCATGCAGCTCGAGGTTGCATCCCTGCAGATGGGTCTTTGCTGTCAAATCCCTGATACTGTATGGAGTCTACATAGCTGACCTGGATGAACCGGGGCTCCAACATGCCAGGCTCCAAAATTACAATGTTGAAAGTCTGCAGCCAGTGTGATCCTGTGGGTGGTGCACATTGAGACCCTGCCTCTTCAGCCTGGACCCAGAGCAGTTTGGAAGAGAGCAGAGCAGGGGTGGTGGTGTGTGTCTGTGGACCTGAGATGCAGGCGAGGGTCAGGGGTGATCCAGCTAGGGGATCAGGAATGGTCTCGTTAGACAAGGGAGAAGATTCAGAGACAAGGATTCCAGGTGCTGTTTCCTGCTCCCCCAAAGGCCAATTCCCTCCAGTCCCGCACCCACCTGCACAATAGTGGTTCAGGTCCAAGGCCACCATCAGGAGGAGCAGGAGTGTGCAGGGTCCAGTGTTCCTCATCCTCTCTGATGAGTGGAGTTTCAATTGGGCCCGGTATCTCTTCACTTTACAACCCGATGTGGCTGATTCTGATTGGCTTCTAGTAGGTTTCCCAAAGGTAGTGACGTAGACCTGATGGGGTGGGTCTTGGACCAATTCCTGGGTGTAGGGGATTTCTAGGGTACTGCTTCCCCACCTTGCACCAGTTCTACACTTTGTATTGTGGCATCAGTGTCTAAGCACTTGTCTGTCCTCCAGTCCAGGTTACAACATCCTTGAGTCCTAGCCCAGAGGCCTGTAAGTCAGCAATTGTCAAACATTTCAATGTTAGAATCTCTGTACATGCTCAGACATTGTGTAGCCTTCTGTGCTGATTGTGTTTGTGTGGATTATATCAATCCATAACTATCATGGTAGGAACTGGACATTTTGAGATTTTTGATTCAATGCAGATATTGATAACTATTTGCATGTAAGGTGAATGAAAAGAGAAAGGACAATTTTCTGAAATGGAAAATGCCATCCTATGATCGTTTTGGATATTTAACATTTCTGGGAGTCTTTATTTTCATCTTCCCCACCACAAATCATAGGATTTTGTGTATTCCTTTTAGCACTTTTTTTAAAAATATTTGAAACACAGAAAAATGCAGTTGCACAGATATATATTCCGAGAAACAATTTGAAGACTTCCTTTTATTTGTATGTATTTTTGTGTGCCTCTGTGTGTATACAAGGTACTCATAGATTTTAGAAGAGATAGTGGGAAACCCTGGATCTGGCATTAAGGAACATGTGACCTGCCTGACGCAAGTGCTTGGAAATCAACTGTGGTCGTCTGCAAGAGCAACAAGGACCTTTCATATTAGTTTTCTTTTGAAACAGCATTCCAGTATGTAGCCTGGTTGGTCTGGAAGTGGTTATGTAGTCCAGGTTGGTGTAGCACTCAGACATCCATACTACTGGCTCCAAAATGCTCAGAATAAAAGGAATTTGCCCACCAAGTGGGTAATTGTAAATTTTTCTCATTGATTAGTCACTAAATGGGCACAGGTGGCCAAGGACATCAAACATCATTGATTTTTTTTTCATTATTAGCTGCGTTCATATCCAGAGGAGAATCTTGCACATTGAATGGATGCTAGGTTAATGAATGTTCTTTTAAAGTACAATGTTCTTTGACCAGGTACTTTATGTACAATTGTCAAAAAGTCAGTCATTAACATGGCCAAATATTTTCCATAGAAAACTTGGGAAGCTTTAAGAAGCCCTTAAGTTGACTGTGATGAATTCATGTACTCAAAATCATTAATGCTATCTTGGGAGCTTAGATATTATCTTTGTTGTAGTCAACTGGGTAAGGGATCAGTTGCTGATGAATGAACTTTTTAAAAATTTTATGCTGTGGGAGGAACAATACATTTCTAACTAGACTGCAAAGGAGTCCAGGCTGGGCAGGAAGAAGAGCTCTCCACCAGCCCTGTGTGGCAGCAGATGCAGGTTCCACATTTTGGAAAAATAGTTGATCCTTAGGCAGGTCCTTTATTCAGCTATCTGGAATGAGATCCACTACCTGTAAATGAGGGATGTCTAGACTGGCTGCTGTACAGTTCTGTGCAGTTTACAAGAACCTCTGTTCATGTCACTTGCAGTGATGTGACTCTGAGTTCAGTCCTGGCTGGTCACAATTCAGTCCTGGTTGGAGGATCTGGGCTCAGGGCTGGAAATGCTGCTCTGAGATGTCAGCTTCCAGTATTCTGCAGCCTATGATTTGCCTGGAGGGGAGGATTTCCTTTTGGGAGTCTTGGAACAAGCTTGAGCGATTCCCTAGTGATCACCTGTTTTGTTTTCTGATCTCTTATTAATGGCCTTCACACTGCTGCCGGCATATGTGACTCAGTGCATTATCCAAAGCAGTGCTTCTCACCCTTCCTAATGCTGGAACCCTTTAATACAGTTCCTCATGTTGTTTGACCCCCAACCCTCAAATTACCCTTTTTACCACATCATAAGGGTCATTTGTATTCTAATCACAATGTAAGTATTTTTGTATATAGAGGTTTGCGAAAGCAGTTGTGACCCACATGTTTGAAACCACTTATCTAAAATGCTGTGGTTAGGCCTTTGTTAAGAGCTAGATTATAGTTAATTGTGTAAATCTTTGGAATCCTTATTTCTCTTTGATTGTGTTAAATTGACATGGAATTCATGAACATGAGGCTATTAGAGTGTGTCTTCATAGCAATAGAAAACCTAAGACATTGTAAAATATCATTTAATATTAAAAATACTCTCTAACAGAATTCTTCTAATGTAGAAGGCAATGGTGGTGCATGCCTGTAACATCTGTCATTGGGAAGCAGAGGATTTCAAGCCTTCCTGAACTAGAGGGGATTCATTTCTTTCTTTTTTTTTTTTTTTAGACTTTTAAAACCAACCTTTATTTCTGCACTTTATGCTATATAGATCATCCATCTTCCCCCTTCATTATTATACATTTCCCATGGTATTGTAAGTTCTAAAATATCATTGAGATTATTATTTTTTTCTTTTTTTATTACGTATTTTCTTCAATTACATTTCCAATGCTATCCCAAAAGTCCCCCCCCCCCACTCCCCTACCCACCCATTCCCATTTTTTGGCCCTGGCATTCCCCTGTACTGGGGCATATAACATTTGCCTGACCAATGGGCCTCTCTTTCCAGTGATGGCCGACTAGGTCATCGTTTGATACATATGCAGTTAGAGTCAAGAGCTCTGGGGTACTGGTTAGTTCATAGTGTTGTTCCTCCGATAGGGTTGCAGATCTCTTTAGCTCCTTGGATACTTTCTCTAGCTCCTCCATTGGGGGCCCTGTGATCCATCCAATAGTTGACTGTGAGCATCCACTTCTGTGTTTGCTAGGCCCCGGCCTAGTCTCACAAGGGACAGCTATATCACCGTCCTTGCAACAAAGGCTTGCTAGTGTATGCAATGGTGTCATCGCTTGGAGGCTAATTATGGGATGGATCCCTGGATATGGCAGTCTCTAGATGGACCATCCTTTTGTCTCAGCTCCAAACTTTGTCTCTGTTACTCCTTCCATGGGTGATTGTTTCCAATTCTAAGAATGAGCAAAGTGTCCACACTTTGGTCTTCGTTCTTCTTCAGTTTCATATGTTTTACATATTGTACCTAACAACATAAACTTTGGGATTCATTTCTTAAAGAGCAAAAACAAGGACAAGAGTTCACATTGCAATTAAATACTTCCTGTCTACAAATCTTATCTGAAATGTTACTGCAATCTTTTCTCCACACACATAAGTAGACACGTTTCAGATTGTCTCAGGTGAACTAGCTGTCCTGGTACACTAGCAGGAGGATCAGGAGTTCAAGACCATGGAGAATCATGGTGGAGAGGAAGACACCGGATCGCTCTGATAGACTGTCCAGAGAATGAACTGGGGAAATTTAGACAACAGCAGTCAGATGAAGTAAGCCAAGGCTAGAAATCTCTAGTTTATTTGCAAAGAAATAAAGGAAATGAAATAGAGCAGATCAGGGAAGAGTCCTCCTGTTGTGTACTTTAGGATCCTGAAGATGAATTTGGTGGGTAGGCAGCAGTCACTGGCTTCGTTTTTCTTCTTCCCTGTTTTGAGAAAAGGAGAGTTAACCTTCCTCAATGAAGCACTGAGCACAGGTCTAACTCACTGTAGAAGCATGATGGGGCTGGGACACTCGGGAACACATGGAAACATCTGCCAGGAATAAGTAAGGGTGGCTTGGATAAAAACTATCAGAAGCAGTGAGTGATGACAAGAATCATGTACCTTATTAGCAAAGTAGAAAAGGAAACAGTAGAAAGCAGAAGGGAAAAGTCCAGAATTCATAAAGGGGGAACTGTGGGCCTAGTGAGCATCCATACTGAATAGAAGTGCCCGGAGCTAAAGATAGAAGACCTCTGAAAATTCTATTGTGCTCTCAGTAACAGATATTTTTATTTTATTTTCTTCATTTACAATTCAAATGCTATCCCAAAAGTCCCGTATACCCTCCCCTCTGCCCTGCTCCCCAACCAACCCACTCCTGCTTCCTGGACCTGGCATTCCCCTGTATTGGGGCAAATTATCTTTGCAAGACTAAGGGCCTCTCCTCCCAATGATGGCCAATTAGGCCATCTTCTACATATGCAGCTAGAGACATGAGCTCTGGGGATACTGGTTAGTTCATATTGCTGTTCCACCTATAGGGTTGCAGACCCCTTCAGCTCCTTGGGTACTTTCTCTAGCTACTCCATTGGGGGCCCTGTGTTCCATCCAATAGATGACTGTGAGCATCCACTTCTGCCAGGCACTGGCATAGCCTCACACGAGACAGCTATATCAGGGTCCTGTCAGCAAAATCTTGCTGGCATATGCAATAGTGTCTGGGTTTGGTGGTTGATTATGGGATGGAACCCCAGATGGGGCAATCTCTGCATGGTCGTTCCTTCCATCTCAGCTCCAAACTTTGTCTCTGTAACTACTTACATGGGTATTTTTTTCCCCATTCTAAGGAGGTACAAAGTATCCACACTTTGGTCTTCCTTCTTGAGTTTCATGTGTTTTGCAAATTGTATCTTCGGTATTCTAAGTTTCTGGGCTAATATCCACTTATCAGATACTGCATATCAAGTGAGTTCTTTTGTGATTGAGTTACTTCACTCAGGATGATGCCCTCCAGATCCATCCATTTGCCTAAGAATTCCATAAATTCATTGTTTTTAATAGCTGAGTAGTACTCCATTGTGTAAATGTACAACATTTTCTGTATGTCCTCTGTTGAGGGACATCTGGGTTCTTTCTAGCTTCTGGTTATTATAGATAAGGCTGCTATGAACATAGTGGAGCATGTGTCCTTATTACCAGTTAGAACATCTTCAGGGTATATGCCCAGGAGAGGTATTGCTGCATCTTCTGGTAGTACTATGTCCAATTTTCTGAGGCCGCCAGACGGTCTTCCAGAGGTGTCATACCAGCTTGCAATCCCACCAGCAATGGAGGAATGTTCCTCTTTCTCCACATCCTTGCCAGCATCTGCTGTCACCTGAATTTTTGATCTTAGCCATTCTGACTGGTGTGAGGTGGGATCTCAGGGTTGTTTTGATTTGCATTTCCCTGATGATTAAGGATGTTGAACATTTTTTCAGGTGCTTCTCAGCTCTTCGGTATTCCTCAATTGAGAATTCTTTGTTTAGCTCTATGCCCCCCACCTTTTTCTTTTGGGCACAGGGTTTCTCTGTGCCATCCTGGCTGTTCAGGAACTCACTCTGTAGACCAGGCTGGCCTCGAACTCAGAAATCCACCTGCCTCTGCCTCCCAAGTGCTAGGATTACAGGCAAACACCACCACTGCCTGACCTATGCCCCATTTTTTAATGGGGTTATTTGATTTTCTGGAGTCCAGCTTCTTGAGTTCTTTGTATATATTGGATTTTAGTCCCCTATCAGATTTAGGATTGGTAAAAATTCTTTCCCAATCTGTTGGTGGTTTTTTTTTTTTTTTTTTTTTTTGTCTTATTGATAGTATCTTTTGCCTTACAGAAGCTTTGCAATTTTATGAGGTCCCATTTGTCAATTCTTTATCTTACAGCACAAGCCATTGCTGTTCTGTTCAGGAAATTTTCCCCTGTGCCCATATCTTCGAGGCTTTCCCCCACTTATTACTCTATATGTTTTAGTGTCTCTGGTTTTATGTGGAGTTCCTAGATCCACTTAGACTTGAGCTTTTACAAGGAGATAAGAATGGATCAATTCGCATTCTTCTACATGATAATAGCCAGTTGTGCCAGCACCATTTGTTGAAAATGCTGTCGATTTTTCCACTGGATGGTTTTAGTTCCTTTGTCAAAAATCAAGTGACCATAGTTGTGTGGGTTCATTTCTGGGTCTTCAGTTCTATTCCATTGTTCTACCTGTCTGTCATTGTACCAGTACCATGCAGTTTTTCTCACATTGCTCTCTAGTACAGCTTGAAGTCAGGCATGGTGATTTCCCCAGAGGTTCTTTCTGTTCTTTCTTTCTTTCTTTCTTTCTTTCTTTCTTTCTTTCTTTCTTTCTTTCTTTCTTTCTTTCTTTCTTTCTTTCTTCCTTCCTTCCTTCCTTCCTTCCTTCCTTTCTTTCTTTTTCAATTTTTTATTATATATTTTCTTCATTTACATTTCAAATGCTATCCCCAAAGTCCCCTATACCCTTCCCCCCCAACCTCCTCCCCTATCACCCACTCCCATTTATTGGTCCTGGTGTTCCCCTGTACTGGGGCATATAAAGTTTGCTATACCAAAGGGCCTCTCTTCCCAATGATGGCCGACTACCTATACAGCTAGAGACAGGAGCTCTGGGGGTACTGATTAATTCATATTGTTGTTCCACTTATAGGGTTGCAGACCCCTTCAGCTCCTTGGGTACTTTCTCTTACTCCTCCATTGGGGGCCGTGTGTTCCATCCAATAGGTGACTGTGAGCATCCACTTCTTTATTTTCCAGGTACTGCATAGCTTCACAAGAGACAGCTATGTCAAGGTTCTTTCGTCAAAATCATGCTGACATATGTAATAGTGCCTGGGTAGGTGGCTGATTTTGGGATGGATCCCAGGGTGGGGCCGTCTTGGCAGTCTCTGTATGGTCCATCCTTTCATCTCAGCTTCAAACTTTTTCTCTGTAACTCTTTCCATGGGTATTTTGTTCGCCATTCTAAGGAGGAATGAAGTATCCACGAGTTGGTCTTACTTCTTCTTGATTTTCTTGTGTTTTCCAAATTGTATCTTGGGTATTCTAAGTTTCTGGGCTAATATCCACTTATCAGTGGATATCAAGTGACTTCTTTTGTGATTGGGTTACCTCACTCAAGATGATATCCTCTAGATATATCCATTTGCCTAAAAATTCCATAAATTCATTGTTTTTAATAGCTGAGCAGGACTCCATTGTGTAAATGTACCACATTTTCTGTATCCATTCCTCTGTTAAGGGACATCTGGGTTCTTTCCAGCTTCTGGCTATTATAAATAAGACTGCTATGAACATAGTGGAGCATGTGTCCTTATTACCAGTTGAAACATCTTCTGGGTATATGCCCAGGAGAGGTATTGCTGGATCTTCCGGTAGTGCTATGTCCAATTTTCTGAGGAACCACCAGACTGATTTCCAGAGTGGTTATACAAGCCTGCAATCCCACCAGCTTTGGGGGAGTGTTCCTCTTTCTCCACATCCTTGCCAGCATCTGCTGTCACCTGAATTTTTGGTCTTGCCATTCTGACTGGTGTGAGGTGGAATTTCAAGGTTGTTTTGATTTGCATTTCCCTAATGATTAAGAATGTTGAACATTTTTTGAAGTGCTTCTCAGCCCTTAGGTATTTCTCAGTTGAGAATTCTTTGTTTAGGTCTGAGCCCCATTTTTTAATGGGGTTATTTAATTTTCTGAGTCCAGCTTCTTGAGTTCTTTGAATATATTGGATATTAGTCTCCTATCAGATTTAGGATTGGTAAAAGTTCTTTCCCAATCTGTTGTCCTTTTTGTCTTATTGACATTATCTTTTGCCTTACAAAAGCTTTGCATTTTTATGAGGTCCCATTTATCAATTCTTGATGTTACAGCACAATCATTGCTGTTCTGTTTAGGAATTTTTCCCTTGTGCCCGTATCTTTGAGGCTTTTAAAACCCCACTTTCTCCTCTATTAATTTCAGTGTCTCTGGTTTTATGTGGAGGTCTTTGATCCACTTATACTTGAGCTTTGTACAAGGAGATAAGTGTGGATCAATTCACATTCTTCTACATGATAACTGCCAGTTGTGCCAGCACCATTTGTGGAAAATGTCATTTCTTCCACTGGAGGTTTTAGCTCACTTGTCAAAGATCAAGTGACTATAGATGTATGGGTTCATTTCTGGGTCTTCAATTCTATTCCATTGATCTACCTGTCTTTCACTGTACCAGTACCATGCAGTTTTAATCCCAATTGCTTTGTTGTACAGCTTGAGGTCAGGCATGGTGATTCCACCAGAGGTTCTTTTATTGTTGAGAATAGTTTTTGCTATCTTAAGTTTTTTATTATTCCAGATGAATTTTCAAATTGCCCTTTCTAACTCAGTAAAGAATTGAGTTGGAATTTTGATGGGGATTGCATTGAATCTGTAGATTGCTTTTGGCAGGATAGCCATTTTTACTATATTAATCCTGCCATTCCATGAGCATGGGGGATCTTTCCATCTTCAGAGATCTTCTTCTATTTCTTTCTTCAGAGACTTGAAGTTCTTATCATACAGGTCTTTCCTTTCCTTAGTTAGAGTCACACCAAGGTATTTTATATTATTTGTGACTATTGTGAAGTATGTTGTTTCCCTCATTTCTTTCTCAGCCTGTTTATTCTTTGTGTAGAGAAAGGCTACTGATTTGTTTGGTTAATTTTCTATCCAGCTACTGCACTGAAGCTGTTTATCAGGTTTAGGAGTTCTCTGGTGGAATTTTTAGGGTTAGTTATATATACTATAATATCATCTTCAAATATTGATATTTTGACTTCTTCTTTTCCAATTTGTATCCTCCTGATCTCCTTTTGTTGTCTAATTGCTCTGGCTATTACTTCAAGTACTATATTGATTAGGAAGGGAGAAAGTGGGCAGCTTTGTCTAGTCCCTGATCTTAGTGGTATTGCCTTAAGTTTCTCTCCATTTACTTTGATGTTGGCTACTGGTTTGCTGTATATTGCTTTTATTATGTTTAGGTATGGGCCTTCAATTCCTGAACGTTCCAAGACTTTTATCATGAAGGGGTATTGGATTTTGTCAAATGCTTTCTCAGCATGTAATGAGATGATCATGTGGTTTTTGTCTTTGAGTTTGTTGAAATAGTGGATTACGTTGATGGATTTCCATATATTAAATCATCCCTGCATCCCTGGGATGAAGCCCACTTGATCATGATGGGTGATGGTTTTGATGTGTTCTTGGATTTGTTTTGTGAGGATTATATTGAGTATTTTTGCGTCAATAATCATAAGGGAAATTGGTCTGAATTTCTCTTTCTTTGTTGGGTCTTTATGTGGTATAGGTATCAGAGTAATTGTGGTGTCATAGAATGAATTGGGTAGAGTACCTTCTGTTTATATGTTGTTTAATAATTTGAGGAGAATTGGAATTAGGTCTTCTTTGAAGGTCTGATAGAACTCTGCACTAAACCCATCTGGTCCTGGGCATTTTTTGGTTGGGAGACTATTAATGACTGTTTCTATTTCTTTAGGGGATACGGGACTGTTTAGATCATTAATCTGATACTGATTTAACTTTGATACCTGGTATCTGTCTAGAAAATTGTCCATTTCTTCCAGGTTTTCCAGTTTTGTTGAGTATAGCCTTTTGTAGTAGGATCTGATGATGTTTTGAATTTCCTCTGGTTCTGTTGTTTTGTCTTCGTTTTCATTTCTGATTTTGTTAATTAGGATGTTGTCCATTTGCCCTCTAGTTAGTCTGGCTAAGGGTTTATCTATCTTGTTGATTTTCTTGAAGAACAAGGTCCTGGTTTGGTTGATTCTTTGAATAGTTCTTTTTTGTTTCCACTTGGTTGATTTCAGCCTTGAGTTTGATTACTTCCTAGAATGAATTGGGAAGAGTACCAATTTCAGTCTTCTCCTCTTGGGTGAATTTGCTTCCTTTTGTTCTAGAGATTTTAGGTGTGTTGTCAGGCTGCTAGTGTGTGCTCTTTCTAGTTTCTTTTTGGAGGCACTCAGAGCTATGAGTTTTCCTCTTAGGACTGCTTTCATTGTGTCCCATAAGTTTGGGTATGTTGTGGCTTCATTTTCATTAAACTCTAAGAAGTCTTTAATCTCTTTCTTTATTTCTTCCTTGTCCAAGGTATCATTGAGTAGAGTGTTATTCAGCTTCCATGTGAATGTTGGCTTTTTATTATTTATGTTGTTAATGAAGATCAGCCTTAGTCTATGGTGATCTGATAGGATGCATGTGATAATTTCAATATTTTTGTATCTCTTGAAGCCTGTTTTGTGACCAATTATGTGGTCAAGTTTGGAGAAGGTACCATGAGGTGCTGAGAAGGTATATCCTTTTGTTTTAGGATAAAGTTTTCTGTAGATATCTGTTAAATCCTTTTTTTTCCCATAAATTCTGTTAGTGTCTATGTGTCTCTGTTTAGTTTCTGTTTCCAGGATCTGTCCAATGATGAGAGTGGGTTGTTGAAGTCTCACACTCTTATTGTGTGAGGTGCAATGTGTGATTTGAGCTTTACTAGAGTTTCCTTAGTGAATGTGGCTCCCCTTGCATTTGGAGCATAGATGTTCAGAATTGAGAGTTCATCTTGAAAGCTTTACCTTTGATGAGTATGAAGTGACCTTCCTTGCCTTTTTTGATAACTTTGGATTGGAAGTCAATTTTATTTGATATTAGAATGGCTACTCCAGCTTGTTTCTTCAAACCATTTGCTTTGAGAACTGTTTTCCAGCCTTTTGCCCTGAGGTAATGTCTGTCTTTGTCCCTGAGGTGGGTTTCCTTTATGCAGCAAAATGTTTGGTCTTGTTTGTGTAGCCAGTCTGTTAGCCTATGTCTTTTTATTTGGGAATTGAGTCCATTGATATTAAGAGATATTAAGGAAAAGTAATTATTGCTTCCTGTTATTCTTGTTGTTAGAGTTGGGATTCTGTTCTTGTGGCTGTCTTCTTTTAGGTTTGTTGAAGGATTACTTTCTTGCTTTTTCTAGGGCAGAATTTCTGTCCTTGTGTTGGAGTTTTCCCTTTATTATCCTTTGAAGGGCTGGATTCATGGAAAGATATTGTGTGAATTTGGTTTTGTCATGGAATACCTTGTTTTCTCTATCTATGGTAATTGAGAGTAGCCTGGGCTGGCATTTTTGTTCTCTTAGGGTCTGTATAACATCTGTCCAGGATCTTCTGGCGTTCATATTCTCTGGTGAGAAGTCTGTTGTAATTCTAATATGTCTGCCTTTATATGTTACTTGACCCTTTTCCTTACTGCTTTTAATATTCTGTCTTTATTCAGTGAATGTGATGTTCTGATTATTATGTGTGGGGAGGAATTTCTTTTCTGGTCCTGTCTATTTGGACTCCTGTAGGTTTTTTTTTTTAATGTTCATGGGCATCTCTTTCTTTAGGTTAGGCCCCAAGAAATGGGTAAAGGTAAAAAGCCTGGGTCCTTAATCTCTGAGATATTAAATAGTGGCAATAATGTGGGTGTTTGAAAAATTTAAAAGTTTCCCAGGTACAGTAAGGTACAGAATTTTGGCTGCATATTTGTGTCTTGAGGATGTTTGGAAGGTCAGTGTGGTGTTACAGATAGACACAGGAGAAATTTTGAGTGGAGTTCATAAGAGATCTGTTAGAAGTGCATTATCTTTTTCATTTCTTGCCATTTGTACACTTGGCATCCTATGAACATGGACACTGACAAAGAAGCCAACTCCATCCTAAAGTTCTTGATCCTCTTAGGATCTGTTTGGACTGTGATAACCAGAAAGCGGCACGTTAGTGCAGGTGGCCTCAGCACACCAGTCAAAGACCATGACGTGACTTGGCAATGAAACTGTAGATCAGCAACAGAGATGGATATGTCAGGGAGATAGGTAGGCCTTTGTTTTCTTTTCCTTCCTTGATTCTGGCATCCAGATCAGCATCTTGGCTAGGACTCAGATGGATGTTGTCAACAGGACAGATATGGTGATCAGGGTAAACAACTTGTCACAAGACACTGTTCCTATGATATCTGTGACTAGAGCTGTGGTCAGGAAGCCAGGCTATGGAGGTTTGTCCCCTACAATTAATCTTTTCATGACCCCTCAGGTCTCTGTACTTCCCACTGGGTACTCTAAGAGAAGCCAATCAGCCTCTTCCAGAAAGCTCAGAAATGTATTGTGAATGAAAATCATTCTGGACTAAACCTGTACCATCACTTAGGAGGAAGACTTTGTTGTTACCTGCAGTCCTCCTTTTGGACAGCCATGCTTGCCTGAACTCTGACTCTGGTAAGTGAGTATTAGAACTGAGAGAAAGAATCTCATTCTGAAGCTAAAAGGATGCTATGCAGCACTACCACAGACAAGGGAAGCCTAGCCTTGGCCCTGTCCCTTCCAGCAACTCCAGGCTTCCTCTTTATACTCCCTGTGCCTGGCATCCTGCATCATTCAGGTGCAGAGCTGGGTTCCCTGTTCGCCACCCCCCTAGCCTAGTGAACTTTCTCAGGTGCCAGGAGGAGGGCAGGGTCCCATTGCATGTTGGTTTCAGGCTCCTATCAGCTGTGTTATTTCTATGCCCTTTGTTCTGAGGCTCGTCTCCTGGAGTCCTGGGTCCAATTCATTGTTGGGTTATATGTAAGCCATGCAGATTGTGGGAAACAATAGAGATCTTGGACTTGCTCTGCTACTACAGGCTGAGCAGAGATGGTGAGTGTCACTAGATAAATAACAATAGACTAGGTAGACAGGAATATCTGAAAAATGGCTTTGGCCTCTGATCTGGCTGAATCCTTAAGGGAGAATATTTTCCATAATCTCTCCTGTTGTGGTTATTTTCAACGTTTCTATCTTTTGCTCCCCCCTTCTCCATTTATTAATAAATATTATTCATTTTTATTATGTGTATGACTTCCCTCCCTCTATGTATGTCTAAGCACCGTGATGGTATCTGGTGGCTGTGGAGATCAGAAAATGGCTTCACATTCCCTGTGTTTGGAATTAGATGGTCGTCTATTATTGTGCAGGTGCTAGGAATTGAATGCGAGTCTCCTGGAAGAGCAGTCAGTGCTCTTTATCACTGGGCCTTTTGTCCAGCCCCCAGACCCCCCAAATAATTCTTCCTGAAAACCTATACCAGTATTTTGGAGTTCTTTGTTTTAACCAGGCCTCTGGCCATTACTTGTCACAGAATGGGTACTTTATAGACACAGTAATCTCCATTTATTAAATGAGCATTTCCTATTGTTCTGGTTCGTGTACTTTCCTACTTAACTTTACTAATATATTTAGAGATGTCTGTGGATCATTTCTAATTCAGACAGGTATTACTTGTAGCCGCCAGCGGCCACACTAACTGGGTTCCTGAGTGGGAGGCTGGAGCTGTATGGGAGAGAACGATGAGAGAAACAATGGAGGCCAAGACACGTTTCTGTTCAAGTTCCCCAAGTTTACTAAGAGTCTGTGCTTATAAAGAGGGGAGGTCCATCCCCTGCAGATCTATTCTTGATGCCCATCACCAGCCTGTAGGTGATCTGCTGGACAGAAGTGGTTTGGCAAGTAGGTGTAAATTACTGGATTGCTTGCAGTCTCTGGAATATCTCAAGGGCCTCTCAGCAGGTAGCAGTGTCTAGGAGAAGAGCAGTGGAAGGCTCCACCCCAGGTGGTCTCATACTCAGTGGCAGCGAGGTCTGAATTACCCTGCTTCAAGGCTGGGGGAGGCTACAATTAGTGAAGTTGCAGAGACTTTTCCATTACACATTTTCCTGGACTATCCTTGAGTGGTATGTTGTCCTCCATCCTTAGGAAGTGGACATCCCTGCCTCTTCTGTTTTTGTTTTCTGTATCTACATGATATGAGGCCTATCTTTGGTACTGAATATGATTCTTTGGTGTTTTTTCTCTGGATGTCTGTAGTTCCTGACAGCAACAGGAGTATGTCTGTTAGACATAGATATAGTAAAATTTAGGAAAAGTGATTCATGACATGTGATCATATTTGAAAGAGAAGTGAGCCAGTACTGAGACTCCCTCAGGTCCTCCAGGTTCATCTTTAGGATTTTGACATGAGTTTCAAGATTAAATATAGAAATTAGGAGATTCCCTTTCCCCATTTTATAGTTCTTCCCTTTTAAAATTTTTTCTTCATTCATAAACTGGAGGTTTCTGGCCGTCACTGTCCTCTTCAGATGGCAGTTACCTAATTAGCCCCAGGTTATTCTATGGAGGTTCCTTCACTCTGTGCATGTGTGTCCTCCCATATCATTGTTTGCCGATCCTTGAACTTCTGACTTTCCTACCCCTACTTTTCATGTGCTGGCATTACAAGTGTAAGCAGTGATACAAAAGCCTTCTTTGAAGTTCTATAGTATTTCCACTTATCCATGTCTATAAGGAATGGCAGGAATTTAGCAAGTAATGTAGTCTGGCAGTAAGTGTACACTTCCATTGTGCAGTTTTGCTTTGGTTTTTGTTGTGGTTATTGTTGTATTGGTTTAGGATCTAGTGTAGCTTGTCATGGTCTTCATCTCCTGGTATTTATGCCTCTTCTTTCAAAGTGTTGGTTTGGAGGCATGAAATGACCATGTGTTGTTCCAAAATATGACTTTTGTAAATACAATGTTAAAACATTTTTCATAAAAAAGAAAAGATATTGAAGAATTTTTTTGAGCAGCACTAGCCTCCATTTTATAGAATCCATTCCCATGTAAAAGAATCAATGGCAAAATATTAGATTTGTTTACACTGGGAATGACAGGAATGGAGGATCATGCTAACCTCCCAACATTTGGGTATATCACCAACTCTGGACTCCTGTCCACCAGGTCTGAATAACGTGTCAGGAAACTACACACAAAGAAATTCATTAAAACGGGGACTTCTCTAAAATAGAGAACCCTACTGCCAGTGCCACTCAAAGCTTCTGGCCATCTTACTACTACCCACCCTGTACTCCTTTGGAATATAATTATTGAATATATTCTCTGTTCCCTCTAATTTACAGTGTAAATAAATCACTATCCCACCAATCCCTCTCTATTCAGCTAAAACAGGGATAAATTTTTAGCCCTCAAAGGGATACTGGTAATTCTGGACACTTGATTTTTTTCAAATTTAACAACTTTTTACACTTAAAAAAATTTATGGGAAATTTGTGGTGATATGGAAATTTAGGTATTGGAGGATGACTTTTTTTTTCAATTTTTTATTAGATATTTTCTTCATTTACATTTCAAATGCTATCCCGAAGGTCCCCTATACCCTCCCCCTGCCCTGCTCTTCTACCCACCCACTCCCACTTCTTGGCCCTGGTGTTCCCCTGTACTGAGGCATATAAAGTTTGCAATACCAAGGGGCCTCTTTTCCCAATGATGGCCGACTAGGCCATCTTCTGATACATATGCAGCTAGAGGCATGAGCTCCAGGGGGTACTGGGTAGTTCATATTGTTGTTCCACCTATAGGGTTGCGGACCCCTTCAGCTCCTTGGGTGCTTTCTCTAGCTTTGGAGGATGATTTTGTGCACTGTGTTTTCAAATTCTGTTTTCTGTACCCAGATACCTGGTTTTAGCCCAGACTTTGGTATTGTCACTATTTTGAAGTTTCACTGGACTCAGTATTTTATAAAATGTTTTCCATCATGTTCTTCATGGACAATAATCTTAGAACTGAACACACGATAGTTGGGCAGGAGAGGAAAAGGCTGCAATTTCAGGTCTAGAGTGAGTGTGTAGTGTGTGTGTGTGTGTGTGTGTGTGTGTGTGTGTGTGTGTGTGTGTGTGTGGAGTGTCAAATGGGGATATAGATAAAGCAGCAGGGAAGAGCTTGGCTAAGATTGCAGATATCAGGCCACATGGCTGAGAAGGGGTCTAGTCTAGAATTCCAGGATTAGAATTGCTCAGAATTTGCCCAGCTATTGTACCTAAAGTTATTAATAAATATAAAGGTTTTTATGCCAGCTTATAAAACTGATTTTTACGATTTACAACTGACTTTCTTGATCATTTTTATTTAAATGTGTGAATACTAAAACCTTTAAGGTCTTAGTCAAACCTTGACATCCTTTAAAAATTACATTTATGGACACAGTACATATGCCATGTACAATGCTCTCCTATGGATGTAGATGCAGCAGACATCAAATGATCCAGTGATGTTGCCAGTCCACAGGGAAGACAACCTTGAAGAAGTGCCATATGTGCCAATTTAGTAAAGCATCAAAGGCAAACTCTACAATGGGTCCAGTGGAGTGGATCCTGCCATTCATCACTAAGTTTTAATGACTTTGAGTGCGTGGGTATTTTGTCATTATGCATGTCTCTGTACCCTAAACTCTGTACAAAAGAGGTTGGGGTCCCAGTAGACTGGATGGAGAGTTGTGAGCAGCCATGTGTATACTAGGAATCCAACACAGTCTCCCTGGAAGACCAGCCAGTGCTCTTATCTGCTGATCTATCTCTCTAGCCCATATCTATTAAGCTCAGCATAGAGAAGGCAGATGCAAAGGAATCTTGGTGTTCCAGACCAGCTTGATCTTCATAGCAAAGCCCAGGCCAGGGAAGTTTATATACTCAGTATCTGGGTGCTGAGCTATGATGCTGAACATCTCTCAGGGCCGGCTTATGAAGGAGAAGCCACAGTGAGCTCATGTACAGGTGCAGGATGTGCTGCCTGGTGGTCGGCTCTGACGCAAGCTGTTTTCCCTAACCAGACAGAACAGGTCTAACTGACCATTATTCTGATTGGTCCTCAGTGGAGCTTACAGTTGTGGAATTTCTTAAAATTAACAAACTTCAGAGCATACAGAACATAACAAGCTAGGATGGGTTCAGCAAGACCCTGCTCTATGTCAAGATATTTTTCTGGGTCAATGACAGGGAGGCATATTATAGCAACAATATGAGATAGCTAGCAGGCATGGAACAAGATGTCTACAGTTAGTCTAGAGGGGCAGACCTTACAGTGACGACATAAAAACTCTTTGTAAACTACATATGATATCTTCCATAAAGATTGTTTTTATAGATTGACTCTGTGTGACACCTTGCCTACAGTCAGTTGTGTAGGCATTTTCTTCATCAATGGGGGCCTTATAGTCTGTGGAGAACAATCCATACTCTTGGCAACAGCCTGGCTCATTTGGGGGATACCCTTGGGACCTTTTTGGTTAACAACTCAATTAGACAAATTCCCATACCAGAAGCTTCATTTAATGACAAGAAATGTGAACTTGGGCCTCTGTCTTCCCCACTATTTGGTAATTTCATTTTCATTTCCCTCGTATATGTAAACATTTTAAGAATCTTATGTGTTAGGTTCCCATACTACCCCAAAATAGCCCTTAATTTTAGCTGTCTCTCCATGTATTCCCTCTCTTATCCCCCCTCTCCCTTCCTCTTCTCCACTGGATCTTCCTGTTCTAGTCCCCCATCCATCTATGACTATATATTCTGCTTCCATTAACCATTTGCTCCCACGGGATGGATTCTTTGTTAATGACATGCATGCATTGATCTGCCTCCTCTTGTTTAGTTGAGTTGCTTTTGTCAGGACTCCATAAGAGAGAAATGCACAAGAAAACTTCTGGTGGTATGTTGACAGCTTCTTGATAATTGGCATACTCACGCTGATTGGCCGAGTAATATTAACTGAGAGCGATTCACTGCTGAATCAAGATTGGTGGTGAGGGAAGACCCATGGGAGATATATGATTTTTGGTGTGAGTATAAATAAGGCTCTACAGTCTGTGAGAAGAGATTGGCTTTCTTTTTTTTTTTCATTTTTTATTAGGTATTTAGCTCATTTACATTTCCAATGCTATACCAAAAGTCCCCCATACCCACCCACCCCCACTCCCCTGCCCACCCACTCCCCCTTTTTGGCCCTGGTGTTCCCCTGTACTGGGGCATATAAAGTTTGCAAGTCCAATGGGCCTCTCTTTCCAGTGATAGCCGACTAGGCCATCTTTTGATATATATGCAGCTAGAGTCAAGAGCTCCGGGGTACTGGTTAGTTCATAATGTTGTTCCACCTATAGGGTTGCAGATCCCTTTAGCTCCTTGGCTACTTTCTCTAGCTCCTCCATTGGGAGCCCTGTGATCCATCCATTAGCTGACTGTGAGCATCCACTTCTGTGTTTGCTAGGCCCCGGCATAGTCTCACAAGAGACAGCTACATCTGGGTCCTTTCAATAAAATCTTGTTAGTGTATGCAATGGTGTCAGCGTTTGGATGCTGATCATGGGGTGGATCCCTGGATATGGCAGTCTCTACATGGTCCATCCTTTCATCTCAGCTCCAAACTTTGTCTCTGTAACTCCTTCCAAGGGTGTTTTGTTCCCACTTCTAAGGAGGGGCATAGTGTCCACACTTCAGTCTTCATTTTTCTTGAGTTTCATGTGTTTAGGAAATTGTATCTTATATCTTGGGTATCCTAGGTTTTGGGCTAATATCCACTTATCAGTGAGTACATATTGTGTGAGTTCCTTTGTGAATGTGTTACCTCACTCAGGATGATGCCCTCCAGGTCCATCCATTTGGCTAGGAATTTCATAAATTCATTCTTTTTAATAGCTGAGTAGTACTCCATTGTGTAGATGTACCACATTTTCTGTATCCATTCCTCTGTTGAGGGGCATCTGGGTTCTTTCCAGCTTCTGGCTATTATAAATAAGGCTGTTATGAACATAGTGGAGCATGTGTCCTTCTTACCCGTTGGGGCATCTTCTGGATATATGCCCAGGAGAGGTATTGCTGGATCCTCTGGTAGTACTATGTCCAATTTTCTGAGGAACCGCCAGACTGATTTCCAGAGTGGTTGTACAAGCCTGCAATCCCACCAACAATGGAGGAGTGTTCCTCTTTCTCCACATCCACGCCAGCATCTGCTGTCACCTGAATTTTTGATCTTAGCCATTCTGACTGGTGTGAGGTGGAATCTCAGGGTTGTTTTGATTTGCATTTCCCTGATGATTAAGGATGTTGAACATTTTTTCAGGTGCTTCTCTGCCATTCGGTATTCCTCAGGTGAGAATTCTTTGTTCAGTTCTGAGCCCCATTTTTTAATGGGGTTATTTGATTTTCTGAAGTCCACCTTCTTGAGTTCTTTATATATGTTGGATATTAGTCCCCTATCTGATTTAGGATAGGTAAAGATCCTTTCCCAATCTGTTGGTGGTCTTTTTGTCTTATTGACGGTGTCTTTTGCCTTGCAGAAACTTTGGAGTTTCATTAGGTCCCATTTGTCAATTCTCGATCTTACAGAGCAAGCCATTGCTGTTCTGTTCAGGAATTTTTCCCCTGTGCCCATATCTTCAAGGCTTTTCCCCACTTTCTCCTCTATAAGTTTCAGTGTCTCTGGTTTTATGTGAAGTTCCTTGATCCACTTAGATTTGACCTTAGTACAAAGAGATAAGTATGGATCGATGCGTATTCTTCTACATGATAACAACCAGTTGTGCCAGCACCAATTGTTGAAAATGCTGTCTTTCTTCCACTGGATGGTTTTAGCTCCCTTGTCGAAGATCAAGTGACCATAGGTGTGTGGGTTCATTTCTGGGTCTTCAATTCTATTCCATTGGTCTACTGGTCTGTCTCTATACCAGTACCATGCAGTTTTTATCACAATTGCTCTGTAGTAAAGCTTTAGGTCAGGCATGGTGATTCCACCAGAGGTTCTTTTATCTCTGAGAAGACTTTTTGCTATCCTAGGTCTTTTGTTATTCCAGATGAATTTGCAAATTGCTCCTTCTAATTCGTTGAAGAATTGAGTTGGAATTTTGATGGGGATTGCATTGAATCTGTAGATTGCTTTTGGCAAGATAGCCATTTTTACAATGTTGATCCTGCCAATCCATGAGCATGGGAGATCTTTCCATCTTCTGAGATCTTCTTTAATTTCTTTCTTCAGAGATTTGAAGTTTTTATCATATAGATCTTTCACTTCCTTAGTTAGAGTCACGCCAAGATATTTTATATTATTTGTGACTATTGAGAAGGGTGTTGTTTCCCTAATTTCTTTCTCAGCCTGTTTATTCTTTGTATAGAGAAAGGCCATTGACTTGTTTGAGTTTATTTTATATGCAGCTACTTCACCGAAGCTGTTTATCAGGTTTAGGAGTTCTCTGGTAGAATTTTTAGGGTCACTTATATATACTATCATATCATCTGCAAAAAGTGATATTTTGACTTCCTCTTTTCCAATTTGTATCCCCTTGATCTCCTTTTGTTGTCGAATTGCTCTGGCTAATACTTCAAGTACTATGTTGAAGAGGTAGGGAGAAAGTGGGCAGCCTTGTCTAGTCCCTGATTTTAGTGGGATTGCTTCCAGCTTCTCTCCATTTACTTTGATGTTGGCTACTGGTTTGCTGTAGATTGCTTTTATCATGTTTAGGTATGGGCCTTGAATTCCTGTTCTTTCCAAAACTTTTATCATGAATGGGTGTTGGATCTTCTCAAATGCTTTTTCTGCATCTAACGAGATGATCATGTGGTTTTTGTCTTTGAGTTTGTTTATATAATGGATTACATTGATGGATTTTCGTATATTAAACCATCCCTGCATCCCTGGAATAAAACCTACTTGGTCAGGATGGATGATTGCTTTAATATGTTCTTGGATTCGGTTAGCGAGAATTTTATTGAGGATTTTTGCATCGATATTCATAAGAGAAATTGGTCTGAAGTTCTCTATCTTTGTTGGGTCTTTCTGTGGTTTAGGTATCAGAGTAATAGTGGCTTCATAAAATGAGTTGGGTAGAGTACCTTCTACTTCTATTTTGTGAAATAGTTTGTGCAGAACTGGAATTAGATCTTCTTTGAAGGTCTGATAGAACTCTGCACTAAATCCGTCTGGTCCTGGGCTTTTTTTGGCTGGGAGACTATTAATAACTACTTCTATTTCTTTAGGTGATATGGGACTGTTTAGATGGTCAACTTGATCCTGATTCAACTTTGGTACCTGGTATCTGTCCAGAAATTTGTCCATTTCGTCCAGGTTTTTCAGTTTTGTTGAGTATAGCCTTTTGTAGAAGGATCTGATGGTGTTTTGGATTTCTTCAGGATCTGTTGTTATGTCTCCCTTTTCATTTCTCATTTTGTTAATTAGGATTTTGTCCCTGTGCCCTTTAGTGAGTCTAGCTAAGGGTTTATCTATCTTGTTGATTTTCTCAAAGAACCAACTCCTCGTTTGGTTAATTCTTTGAATAGTTCTTCTTGTTTCCACTTGGTTGATTTCACCCCTGAGTTTGATTATTTCCTGCCGTCTACTCCTCTTGGGTGAATTTGCTTCCTTTTTTTCTAGAGCTTTTAGATGTGTTGTCAAGCTGCTAGTATGTGCTCTCTCCCGTTTCTTCTTGGAGGCACTCAGAGCTATGAGTTTCCCTCTTAGAAATGCTTTCATTGTGTCCCATAGGTTTGGGTACGTTGTGGCTTCATTTTCATTAAACTCTAAAAAGTCTTTAATCTCTTTCTTTATTCCTTCCTTGACCAAGGTATCATTGAGAAGAGTGTTGTTCAGTTTCCCCGTGAATGTTGGCTTTCAGTTATTTATGTTGTTATTGAAGATCAGTCTTAGGCCATGGTGGTCTGATAGGATACATGGGACAATTTCAATATTTTTGTATCTGTTGAGGCCTGTTTTGTGACCAATTATATGGTCAATTTTGGAGAAGGTCCCGTGAGGTGCTGAGAAGAAGGTATATCCTTTTGTTTTAGGATAAAATGTTCTGTAGATATCTGTCAGGTCCATTTGTTTCATAACTTCTGTTAGTTTCACTGTGTCCCTGTTTAGTTTCTGTTTCCACGATCTGTCCATTGATGAAAGTGGTGTGTTGAAGTCTCCCACTATTATTGTGTGAGGTGCAACGTGTGCTTTGAGCTTTACTAAGGTGTCTTTAATGAATGTGGCTGCCCTTGCATTTGGAGCGTAGATATTCAGAATTGTGAGTTCCTCTTGGAGGATTTTACCTTTGATGAGTATGAAGTGTCCCTCCTTGTCTTTTTTGATACTTTGGGTTGGAAGTCGATTTTATCCGATATTAAAATGACTACTCCAGCTTATTTCTTCAGACCATTTGCTTGGAAAATTGTTTTCCAGCCTTTCACTCTGAGGTAGTGTCTGTCTTTTTCCCTGTGATGGGTTTCCTGTAAGCAGCAGAATGTTGGGTCCTGTTTGTGTAGCCAGTCTGTTAGTCTATGTCTTTTTATTGGGGAGTTGAGACCATTGATATTAAGAGATATTAAGGAAAAGTAATTGTTGCTTCCTGTTATTTTTGTTGTTAAAGTTGGCATTCTGTTCTTGTGGCTATCTTCTTTTAGTTTTGTTGAGGGATTATCTTCTTGTTTTTTCTAGGGCGTGGTTCCCGTCCTTGTATTGGGTTTTTTTCTGTTATTATCCTTTGAAGGGCTGGATTCTTGGAGAGATAATGGGTGAATTTAGTTTTGTCGTGGAATACTTTGGTTTCTCCATCTATGGTAATTGAGAGTTTGGCTGGGTATAGTAGCCTGGGCTGGAATTTGTGTTCTCTTAGTATCTGTATAACATCTGTCCAGGCTCTTCTGGCTTTCATAGTCTCTGGTGAAAAATCTGGTGTAATTCTGATAGGCTTGCCTTTATATGTTACTTGACCTTTTTCCCTTACTGCTTTTAATATTCTATCTTTATTTAGTGCATTTGATGTTCTGATTATTATGTGTCAGGAGGAATTTCTTTTCTGGTCCAGTCTATTTGGAGTTCTGTAGGCTTCTTGTATGTTCATGGGCATCTCTTTCTTTAGATTTGGGAAGTTTTCTTCAATAATTTTGTTGAAGATGTTTGCTGGTCCTTTGAGTTGAAAATCTTCATTCTCATCCACTCCTATTATGAGTAGGTTTAGTCTTCTCATTGTGTCCTGGATTTCCTGGATGTTTTGAGTTAGGATCTTTTTGCATTTTCCATTTTCTTTGATTGTTGTGCCGATGTTCTCTATGGAATCTTCTGCACCTGAGATTCTCTCTTCCATCTCTTGTATTCTGTTGCTGATGCTGGCATCTATGGTTCCAGATTTCTTTCCTAGGGTTTCTATCTCCAGCGTTGCCTCACTTTGGGTTTTCTTTATTGTGTCTACTTCCCTTTTTAGGTCTAGTATGGTTTTGTTCAATTCTATCACCTGTTTCGATGTGTTTTCCTGTTTTTCTATAAGGACTTCTACCTGTTTGGTTGTGTTTTCCTGTTTTTCTTTAAGGACTTGTAACTCTTTAGCAGTGTTCTCCTGTATTTCCTTAAGTGAGTTATTAAATTCCTTCTTTATGTCCTCTACCATCATCATGAGAAATGCTTTTAAATCCAGGTCTACCTTTTCAGGTGTGTTAGGATGTCCTGGACTGGGCGAAGTGGGAGTGCTGGGTTCTGATGATGGTGAGTGGTCTTGGTTCCTGTTAGTAGGATTCTTACGTTTACCTTTTGCCATCTGGCAATCTCTGGAGTTAGTTGTTATAGTTGTCTTTGTTTAGAGATTGTTCCTCTGTTGCTTTTGTTACCCTCTATCAGCAGACTTGGGAGACTAGCTCTCTCCTCTGAGTTTCAGTGGTCAGAGCAGTCTCTGTAGGCAAGCTCTCCTCTTTCAGGGAAGGTGCACAGTTATCTGGTGTTTGGACCTCCTCCTGGCTGAAGATGAAGGCCCAAAACAAGATCTTTCCCAGAAGCTGTGTTGCTTTGGCCAGGAAGGTGGCCGGTTGTCTGGAGCCGAAGATGACGCAGCCTCAGAAGCTCTGTGGCTCTCGCCAGGAAGGTGGCCGGTTGTCTGGAGCCGAAGGTGGCACTGCCTCAGAAACTCTGTGGCTCTCGCCAGGAAGGTGGCCGGTTGTCTCGAGATTGGCTTTCTTGTAGAGTGCTGTGCAACTGTTGTTGGTGTTAAATCTTCAGTGGTTTTTTTTTTTTTTAAATTTTATTTTTATTTATTTATTTATTTATTTATTGCCAGAAAACTTTTCCTGGCATTCCTGTTGGCCCTTGTCCAACTTGTGACAATTTGCCTGAGGACTGGCTGTTCTGCTAGATTGTGCCACTACTGCTTATTGTGTTTGCAGTCCTGACTACTGAATTGGACTGCTGGTATATTCATGAACTGTTTGTGAGTGGATCGAACTGTCACTGCTGAGATGTGAATTGAACTGCTAATTTCCTGACAACACAAATGGGATTTGCCTAAAGAACCATTTCTAAACTCGTCTGCTTCCCCCCATATCCTTTCTTTTCCACATGCCAGGTGGGTTGTGGGCTAGAAAGGAGGTTAAAGCATTTAAGAACCATCATAAAAAGTAAGCATTGAAAAAAACTAAATGTGGGGAGGAAAAATAAAAGAAAAAATTAAATTTTCACTCTATCACTTGTTTTATAGATTGTTCTAATCAGTGCGAGATGCAATCTCAAAGTAGTTTTGATTTACATTTCTCTGATGACTAAGAATGTTGAACATTTCTTTAATCAATCATTCGTCTTTCCTCTTTTGAGAATTCTCTTACCCCATTTTAAAATTCAGTTGTTTTCTTTATATCTCATTTTTTGAGTTCTATTTTGTCTTTTAGCCCTCTATCGGATGTATGGATGGTAAATATCTTTCACATTCTGTAGGCCAACACTTTGTCTGAATGATAGTGTCCTTTGTCTTATAGAAGCTTTTGTGTTTCATGAGGTCCCAGTTATTAATTGTTGATCTTAGTGTCTGTGTTATTGGTGTTCTGTTTAGAGAGTCATCTCCTACAGCAATACATTCAAGGCTATTGCCCACTTTCACTTTTATCAGGTTAAGTGTGTGTAGCTGGTGTTTGCTACTTTGTGAGTTCTTTCTCCCACTCTCTCAGTTAGGGTTTTACTGCTGTGGAGAGACACTATGACCAAAGCAACTCGTATAAAGGACATTATTTAATTGGGGCTGGCTTACAGGTTTAGAGGTTCAGTCCATTATCATCAAGGTGTGAGCATGGCAGTGTCCAGGTAGATGTGGGCTTAGAGGAGCTGAGAGTTCTATATCTTCATCCAAAGGCAGAGAGGAGAATTCATTTTAGGAAAGATTCCTGCTATTAATAAGCTTTCCTGTTATTACTAAACATATATCAATCACTAGGTATTAGTTCACCCCTTTTGAGCAGATTTCTGCAGATCTACAAAGAGGTACTGTCTTGTAGTGATGCTATACAGCCAAATAGATGACTTTTTTTTTTTTTTTTTTTTTTTTTGAGACAGGGTTTCCCTGTCTGTCTGTCCTGGAACTCACCTTGTAGACCAGGCTGGCCTTGAACTCAGAAATCCACCTGCCTCTGCCACCCGAGTGCTGGGATTAAGGGCGTTCGGCACCACTCCTGACATAGATGACTTCTTAATTCTTAATGATATGTTAGGTCCATTTGGTTTATAACACCAGTTAGCTTCAGCGTTTCTCTGCTTAGTTTAGTTTTTGTCTGGATGACCTGTCTGTTGGCAAGAGTCAAGTAGTGAAGTCTCTCACTACCAGTGAGTGGAACAATATATGATTTAAGCTGTACTAATGTTCTTTTATGAATTTGAGTTGCAATATATTTGGGCCATATGCATCTAAAATTGCAATGTGCTCAAGGTGGACATTTCATTTGATGAGTATGTGTCTCTTTTGATTAGTTTTGTGTTGAAGTCTAGTTTGTCAGATATTAAAGTGGCTATACCAGCTTTCTTCTTAGGTCTATTTGCTCAGAATATTTTTTCCTCCATTTTTACCCTGATGTCCATCCTTGAGGTTAAGATGTGTTTCTGTTTCTTGGATGCATCAGAAGGTTGGATACTGTTTTTTATATCCATATTGTTAGTTTGTGTCTTTTTATGGGGAATTGAGACCATTGATATTGAGAGATAATGAGCAGTGTTTTTTTGTTTTTTTCTGAGACAGGGTTTCTCTGTGTAGCCCTGGCTGTCCTGGAATTCACTTTGTAGACCAGGCTGGCCTCGAACTCAGAAATCCGATTGCTTCTGCCTCCTGAGTGCTGGGATTAAAGGCATGTGCCACCACGCCAGGCACATTATTTATTTCTTGTGTGTCTTCTTTATTTTTTGTTTGTGGATCATTTATTTCTTAAGCGTGGTTGGCTCAAGTTTTCCTTCTGTTAATTTCTTTAGAGGTTGATTTTTAGCTAGAGATTGCTTAACTTTTTGTGTGTATGTGTTTTTTTTGTTTGTTTGTTTTTGTTTTTGTTTTTGTTCTTTTTTGTTTTTTGTTTTTTTGTTTTTTTGAGACATGGTTTCTCTTTATAGCCCTGGCTGTCCTGGAACTCACTCTGTCTATTAGGCTGGCCTTGAACTCAGAATTCCAGCTGCCTCTGCCTCCCAAGTTAAACTTTGGTTTTACCATGCAATGTTTTTCTTTTTTCCAAGTACTATAATTGGTACTTGGATGATACTTTTTTCTTAGTATAGTAGTCTAGGCTGGCACTTGTGATGTCTTCAAATTTTAGAACATCTGTCCAGGCTGTTGTGGGTTTTAGGATCTTATTCGGGAATTCAGGTGTTATTCTAATAGGTCTGCCTCTGTATGTAACTTGGTCTTTTTACCCATCCTCCTTTTAATGTTTTTCTTTGTTATGTGAAGTTTAGTGTTTTGATGGTTATGTGACAAAGGGACTTTCTTTTCTAGCCCAGTCTATTTGGTGTTCAGGATGCCTTTTGCACCTTTATAGGCATTATCTTCTTTAGGTTAGGAAAATTTTTCTTCTATGATTTTGTTGGAAATATTTTCTGTGACTTTGACCTGTGTTTACTTTTGGTTTTTGGAGGCACAGTCCCTCGGTGTATTGCTGGCTGTCCTGGAACCCACTATGTAGACCAGGCTGGTCTGGAACTCAGAGAGCCACTTGCCTCTGCCTCCCTAGTACTGGACCTGAAGGTGTGAGCCACTCCCACCCGGCTTGACCTGTGTTTCCTCCCCTTCTTTTATTTTTCTTATTCTTAGATTTGTCTTTTCATGGTGTCCTGGATTACCTGAATGTTTTGTGCCAGGATATTTTCAGATTTAATGTTTTCTTTACTGAAGGACCTATTCTGTCTAGGATTTTGTTGAAACACCTTAGATTCTCTCTTCCATTCTTGCTATTCTGTTAGTGAGGCTTGCCTCTCATGTTCCTGTTAGAATTATTTACTTTCTATTCCTAAATTATTTACTTTCATATTTCCCTCAGCCTAGGGTTCCTTTTTTGATTTTATTTCTGTTTTCAGGTCTTGAACTGTTTTATCCATTTCCTTCCACCATTTGTGTTTTCATATATTACTTTTGTGATTTTTAATATTAATTTCCTCTTAAGGACCTCTATCCTATTAATAAAGGCTATCTTAAGATCGTGTGTGTGTGTGTGTATACAGGCGTATACACTTTAGCTTTGTTGTAACATTTAGTGTCTGCTGTGCTAGAGTTGTTGAGCTCTGTTGGATTCCCACCATCCTGGCCGCTACTGATTTGTCTTTTTGCTGGTATATGAGTATCTGGGCTTAGAAAGATCATATTTTAGGTACTGATTTCTGGTCTTCATTGTGTGAGTATTTTGGTTGTTTTTGTTTTTGTTAATATTTCTCATTCATGTGAGACTGTAGTAACTGTGTATCACCTGGTAGGGATTACTTCTAGAATCCTGATAGTTGTATCCACTGGGGATTCTAGGTAAAATGTATTTCTAGGGATTGGGGGCTGACAATTAAGAGTAAGGAAGGGCTAGGAGGGGGTGGGCTGTGTGTGAGGGGTCCACAGGAGGGAGGAAAGTAGGGTGTTTCATCGGGATCTGCTTATCCCCTGGTAATAGATGAGGAAAGTGAGGAGAGGCCACAGAGAAGAAGATCTGCAACAGAGGTGGAGATGAGAATGATGGGTCAGACTTGGAATAATGGAGAAGATGTGTAGATCTGAAATAGCCTTCATGCTTTCCTGGTGAGAGTGACCTGTAGATTCCCAAGGAATGCCTATTGACTTTGGGGACTGGGATAAGCCATGAGTGGGAGAGAAAGAAGCTTGGAGTAGAAGATCTGTGTGGTCCACTGGAGAAAGGGACAGACCAAAAGGGGAGTCACAGCAGATGGTGGACTTTAGAACTCAGAATGAGCCTTGGGAATTGGATTTTGAGGAGGTGAGGTAGTTAGCCTATGTGTTTCCCAGGCTGGATTCTCTCTTCTTAATGTACTAGCCATTTGCAGATCCTTCTTTGACTTCCTCCAATGATGGAGGGAGACCTGGAATTGTAACCTGCACTAATCCTCTTTATCCTCTACGTTGCTTTTTAAAAATTTATAGATTTTTTTAACTTTGAGATTATAATATAATTAATTACACTTCTCCTTTCCCTTTTCTCTAGCCCATAAAACTCTCCCATTCATTTCCAAATGGATGGTTTCTTTTTTTTAATTACTGTTACATGTGCCTGCTCCACGTGTGTGTATGTGTGTGAATGCGCAGACACGCGCGCGTGCGCATGCTCCACATACCACCCCTCCACTCCTATATATTATCTGCTCAGCCTATATAAAAGTATTCGTATATATGTTTTCAACCTGCCCATGTGGTAATGGATAACCACTTGATGCTTTCCTCTGTGGAAGACTATCCCTCCCACTCCCAGATTTCCTTAGGTGCCTGTTTGTTCTTTGTGGATGACTGAGGCCTCCTGGACTTTTCCTTGGTCACTTTGTTATGAATATTGGCATTGTCTCATTCAGCCCATGTTTGGGCAGACATGTTGGTGGGATTTTATGGATATAGCTTCTGATATTCCTAAGAGATGCTCTATTACAAAAAACTCCCTTTAGCTTCCATTCTTCCCACCCCTTCTCTGTTTGATAATATTTCCTTACATGCAGGAGTGTCTAAGTTGCTCCTTTTTTTGGTTAAACTTTTATCACATCCACTAGATTAATGGCTTTATTCCAGGTGCCTCCAACAGCAAAGGAAAGTCCAATCTCTGCTGAATGGGTAGTCAGATTTCCCCACTCCCAGTGTCTTGGTTATTCCAGGAATAGTAATGTGTGAAAGAGTGCTCACAATATAAGTATATAGAACTAATTAATATTAATAGCTATTCCAGAGTTTAGCATGGCCTTACCTGTGTTCAACACCTGCTCTACGTCTAGAGAGAGGTGGGTTCTTCTAATTAACCTAAGCATTAAAAATCCCTTGTTTATTAACACCCACAGAGTGAAAAGAAATTTGCATGCATAGGTGTTCCTCATGCATGCTGCTAGCTCTTTTAAACCATTTGATTTAGGTTCCAAAGGAATCATAATTTAACCTTTGTATGGTAGCAGATTGTGAAGAATGGTCATAATCGTACATTTAATGTCATCATATGTTCATGTCTGTGTATCAGAATTTAAACAATCTTTGAAAATTATTAATGTCTCTTTAATATACTGATTACAAAGCAAACAAAACAAAACAAAACAACCCCAAAACAATCCAAAGAGCTTCATGAGCACTGCAGTGTCGCAATACCATATTTATAGGTTTGTGATCTCCCTCTGGTTTTTGTTTGCTACAAGGTTCAGGTATTGCTCTCATTGTGTGAGAAAGTATTTATGCTGCATCTCAGCTACAAAAATGATCCTGAACCCTTAGTGATCTGTTCTTTGCCAGCTGACCCTGAAGACTAGACAGTAGATGGCAGTAGAGCACCATGAAGGGAAAGCATGGCATTTCTGTGTCTCTCAGGCTCCTTGCCAGGTGCCTGCAAAATGAGCCTCCAGCATCTGCTCCCATAGCACAGGAAGCAGCTGCAGCACCCAGTGTCTGCAGTACACAGTGACTCCAACAAACAGCAGCTTCCTCAGATGCCCTCCAGGTGTTTCACTCAGGAGTGGCCTGCTGTGAATAGGTTTTGGTTGGACTCTACTATATTAGAAGTCCTCCATTGGGGTCCTTTAAATCCTCTTCTTAGCAAGGAAAAAAAAATTAAAATCACAGATCCTCTTGTTTCTCATAGACTAACTGTAATGATTAATCTTTTTGTCATGGTGAATGGATTTAGGGTCATCTATGAGACAAACCTTTGGGCATGCCTTCAAACGCATTTGCAGAGAGGTTTAACGAAAGGAAGGTGACGCTATAATCCTATACTGTAGCCCTAGACTAAATACAAGGGGGGGGGGGAAGCCAGGTGAGCACTGCATCCCTGGTTCTCAGTCTCCTGATTGGCTGAGAGCAGAGCCAGCAGCCTCCCATGCTGCTGCAACAGAGATGCTATACTGAAGTGGAAACTTAGGGATTCTTTGGAAAGTCACTGTGTTGGCAGATGCTGCTTTGGTGGGGCAAACATATGAATGAATGCTTTCCTGAAGCAGATATTAGGAAAAATATGGTTTGCTGAAGCAGACACGAGAAGGAATGTTTTTTTTTTTTTTCTGAAGCAGACACAGGTGAAAGGGAGTTTTGCTAGAGCAAACATGTGAAATGATGGAGGATTCTTCACTCATTCCACACATGTATTGATTCATCTTACATGTGTTGTGGAGCTCCTTTCGTCTGTCAAGAGTCTATAGAGAGAAATGCACCACAAACTCCTGGTGGTGTGCTGGCAGCTTCTTCTTATATCCTTGGACTCCAGCTGATTGGCAGAGTGATGTCAGCTGATAAAGACTAGAGTGAAGATTTTCTAAGACAGACTCATGTGCGAAGGCAAGACACTTGATGGCTGGGGTGGGGGAGTATACATGGGACTCAATCTACGATGAGAGGGACTTGTCTGTAGAACTAGCTTTGCAACACTTCTTGATCTTCAATTTGTTAAGAAAGGCACAGGTGAGAACTTCTAGTGTTCCTGGTTGTCCTAATCTCTCCTGATGACTCGTGTCAATTTGGCTGAGTCCTGGCTGTTCCTGCAAAGTTTTCTACATGTTCTGATTCCCGTTTTGTATTCAGACTCTACCAAACTGGGCTGCTGGTAGATTGTTGAAGTATTTGCAAGCTGCTGTTGCTGACTTGTGAACTGAACTGCTTACCTGACAATGTAGGTGGGATTTGCTCTAAATAACAATTTCTAAACAGGACCACTTTGCCTGAATCCTAATAACCTTTCTTTCCCACTCCCTCTGGTGGATAATGGGAAGAAAGGAGGTTAAAACACTTAAGAAACATTTTAAAAGTTAGGGTTAGAAAAATTTAAGCCTACACCATATCATCTTGTTTCCCCTCCCATTGCAGAGTGTTCTTTCCAACTGTGATCCAAAATAAGACTGTTATCTTAGGCTGTTCTTGTCATATATTTTGTTGTACCAACAAGAAACATAACCAATTTTTCTGAATGCAACTATTTTTCTGATCTCCAATTTCCAGCGTCAGGATAAATTAGCTCAAGATTCACTCTTACTCTCCCAAGGTACATTTTTCATTCATGCATTATTAAAGATTAGTTGCAGGTCTGAACACTAGGATCTAGGATGACATAGCATTCTTTGGGAATTTCTCTGGTTGTCATGACAAATCTGAGGAGCAGCAAGTGCTCTTGTTCACTGAGGCATCTCCCCACCTCCAATGTTTTGTTTTGGTTAAATGAGACAAGTTCCATGGATCCTGATACCATATCTGTCTTATGCTTTCTGGAGATGAAATCCAGGTATTTCTGTGTGTTGGACAAAGCACTATACTAATTGAGCTACATTCTAGCCATCCTCTCCCCTGCTGTCTCTGCTTTAAACTATATGATTTCTGTACCACAACTCTTTCTCTCATCCTATAGTTCATAAGATGAATTAAGTACCTGTCTTCTGTGGACCCCAGCAAAACCTGATAAACCCTCAGTAAGTGCCTGACACCTTTTAAAGTTTTATTTTACTTTGCATGTATGGATATTTTGCCTGCATGTTTGCCAGTGTACCACATGCATGCAGTACCACAGGAGACCAGAAGGTGGCAACAGACATCCTGGAACTGGAGTTACAGACTGTTGGGGTAAACTAAGATACTGACTGATACATTGAATTATTTAATAGTTTATGTAAAGCACTGAGTGTTACTCAGTTCTAAGATTAACTTCACTTGCCACCTGGAATAGAATGACATGGAGAAATAGCTGAAACAATGCCTCATTGCCCTTAAGATCCTGCTGCCTCACAAATTGTGAAATTGCTTGTCAGCCTCACCTTGTGGTCTTAGAGTACAAAATGAGAATGCAAACCAGAAATAGGCCTTTTTAGGAGCTATCCTGGTTTTAAAATCCACCGGTGCCTATGCCTCTCTTGTGCTCTGGTGTTGGTGTGCTTTGTCCAGAGATTCCCACTAGGCTGTGTGTCACAATGTAGGTGCTGGGAATTAGACCACAGTTCTCTGGAGGATCAGCCAGTGCTGTTCAGCTGAGTCAGCTCTTCAGCCCCACCTGACACCTTTACAACCCTCACACAGTGACTGTCTCACCTTCACACCACTAGGATAGCTTTTTTTTTTTTTTAAAAGACAGGCCACTTATCCCACTTTATTTCTTAGATATATTTCGATTGAAGTAGAATTGCAACATCTCTGCTTGCCTCCCTCTATACCTTCTCAGTTACTCTCCTTCCAACCCATTCCAAGTTCTTCCTCTTAATAGCTTCTTTTTCTTTCTCCATCATTGTTACCTATGTCTGTGTAGGTAACAATGTATGTGTGCCTGTGTTTCCACAAACAGGTATATGAATGCAACATGCTGAGTCTGTTTTGTTGTTTGTGTGTGTATGGTTTCAGGGCTGACTGCTATCCACTGGCCATCCAATAAGAGGCTCATTGGTGGAGAGGCTAATTCTAGCTCAGCAACCATCAGTTGCCTGCAATTCTTCGTCTAGGGGATGGGCCCCACAGAAGTTCCCTCTTTCATCTTTGTTGCTCTTGAATCTGTCTTGTCTATGCAGTTATTTCTAGGAGAGACTGTTTCCCACTAGACCTCCTGCTGTTCTGGTTTTTGTAATCTTTCCATCCTTTCTGTACAGGGGCATAAATGCAGGAGCTCTAATGTTGATATATCAGTGGGGACTGGCCTCCCCAAGATCTGTTGATCTCTGTGCTGTGTGCAGTCATGATTCTCTGTGTCAGTCTGTTTGCTTCTTTGATGAGGGTTGGTAACTATGGTTATCCACAAAATATGAGTCTCACACAAAGAGTGCAACTATTTTCATTGACTGTTTCACTTACATAGTAACACTGATATATTTATTAGAAATACGTTTAACTTTAATTTTAGGTTTACCAATTTGTTTGTTCCAGCCTTTCACTTGGAAGGCTCCATGACCCTTATCTGTGGAAGTTATTTCCCAGTTCTTCCTCCAACCCCCAGGCTCTCAGAAATAAAACTCAGAATCAAAATAAATTTACACATGCTTTGACAATATAGCTAGGTTCTTCTCTGGCTAGATCAAAACTTAGAGTAAACCATTTATTTTAGTCTACATTTTTGCCACATGGCTGGTTACCTGTTCTCAGGTATCAAGCATCCATCTCTTTACACCTTCTCCAGGAAAATTTCCTGCCTGGCTCTAGCCCAGAATTTTCTCTTCTCCCAGATGTTCCATTTTCAATTTCCTGCCTAAGCCAAAGATCAATAGATTTATTATTGACAAGTGCCACAACCATAGAGACACAATATATTATCTCTCAACCTATCAATCAAAGTGAATTAGAAAAATTTTGTGAAGTAGCATTATAATGAAAGTTGTTTTTATAGCTGTTCAATATTTTTAAAAAGTTGTTTTGCAATAGTTTCTCAGTAATTATATTATTAATACTTTATTAATCAGAAGTATTCTTATTCAATAAAATGAAGAGGAAGCCTGGACTAGCGAAAAAGCTCATTGGTTAAGAGTCCTGTAAGGTTGGCCAGCAGATATTGAGCACTGTGTGCTGTAGAGAAATAGCATGAGGTGACTGCTGCAGCCTACTAGCTGTGAGGTGACTTAAGGATATCTGTAAATCCCAGCACACTGGGACACTGAGAAAGCAAACTTTCTTAGCAGAGAACACTGATGTCCGCCAAGTGAGCTGCATGCCTGAGGAAGTGGCCTCCATGATCATTTTCTCATGAGACAGTTTGTTTTAGTTAATCTAGGAAACCCATAATAGCTTTGGACTGCTGACCGATTTCTCAGTCTGCAAGGAGATTTGGGTCACCTTGAACCCAGATAAACTATGGCTTCAGAAACAGAAGCTGGTGAGAATTGGAATCTGTGGGCAATCTTTATTCTGTTTGCCTATAAACAATGCTGGAATATTCAAGAAAGCACAGTTACTCTGTATCTCCTGTGTCCTGATTAATGTGACCTAATTATCCAAAGGACCCCAACACACTAGATATTGACAGTGTGCCAGGAGCTCAGGCAACATGGCATGGCTTTCTGGAGAAGTCTCTATCACCTTATGAAGTAAGAATTTACTTTGTACCTGGCTCTCTTCTTTTAGCCAAGAAATTCTAGGACTTCTTTAGAATAAAATCCAACTTCTAAATCATTTTTTTTGTTGAAGTATTATTGACATGTGAAAAGCTGTTCTAATTTATTTTATTAATTTGTTAATTTTATCAATGCCTCATTAGGCACCTTGGATGTTCTGGAACTTGCTGTGTAGACAAGGCTTGGGACACAATCACAGGGATTCACCTGCTGCTACTTCTGCCTCCCAAGTGCTGGGAGTAAGGGTCCACTGTTGAAGTTAGGTTGTTTGCTATAGATTGTAAAGCTAAATACTGGCCCCCAAGATTGATTGCCCCCAGGTGGATAGATCCTCAGGGACAAAGGAATCCACAATACACCATGTGATGCTCTGTCACTTTGTTCCTTATTTAAAACACTAGATTAAATAAACATAGGAAAGCCTGTAGTTGTGCAGAAGAGATGTAGGCATTGTTTCAGTTGCTGAGCTTGGGTCTGAGGAGAGAAGACAGGGAAAAATGGTGAGAGAGAAGAAGGGAGAAGAAGACATCTTGCGGTGGGTAGATCATGAGAGCACGGCCCTGAGGGCCAGCCAGCTGGAGCAGGAGCAGCTCAGATAGAACACGGGCAGTCATATCTACAGGTCATTGATAGTGAGGTAGAAAAAATAGCATAGAAGGTTGATATCTTCCCAGCTCTAGTGATTTTAAGGCTTATTATGAATGTAAAGGTTTTGTATCTTTTATTTGGGAACTAAATAATCAAAGGTGGTTACAAACTCCCAGTTAATTTTAACCACCATACACAACCATGCCTGGATAGCTGTTCTATTCATGTGTACAAATCAGTGAGTTTGTGTAGATATTGTAGACTAGGACAAGGTCACTCCCATCAAGGCCAAATTGAAACATTACCCTGTCAAGCCCTTTGCAGAAGTGATACTATGTTAGAGGCACCATTAAGACCCAAGAACCCAGCATGATACCCCCAACGCCTGCCAAAATGAGAGCAAAAACCAAGTCCATCATAGTCCATAGGTCTGGAAAAGTGCCTGACTATACTCATGTTACATTTGTCCTTTGTAGCTCCATTCTTTGCTAACTGTTCTTGCTAACTGAAGTGTGTCAACCAGGATTTGTATGTGTGTGTGTTTGTGTGCATAAAATACTTTGGGTTATATCATTTGGTGAAGTTCCCTCTATGGCCATGCCCAGACTTTCCTTACACATCTGAGATACAGGCTTTGATATTACAAAGAGAGAGAGAGTCTCTTAGAGCCCTCTGTCCTGAACAAAAGCCACAGACACTGATCCTGCAAAATAAGGCAATATTAGTTAAGGTTCTCTATAGAAAGAGAACTTGTGGAATAAATATATGTTTGTATATTTTATGTGTATATATATATATATGTGTGTGTGTGTGTGTGTGTGTGTGTGTGTGTTTGCATATGTATGTGTGAGTGTGTGCATGTGTGGATATAAAGGGTATTTATTAGAGTGTTTTACAGGCTGTGGTCCAGCAAGTCCAAAAAACACTGTCTAGTTAAGGAAAGTACAAGAATCCAGTGGATGTTCAATTCATGAGACTGGATGTTTCAGTGGGTCTTCTGTATACACCAGAATCCTGCTGTAGACTCTAATGCTAGTGAAGGAATGGATTCTAGCCAGAGTGAGGAGAGGCAAAAACATTCCTTCTTCCGTGTTCTTTATAGGGGTGTCTTCCCCCCATGCCAAAGATGACCCCCAGACTACCATGCTGCGTCCTTGGTGAACAGAGCAAGCCAGAGATGACCCCTGCTCAGTGCCACACAGAGGCAGAGCATAGTACTCCTGAGATGACCCCAAATACCCAGATACCACCCCAGGTGTGACTAAGATAAGCAAGTACATGGTGGAGAGAAGGAAGAGAAAAAGAAGCAGAAGGATGTGTGAACAATGAACAGAGTCAGAACTGGAGACTGGAGAGTCGTGAGGAACAGCTATTTTTAGTTCCTGGCCCATGTTGCTGTAGAGCGTCATATCCGGATTCCTGGCCCTGCAGGAGAGGGAATATATTACCATCAATAGCTAGTGGATATCCCTGGTCTCGGATGCCACCTGGGGCCATGTTGTTGTCTGAGGGCCCTGTGGATTTGGCCATGTTGACCTGGGCATCCTGAGAGAGCTGGCCTAAATGCCTCAGAGCAGGAAAGATGGCCCAGCACCTCAGCAGTTGCAGTACCCAGGAGATCAGGCCACATACCTCCCCCAGGAAGCACAGGTTACTGGTAGTTTGTCTGCAGGGACTGTGGGTGAGCATGTCCCAAGTGTGTGAGCATGGGAAAGCTGGCTCTGCCACACATCTGCCATGCAGTGCTGTGGTTGAAGGAAAGAGGCCCTCTCTTTATCTCTTGCCACCTGTGGCAGGTGAGGAGAGCTGGCCCCAAGGTCATGAGGCTGGCTCTGTTCCTCACTAGCTGCAATTCTTGGCAAACTAGGCCCTGCACCTTGCCTGGGCAATACAATACAGGCCTGCAGGCAAACCTGCTCCAAGGGCATGAATGCAGGAGAGCTAACTCTGTCTCTTGCTGGTATAGCCCTTGGTGTGTTAGCTGTGGGCAGTGATGGAGAGCCTGTCCTAATGATGATGGTGCAGAATATCTGGCAGTTTAACTACCAACTCAGATAAGACCCAGGCCAAGGTCCAGGGCTTTGAGTTGGCTCACCCCAACATGTGTCCCATCTATGAAGCACATGAATGGCTTGACCAACAGATCTCAAGCTGCAGGATCTTCTTGACACAGGTCAGTCACAAGGTATCCAACAGGAGTTCTGGTGATGATCCAGTAGTAGAAGCCTGAGGTTTTGACCCAGACTAATGACTCATTCCAACGAATATTTGCAAATAAAGAAGTGTGGACAAATATACTGTCAGACACATTGAGATATACTACAGTTTCCACAATGAGCCTCTTTCTCCCTTTTCCTTTTAGGAGCGAGAGTTTGCAAGGAAAGAGGGTGGGTAAGGAGGGACAGGAGAGGAATGGGATTGTGGTGCATGATGTGAAATTCAGAATGAGTCAGTAAATTGTTAAATAAACAGTGAGTCTTTCCACCTAAAGACAGTGAGGAGGAGGAGGAGAAGGGGGAGGAGGAGGAGGAGGAGGAGGAGGAGGAGGAGGAGGAGGAGGAGAACAACAACAACGAGAACGACAAGAACAACAAGAGGAAACAAACAAGCAAACACACACCTCCCAAGGTTACCTAGTCCCTTGTGTTTCAGTTAATTTCTGATGTAATTTTGACAGCCATGAATAACTAACTTGATGGACCTGGGTCACTGAGTCCCATGTTTGTCCTCAGATTACGGTTATTTGATATCGTCTTTAATGAAGTAAATATCTTAAGACTTGCACTTCCTAATGCAGTCAATATAAATTGATACAATACACATGAGCATAATTATTATTGAGATCTACATAAATCCTAAGCACGTATGGGCATTTTTCCATGAACTGATTGAGAATTACTGACTTATTGGGCACTGTGCTGGGACTGTCCAGGGCTTGTGAAAGGACCAGGATGACATGGATCTGGTTAAAGAAAGTAGTACCCAAACACTACTCCTAGGAGAATTCTATGTCTAATATTTGGTCTGTGTGAGAAATAATGTTGTAGTGATTCCTAGTTCCCTGAAGCTAATCTTTCTCTTATACAATACCTGTGCCTCTCACTCCTATTGGGAAGTGTTAGAACACTATGTAGTGCAGTTCTGACTCAAAGAGCCAGAAGGATGGTTCAGTGGTTAAGAGCAGTTCCTGAGTATCTGAGTTTGGTTCTCAGCATGCTTAATAAGGCAGTTTACAACTCTCTCAAATACCATCTCCTAGGGCTCCACTGCCTTCTTCTGCCATCCAAGGGCACTGTATTCCTGTACACAAATACTCATCTCCCACCTCTCTCTCTTTCTCTCCCTTACACATAGTCACATACACAGAAGGAGACATATACACAACACAAACACACACATAAACACACACACACACACACACACACACACACACACACACAATTAAAGGGCAGAAAGATATCTCAGTTGTTAGGAGCACTTGGTACTTGTTATTTGGTAAGAGCACTGGTTGTTATTCCAGAGAACTTGTGTTTGGTTTCTAATGTCTCCATGACAGTTCTCAGCTGTCTGTAACCCCCATTCCAATGAAGGAAAGATTAGTTTTATAAGTAAGCAACCATGTTTGGAAGTGACATCTATATGAGGGCCAGGCAGAATGATGAAATAGAGAAAGCTTTGAGAGAACAAGTCTGAAATAGGATATGCTCAACTCTCATGAGAACAGCAAGAAGAGGGAAAAGTGTGGTGTGGTATGAGGTGTGTGTATTGAAGTTTTACTATGACAGTTTTACTAAGTTAGATTATAGAGAGAACATACAAGGCACAGTTGAAGACAGAAGTAGCCAGAGAATGAGAAGGAGCCAGAGGACTCAGAACAGATCGCCAAGGTTAGTATGAGGACAACAAAGCAATTCAGTCAGAAGCTGAGAAAAGCGGGATTGACTAAGTCAGCTTGGAAGATTAGGTTGTACGGAGGCTGGAAGCTTTCAGACGTAAGCCTAGGGAATATTTAGGACAGAAAAGGACATGCTCTGGTCTCAGTCCAAGCAACATATTCCCACAGCTAAGGTTCAGCTTTCATCTTATATCATCATCTGGGGAAATAAAAGTGTCATTTACAAGAAACCTCTACTTAAGTGGAGATGAGTTTCTTCCCTTGGGAAGAAGAAAATTTAAAGACAACAAGAATGAATCAAAGTTCAAGTTTATTAGGAAGAGAAATTAACAGATTTAAATATGAGGTTGAAGAGAAAGAATGGCACTCAGAAAAAGATAGAGAAGACCCAATG
This sequence comes from Mus musculus, assembly GCF_000001635.26. Lineage (NCBI taxonomy): Eukaryota > Metazoa > Chordata > Mammalia > Rodentia > Muridae > Mus > Mus musculus. The sequence continues at coordinate 36,365,104 of NC_000083.6, forward strand.
ACTGGATTTCAACTTCTCAAGACAGAGTTGCTATGTTATTCTTCTTGCTTTCATTGGGTTTACTCATTAAATACACCATAGGAAGAAGTCACACAATAAGTAATTAACAAAATCCTCTTGTTAAACATGGAAAAATAAATTTACAGCTCATTGGAAACTGAAGGTCAGTTTCTGATGTCCGTCTCCCAGACCTGCCTCTCCTGACAGGAGACAGAGACCTGGACACAGGTGTCAGCCATTGAAAGAAAAGTCAGGAGCTTTTGAAGTCACCTAAGATTGCATTTCACACAATAGAAGGAAATAATGAAGAACAAATGCTGATTGGTGATTATTAGAACATAATACCAAATAGGCATCCATACCAACCATAATTCCATTCTAGCAAGTGGCCCCAGCTCAGGAACATGTTCTTCAAGTATTTCCTACCTTACTAGGAGAGATGCATCAGATCTCTGGGCACTGTCCATGCCTATGGCAGTACAGCATCAGACCTGTTAAGGGCCCACAGCAATAGGGCCCAGAGGGAAAAATGTGTGAGCACACACAATGAGTATCTGTCTTTCCTAATGCAAGGGGCTCAGAAACCTACTCTTACTTAATTACTGGCAGACCATTTTTTTCAATTTTTATTAGATTTTTCTTCATTTACATTTCAAATGCTGTCCCAAAAGTCCCCTATACCCTCCCCCTACCCTGCTCCCCTACCTGGCAGAAAAATTATAGATGTCTATTTCCCTAATGTGGGAAGAGGGCAGCCAGTGAGAGACTGTGGAAGCAATAAAGTTGTGGGAGTAGAAGAATCTCCTGTTCAAACCCCAGGTAAGTTTCTTGAACTGTGATTGCACCTCCATAGATGCAGGAGAAAACACAATGGAAGATTGTATGTAAAGATGACTTAATGTCCTTCTATAGGTCTGGTCTCAGCAGGGACCTTCTCTGTGGCATCTCTCTGTTTGTGGGGAATCAGAATCAGGGCTCCATCACCTCCATCAAGAAGCAGTGGATCTATATTTCCTTTATGCTTCATGATAGAGTTAATGTCAGTACAAGCTCCAGAGACTGAGTGTATACATCTTTCCACTAATGAGGCAGGGTACCTTTATACCTTAGCCTTGAGATCTCTAGGGAGACAAGGACTCAGACCCCAATCCCTTTCTTACCTTTATTTCTTCCACACCAGAAAAATGACCACAGTTCCCACCACCAAAGTTCCAAGAACCAGGCCGATGAGGATTGCTATGATGGGGATGGTTTGTGGAGGTTCTGAGGAGAGAAAGGAAGGAAGAGTGAGGAGTCTGACCCTACCTAACAACCCTGATTCTGCTCTGGTTCTTTAAAGAGCTCACAATTTTCCCAACAACAGAGTATGTGCTCACACCCACTCCTTACCCCATTTCAGAGTGAGAGGCTCAGGTAACCCTTCATGGTGCACATGACATGTGTATCTCAGCTCTTCTCCAGAAGGAACCACCACAGCTGCCCACTTCTGGAAGGTTCCATCCCCTGCAGGCCTGGTATCTGGCAGCTCCATGTCCTGGGTGAGGTTGTTCCCATCCCTCTTCCAGGTCAGGGTGATGTCAGCTGGGTAGAAGCCTAGGGCCCAGCACCTCAGGGTGACATTCCCTTCAGGTCTTACATGGTGGGTCACATGTGTTCGGGGGGCATCTGAGGGGAACAATTGGAAAATTCATGTATTTTGCACTCCTCTGTGGGCCTGAACAGTGCTCATGGGACCATCCCTGGAAAGGGTGGGAAACTTGGATGAGGGAGGGAGCAGAGTCCACACAGAAGCCTAAACTCAGGTTCTGGGTGAGCTATTGTTTGGAATATTTTACAATAACCATGAGCCAACTCAGCGCAGGTAACTCTGGGTCTCCCTCTAGACAAATAGACTTCAGGTTCTGACTGGGGAAGGGGTCTAGGGACTCAGCAACCCTGGAGTCAGACATTCAATGTCATCGTGCATGGACAGTGATCAGGCCTGAGATGGAAGTGAACTGCTGTTAATGGACACACTGAACTGTCCTGGGAGAAGGCGGAATCCTCTGGAGAGTCCCTCTCTCATGTTGAGTCAGGAAACCTAGGAGCTCTCTTTCCCCTTTGATGCAAGACAGTGTAAGCATTCCAGCTGCTCCCTGCTGAGGAGGAGGCCTCAGGGAGGCAGGAGCTCCAATGTCAGAAAGCAGAAGGGGTTGTCAAGGGCCTCTCTTACCAGAGCGCAGCAAGGTCTCCTTTCCAAGGTCGAGGTATCTAAGAAGCCTTTGTACACACTCCCCTCGAAGGTAAGTCTTCCACCTTTCTGCCTCACTCATATTCTCCCACCTGTTCTTCATGTATTCAGCTCCCTTGCCCTCTGCAGTCCAGGAGCTCAGGTCCTCATTCAGGGTTAAGTAATCGTAGCCATAGTAGGTGAGCCGGAAGTGACCGTGAAGGAAGCGCCCATCAGTAGCCACATTGCAGCCATATACTTCCTGCAGGGTGTGATAATCTGCCCCACCCCCATTCAGCCCCTGGTCACTGTGAGGCTTCTTACCCTCCCCCTCCCCCCAGGATTTTGTCCCCAACGTAACCCTTAACTAGATCACAATCTGTTGTTCTTTCTGGTCAAAGGCTTCCAGGGGTCACTTTGTCTATGGATGCATCTCTGACTTTGGGGACCTAGAGTGGAGCTTATTGGGGTCAGACCATGAGGACATTGATTTGTCATGACCTCGGAGCTGAGGTGACTCACCGTTCATTCTATGTTCATATTTTTCTATCATGAAGTAAAGAATTCGTCTTTCTATCTGTGACAATAGCAGAATTTTTGTTGTCTCCACGTTCCAATACTTAGGTAGTTCCTGCTCCATCCATGCAGCCCGAGGTTTCAAAATAGCCATTGGTTCTTTGCTGTCAAATCCTTGATACTGTATAGAGTCTACATAGCCAATGTGGATGAACCGGGAATTAATCATGCCAGGCTCCAAAAATGCAATGTTGAAAGTCTGCAGCCAGTGTGAGCCTGTGGGTGATGCACATTGAAATGCTGACTCTTTAGCGTGGACTCAGAGCAGGTTGGTAGGGAACAGAGCAGGGGTGGTGGTATGCCTATGGACCTGAGTTGCAGCAGAGGATCAGGGGTGATCCAGCTAGGGGATCAGCGAGGGTCTGGTTAGGTAAGCAAGAAGATGCAGAGATGAGGATTTCCGGTGCTGTTTCCAGCTCCCCAAAGTCCAATTCCCTCCAGTCCCTCACCCACCTGCACAATACTGGTTCAGGTCCATGGCCACCAAGAGGAGGAGGAGTGTGCAGCATCCAGGGTTCCTCATCTTCTCTGATGAGTCAAGTCTCAATCAGGACCAGTCTGTCTTCACTTTATAACCTGATGTGGCTGATGCTGATTGGCTTCTCATAGATTTCCCAAAGGCAGTGACGTAGACCTGATGGGGTGGGTCTTGGAGAGATCGATTCCTGGGTTTGGGGGATTTCTAGGGTACTAATCCCCCAACTTGCACCAGTTCTACAGCTTTATATTCTGGCATCATTTTCTAAGCACTAGTCTGTCCTTCTGGTCCAAGTTACAACATCCTTGGTTCCTAGCTCAGAGGCCTGTAAGTCAACAATTGTCTAACATTTCAATGTTAGAAACTCTGTACATGCTTAGCCTTTGTGTAGCCTTCTGTGGTGACTGCTTGTGTGGATTATAGCAATCCATATCTATTATGGTAGGAACTGGACACTTTGAGATTTTTAATTCAATGTAGATATTGATTACTATCTGAATGTAAGGTGAATGAAAAGAGAAAGGACAATTTTATGAAATGGTAAATAACACCCGAAGATTGTTTTGGACATTTTACATTTCTGGGAATCTTTATTTGCATCTTCCCCATCTTCCCCACCACAGATCATAGGATTTTGTGTCTTCTGTTTTATATATATATATATATATATATATATATATATATATATATATATATGAAATGCTAAAAATGCAGTTGCACATGTATATTTTCCGAGAAACAATATTAAGACTCAGTTTTATTTGTATGAATTTTGTGTGTCTCTGTGTGTATTTCAGGGGCAGGTACTCAAAGATTCCAGAAGAGGTAGTCAGAAACCCTGGATCTGGAGTTAAGGAACATGTGGCCTGCCAGACTCAAGTGCTGGGAAATCAGCTCTGGTCGTCTGCAAGAGCAACAATGGCCCTTCATGTTAGTTTTCTTTTGAAGCAGCATCTCACTATGTAGCCTGGATGGTCTGGAAGTGGCTATGTTTATCAGGCTGGCCTAGCACTCAGAAATCTATGCTACTGGCTCCAAAATGCTCAGAATAAAAGGAATTTGCCCACCAACTGGTTAATTGTAATTTTTTTCCTCATTGATAAGTCACTAAATGGGCACAGGTGGTACTCCCTCAAGGTTGTCTACACTGAGGGCATCAAACATCATTGAATCCTCCATTATTGGTTGCATTCACATCCAGAGGAGAATCTTGCACACAGAATGGATGCTAGGTTAATAAATGTTATTTCAATGTACAATGTTTTTTGACCAAGTCCTTTACATACAAATTGTGAATAGGTCAGTCATTAATATGGCCACATATTTTCCATAGAAAACTTTGGAAACATTAAGAAGCTCTTAAGTTGGCTGTGAAGAAATGTTATCTTGGGAGCTTAGATATTATCTTTGTTGTAGTCAACTAGGTAAGGGATCAGTTGCTGATGAATGGAATTTTAAAAAATTTTATGTTTTTGGAGGAACACCTCATTTTTAGTTGTTCCTTAGGCAGGTCCTTTATTCAGCTATCTGGAATAAGATCCACTACCTGTAAATGAAGAGAGTCTAGACTGGCTGCTGTACAGTTCTGTGAAGTTTACAAGAACCTCTGTTCATGTCACTTGCAGTGATGTGACTCTGAGTTCAGTCCTGGCTGGTCACAATTCAGTCCTGGTTGGAGGATCTGGGCTCAGGGCTGGAAATGCTGCTCTGAGATGTCAGCTTCCAGTATTCTGCAGCCTATGATTTGCCTGGAGGGGAGGATTTCCTTTTGGGAGTCTTGGAACAAGCTTGAGCGATTCCCTAGTGATCACCTGTTTTGTTTTCTGATCTCTTATTAATGGCCTTCCCACTGCTGCTGGCATATGTGACTCAGTGCATTATCCAAAGCAGTGCTTCTCACCCTTCCTAATGCTGGAACCCTTTAATACAGTTCCTCATGTTGTTTGACCCCCAACCATCAAATTACCCTTTTTACCACTTCATAAGGGTCATTTGTATTCTAATCACAATGTAAGTATTTTTGTATATAGAGGTTTGCGAAAGCAGTTGTGACCCACATGTTTGAAACCACTTATCTAAAATGCTGTGGTTAGGCCATTGTTAAGAGCTAGATTATAGTTAATTATGTAAATCTATGGAATCCTTATTTCTCTTTGATTGTGTTAAATTGACATGGAATTCATGAACATGAGGCTATTAGAGTGTGTCTTCATAGCAATAGAAAACCTAGGGCAGTGTAAAAATACTATTTAATACTAAAAATACTCTCTAACAGAATTCTTCTAATGTAGCAGGGAATGGTTGTGTATGCCTGTAACACGTGTCATTGGGAAGCAGATGATTTCAAGCCTTCCTGACCTAGAGGGGATTCATTTCTTAATGAGAAAAAACAAGGACAAGAATTCACATTGCAATTAAATACTTCCTGTCTATAAATCTCATCTGAAATGTTACTGCAATCTTTTCTCCACACACCTAAGTAGACACACTTCAGATTGTCTCAGGTGAAATAGCTGGCATTGCACACTGGCATGAGGATCAGGAGTCAGGACCATAGAGATCCATGGTAGAGGGGAAGACACAGGGTCACTCTGATAGACTGTACAGAGAATGAACTGGGGAAATTTAGACAACAGCAGTCAGAGGAGGTGAGCCATGGCTAGAAATCTCTAGTTTATTTGCAAAGAAATAAAGGAAATGATACAGAGCAGACCAGGGAAGAGTTCCCCTGTCTTGTACTTTAGCCTAACCCTCATGGTAGGATCCTGCAGATGAACTTGGTGGGTAGGCAGCAGTCACTGACCTTTTTTTTTTTTTTTTTCCTCCCCTGTTTTGAGAACAGGCGAGTGAACCTTTCTCAATGAAGCACTGAGGACAGGTCTAACTCACTGTAGAACCTTTAATGTAGTACTGTAGAAGCCTTAAACTAAGCAGGATAGGGCCAGGACACTCAGGAACACATGGAAAAACATGCCAGGCATAAGCCAGGGTGGTTTGGATAGAAACTATCAGAAGCAGTGAGTGTTGTCAAGAATCATGCACCTTATTAGCAAAGTAGAAGAGGAAATGTTATAAAGCAGTAAAGGGGGAAAGTCTAGAATGCATAAAGGGGCGACTGTGGGCTTAGCAAGCTCCCTCACTGAATAGAAGTTACCAGAGCTATAGTAAAGACAGAAAATTCCATTCTGCACTCAGTAACAGGTATTTTAATTCAGGAGAGAGGGAGAAAGATAAATGTTGCAAGTAGACACAGCAGGAGAGATAGTGGAAAACACTCTCCACTCTGTACCCAACAAGCATAGTTTTTTTTTTTTTTTTTTAAGACCTCTACTGAGCTGGTGGTTAGTTAGGCCCAGTCTCTCCAGCAACCACACTCTTAGGGGAGTCAGAGCATTGGAATATGTGCTGAAACCGGGCAGGATCGCATACACAGGATGGAAGAAGCTTTAAATCAGACCATGTAGAATTCAGTGTGGTAGAAATCTGTCAGGCCCAGAGTCTGCACAGACCATTGACACAGGTTCCAAGAGTGTGCTCCCTAGATGGCAGGAAGATCCTTACAGAGGTCAGGCCATGTTTCAAAGTGGGACTGCCAAAGACATGTCTAGAGTGTGAGCAGCATCTGAGAACTGACTCATGGGGGGTGCTTAGTGGTGGGACCACTAACTTCTGTGGTGTCAAACTGTGAAGGATTCCTCAGGGGTGCAGTAGACATCTGGGAACCCAGGAAGGATTCCCAAGGGCATCAAGGCTGCAACCAGCAAGCAGGTGAGACTGCATTCACATCCACCCACTCCTACTTCCTGGCCCTAGCATTCCCCTGTATCGGGGTATAGAATCTTTGTAAGACCAACGGCCTTTCCTCCCAATGATCGTTCTACCAGGCTGCTTTCTTGTCACAGCAGGCAATATATTCAATGCAAGAATGCAGGTCCTACCAGGACATTACACTTTATTTTCTGTATCAGGTTTTACTCATGCTTAATACATGAATCAGCCACCTACTATGGTAAGAAATATTAAAACACTAGAAACATGTGTATACTCAATAAAGAAGTGTGACATTGTAGTTCAATGATAAGAAAAGTTTAGTCAGTGATGGAGATTTCTACGTCAGCCTCTGCTGAGAGAGGAAGAGATGTCTGGGAAACAGACACAGGTCAGTGTAGAGAGAGGTGAGTGTTGTGGGCTGTCCTGGAGACATTCTTGTAGCAAGTCCCAGAGTCTCCTCTATATCTGTGACACAGCAACAAGCCTCTGGCAAAAACATTTAATCTAGGCAACAGCTGTCCTCACGCCCATTGTATTCTGCAGGGAGGGAGCTACTGAGGTACAGGAAGTCTTTCTCATTCTGTGTTACCATTGCTTTCCATTTCACACCTTGCCCTGCAACAGCTATAGAGCTAGGGAAGCTACCCCATGCCACAGATGCAAACTGTGTCATCAAGGTAAGATCAGACCTAATAGAAGATGCTCCTGTGAACACAGAAGTGGGCAAAGGATGCTGCAACTACATAGAACCCAAGAAATGGATATGGGTAAGAAAGCCTGGGCCATTAATCTTTCAGACATTAAATGGTGGCCATAACATGGGTTGTTGATAATTTTAAAATGTTCCCAATGAATGTACAGAGTTTTGGGCTGAATGTTTGTGTCTTGAAGCTGTTTGGAATGTCAATGCGATGTCACTGAGGGACACAGGAGAAATTTTGTGTAGACATCATCAGGGATCTGTGTGTAGTACATTATTGTTCTCACTTCCTACCACTTGCACACTTGGCCTCCTATGGACATGGTATGCATAGCCACTGAAAAAGCAGCTAACTCTATCGTGAACTTCTTGATCCTCTTAGGATCTGTGTGGTCTCTACTCTCCAGAAGCTATGGATTAGTGAAGGAGACCTCGCCACACCAGTTTAAGACCATGACATAAGAGTAGGCAAGGAAACCCCAGATCAGCAAGAAGATGATCATACTAGGGAGTTCTGTAGGACTTTGTTTTCCTTTTCCTTCCTTGATTCTGTCAGTCAGATCAGAGTCTGGATTAGGAGTTAGATGGATGTTGTCAACAAGACAAGTACGGGGACCAGGATAAGAAACTTGTCCCAAAACACTGCTCCTAGGATATCAGGGACCAGAGCTGAATCTGCAGAAGGAAGCAAGGCTCTAGAAATTTGTCCCCTATAGTAAATCTTTTCGTGACCTTTCATGTCTCTGTATGTCCCACTGGGGACTTTAAGCAAAGTCAATCAACTTATTCCAGAAGCTCAGAAATGTATTGTGAATGGAAATCATTCTGGACTAAATTAATACCATCATTTAAGAGGAAGACCTTGTCACCTCCAGCCTTCCTCTTGCTGCTGGTAGTCATGCTGGCCTACTCTCTGACTCTGGCAAGTGAGTATTGGTACTGAAATAAAGAATCTCATTCTGAAGCCACAAGGATGCTGTGCAGCACTACCACAGACCAGGGAAGCCTAGCCTTGGTCCTGTCACTTCCAGCAACTCCACGATTCCCCGTTAGGCCCCATGTGCCTGGCTTCCTTTACTATCCAGGTCCAGAGCTGTGTTCCGTGTTCACCGCCCCCCCCCAAGCCTAGTGAACTTTCTGAGGTGCCAGGAGGAGGGCAGGGTACCACTGCATATTGGTTTCAGGTTCCTATGAGCTGTGTTATTTCTATGCCCTTTATTCTGAGGCTGGCCTCCTGGAGCCCTGGGTCTCATTCATTCTTTAGTTGTATGTCAGACATGCAGATTTTGGGAAACAATAGTGATCTTGGACTTGCTCTGCTACTACAGACTGAGGAGAGATGGTGAGTGTCAATAGCTAGGTAACAATAGACTAGGTAAGGCTGGCGAGATGGATCAGCAGGTAAGAGCACTGACTGTTCTTCCAAAGGTCCTGAGTTCAAATCCCAGCAGCCACATGGTGACTCACAATCATCTGTACTGAGATCTGATGTTGTCAACAAGACAAGTACGGGGACCAGGATAAGAAACCCTCTTCTGGTGTGTCTGAAGACAGCTACAGTGTACTTTTGTATAATAATAAATAAATCTTTTTAAAAATAGTAAGATTTAAAAAATTAAAAAAAATTAGAGTAGCTAAACAGGAGTATCTGAAAAATGGCTTTGGCCCTTGATCTGGCTGAGTCCTTAAGGGAGAATATTTTCCATAATCTCTCCTGTTGTGGTTATTTTCAATGTTTCTTCAATGTGCCTTCCTTTTCTCCTACATTAATTAATAAATATTATTCATTTTTATTATGTGTATAAATTTCCCCCTACATGTATGTCTAAGCACCATGATGGTATCTGGTGGCTATGGAGATCAGCAAATGGGTTCACATGCCCAGTGTTTGATGGTTGTATATTGTTGTGCATGTGTTAGGAATTGAAGGCTAGTCTCCTGGAAGAGCAGTCAGGGCTTTTTTTTTTTTTTTTTTTTTTTTTCTTTTAAATCACTGGGTCATCTGTCTGTCCCTGAGATCCCCCAAATAATTCTTCCTGAAAACCTATAGCAGTATTAGTATTCTGGAGCTCTTTGTCTTAAACAGGCCTCCAGCCACTACTTCTCACAGGATGGGGACTTTATGCACACACTCATCTCTATTTATGAAATGAGCATTGACTTTTGTTCTGGTTTGTGTAATATCCTACTTAACTTTACCAATATAATTTGAGATGTCTGTAGATCATTTTAAATTCAGACACCTATTACTGAAGTTGCAGAGACTTTTCCATTGCACATTTTACTGAACTATTCTTGTGTGTTATGTTGTCCTCCATCCTTAGGAAGTGGGCATCTCTGCCTCCTCTGATTTTTTTTTCTGTATCTACATGGTATGAGGCCCATCTTTAGTATTGAATAGGTATCTGTGGTCTTTCTCCTCAGGTTGTCTCTAATTCCTTACAGCAACAGGGGTGTGTCTTTGATGGTCCCAAAACCCTGGGTCTTTGAGCACACACAATTTTATTTTTCAATTTTTATTAGATATTTTATTCATTTACATTTCAAATTCTATCCTGAAAGTCCCCTATATCCTCCCCCTACCCTGCTCCCCTACCTACCCACTCCCACTTCTTGGATCTGGCGTTCCCCTGTACTGGGGCATATAAAGTTTGCAAGACCAAGGGGCCTCTCTTCCCATTGATGGCTGACTAGGCCATCTTCTGCTACATATGCAGCTAGAGACACGAGCTCTGGGGGTACTGGTTAGTTCATATTGTTGTTCTACTTATAGGGTTGCAGACCCCTTCAGCTCCTTGGGTACTTTCTCTAGCTCCTCCATTGGGGGCTCTGTGTTCCATCCAATCGATGACTATAAGGATTCACTTCTGTATTTGCCAGGCACTGGCATAGCCTCACAAGAGAGAGCTATATCAGGGTCCTGTCAGCAAAATCTTTCTGGCATATGCAATAGTGTCTGGGTTTGGTGGTTGTATATGGAATGGGTCTCTGGGTGGGGCAGTCTGTGGATGGTCTTTCCTTCTGTTTTAGCTCCGAACTTTGTCTCTGTAACTCCTTCCATGGGTATTTCGATCCCCATTCTAATACGAAGTGAAGTATCCACACTTTGGCCTTCCTTCTTCTTGAGTTTCATGTGTTTTGCAAACTGTATCTTGGATATTCTAAGTTTCTGGTCTAATACCCACTTATTAGTGAGTGAGCACAGACAATTTAAGTGTGCTACTATCATCAGAAGGTTTAGTGCCAAAGTCTGCTTTCTGACAATTTTAATGACCAAAGATCTGCAAATACAAAACAAAATAAGACAAAAAACCCAAACAAACAAACCAATGAAAGAGACACCTATAGTGAAATGTAGGAAAAGGAATTTATTAAATGTGGTCATATCTGAAGGAGAAGCAAGCCAGTTATGAGATTCTGTCAGTGTCTCCAGGTTCATTTTTAGAATTTTAACATGAGTTTTAGGGTTAAATATAGAAATTAGGAGTTTCCCCATGCCCCCTTCTGTAGTTCTTCATTTTTAAAAAAATTTCCTTAATTCATAATTCCTGGAGATTTCTGGCCATCACTCACCTCTTCTGATGGCAGTTGCCTAATTTGTCCCAGGTTATTCTATGGAGGTTCTTTCAAGCCGTGCATGCGTGTTCTCTCACATCATTGGTCGCTGAACCTTGAACTCCTAATTTTTCTACCCCTACCTTTTATGTTCTGGCATTACAGGTGTGTGCAGTGATACAAAAGCCTTCTTTGAAATTGTAAAGTATTTCCACTAATCCATGTCTATAAGAAATGGCAGGAACTTATCAAGTAACATAGACAGTTATTAAGTGTTCACTTTCAGTGTGCATTTTTGCTCTGGTTATGATTGTGTTGTGGTTATTGTATTGACATACATGGATCTCATGTAGTTTCTCATGGTCTTGGATGAGAGTCATGAAATGACCATGTGCTGTTCCAAAATATGACTTTTGTAAATACAATTTTAAACAACATTTTTTCATAAAAATTAAAAGGTATTGAAGAGTTTTTTTGAGCAGCCTTAGCCTCCATTTTATGGAATCCATCCCCACCTAACAGAGTCAATGGCAAAACATTAGATTCGTTTACATTGGGAATGAAAGTAATGGAGGATTATGGTAACCTACAAACATTTGGGTATGTCACCAGCTCTGGACTCCTGTCCACCAGGTCTGAATAATGTAACAGGAAACTACACAAAGAAAATCTTTAAAATGAGGACTTTTCTAAAATAGAGAAAAACCCTGACATTGCCATTCGAAGCTTCTGGTTCTCCTCTCCCTGCACTCCTTTGGAATATAATTAATGAATATATTCTCAGGCCCTCTAATGTACAATATGAATCCATCCATAGCCCACCAATCCTTCTCTATTCAGCTAAACAGGGATTAAAAACTCAACCCTCAAAGGAATCTTGTAATTCTGGACACTTCAATTCTTCACCATAAATTTAATAACTTCTTACACTTAAAATTTTTATGGGAAATTTGTGGTGATATTGACTGTAGGAAGATGATTTTGTGCACTGTCTATTCAAATTCTGATTTCTGTACCTAGATATGTGGTTGTAGTCCAGATTTTGGTATTGTCACTATTATGAAGTATCACCAGACTCAGTATTTTAAAAATATTTTCCATCATGTTCTTCATGGACAATAATCTTAGAACTGAACACATGATATCTGGGCAGGAGAGGAAAAGGCTGCAATTTCAGAGCCAGAGTGAAGGTGTGTGTGTGTGTGTGTCAAATGAGGATATAGATAAAGAAGCAGGGGAGAGCTTGGCTAAGAAGGCAGGTAACAGGCCACATGGCTGAAAAGGGGCCTAGGCCAGCATTCCAGGATTAGAAGAGCTCAGAATTTTCTCAGCTATTGTACCTAGTGTAATTAATAATTATAAAGGTCCTTATGTCATTATTCAGAGCAAGGGAAAGCCTATAAAACTGATTTTTTTTTTTTACAATTTACAAGTGACTTTCTTGATCATTTCTATTTATATGTGTGAATACTTAAACATTTAAGGTCTTGGTCAAACCTTCACCTCCTTTTTTTTTTTTTGACTTTCGAGACAAGGGTTTCTCTGTATAGCTCTGGCTGTCTTGGAACTCACTTTGTAGACCAGGCTGGCCTCGAACTCAGAAATCCACCTGCCTCCGCCTCCCGAGTGCTGGAATTAAAGGCGTGTGCCACCATGCCCAGCTTCTTAACCTCCTTTAAAAATAACATTTATGGACACAGTACATATGCCATGTACAATGCTCTCCCATGGATATAGGGGCAGAAGACATCAAATGAGCCAATGATGTTGCAAGTCCACTGGGAAGACAACCTTGAAGAAGTGCGACACGTGCAAATTTAGTAATGCATCAAAGGCAAACTCTGCAAGGAGCCCAGTGGAGTGTATCCTGCTTGGGCATCTTGTCATTATGCAGGTCACTGTACCCCAATCTCTCCAGAAAGGAGGTTGGGGTCCCAGTAGACTGCAGTCATAGAGCGTTTTGAGTAGCCATGTGGATACTAGGAATCCCACACGGTTTCCCTGGAAGACCAGCCAGTGCTCTTACCTGCTGAGATATATTTCTCTAGCCCAGACCTTTTGCCATTAAGCTCAGCATAGAGAAGGCAGATGCAAAGGGATCTTGGTGTTCCAGACCACCTTGATTTTCTTTTTTTTTCTATTTTTATTAGGTATTTAGCTCATTTACATTTCCAATGCTATACCAAAAGTCCCCCATACCCACCCACCCCCACTCCCCTACCCACCCACTCCCCCTTTTTGGCCCTGGCGTTCCCCTGTACTGGGGCATATAAAGTTTGCGTGTCCAATGGGCCTCTCTTTCCAGTGATGGCCGACTAGGCCATCTTTTGATACTTATGCAGCTAGAGTCAAGAGCTCCGGGGTACTGGTTAGTTCATAATGTTGTTCCACCTATAGGGTTGCAGATCCCTTTAGCTCCTTGGCTACTTTCTCTAGCTCCTCCATTGGGAGCCCTGTGATCCATCCATTAGATGACGGTGAGCATCCACTTCTGTGTTTGCTAGGCCCCGGCATAGTCTCACAAGAGACAGCTACATCTGGGTCCTTTCAATAAAATCTTGCTAGTGTATGCAATGGTGTCAGCGTTTGGATGCTGATTATGGGGTGGATCCCTGGATATGGCAGTCTCCACATGGTCCATCCTTTCATCTCAGCTTCAAACTTTGTCTCTGTAACTCCTTCCATGGGTGTTATGTTCCCAATTCTAAGGAGGGGCATAGTGTCCACACTTCAGTATTCATTCTTCTTGAGTTTCATGTGTTTAGCAAATTGTATCTTATATCTTGGGTATCCTAGGTTTGGGGCTAATATCCACTTATCAGTGAGTACATATTGTGTGAGTTCCTTTGTGAATGTGTTACCTCACTCAGGATGATGCCCTCCAGGTCCATCCATTTGCCTAGGAATTTCATAAATTCATTCTTTTTAATAGCTGAGTAGTACTCCATTGTGTAGATGTACCACATTTTCTGTATCCATTCCTCTGTTGAGGGGCATCTGGGTTCTTTCCAGCTTCTGGCTATTAGAAATAAGGCTGCTATGAACATAGTGGAGCATGTGTCCTTCTTACCAGTTGGGGCATCTTCTGGATATATGCCCAGGAGAGGTATTGCTGGATCCTCCGGTAGTACTATGTCCAATTTTCTGAGGAACCGCCAGACTGATTTCCAGAGTGGTTGTACAAGCCTGCAATCCCACCAACAATGGAGGAGTGTTCCTCTTTCTCCACATCCATGCCAGCATCTGCTGTCACCTGAATTTTTGATCTTAGCCATTCTGACTGGTGTGAGGTGGAATCTCAGGGTTGTTTTGATTTGCATTTCCCTGATGATTAAGGATGTTGAACAATTTTTCAGGTGCTTCTCTGACATTCGGTATTCCTCAGGTGAGAATTCTTTGTTCAGTTCTGAGCCCCATTTTTTAATGGGGCTATTTGATTTTCTGAAGTCCACCTTCTTGAGTTCTTTATATATGTTAGATATTAGTCCTCTATCTGATCTAGAATAGGTAAAGATCCTTTCCCAATCTGTTGGTGGTCTTTTTGTCTTACTGACGGTGTCTTTTGCCTTGCAGAAACTTTGGAGTTTCATTAGGTCCCATTTGTCAATTCTCGATCTTACAATACAAGCCATTGCTGTTCTGTTCAGGAATTTTTCCCCTGTGCCCATATCTTCAAGGCTTTTCCCCACTTTCTCTTCTATAAGTTTCAGTGTCTCTGGTTTTATGTGAAGTTCCTTGATCCACTTAGATTTGACCTTAGTACAAGGAGATAAGTATGGATCGATTCGCATTCTTCTACACGATAACAACCAGTTGTGCCAGCACCAATTGTTGAAAATGCTGTCTTTCTTCCACTGGATGGTTTTAGCTCCCTTGTCGAAGATCAAGTGACCATAGGTGTGTGGGTTCATTTCTGGGTCTTCAATTCTATTCCATTGGTCTACTTGTCTGTCTCTATACCAGTACCATGCAGTTTTTATCACAATTGCTCTGTAGTAAAGCTTTACCGCTAACCGAATCCAAGAACATATTAAAGCAATCATCCATCCTGACCAAGTAGGTTTTATTCCAGGGATGCAGGGATAGTTTAATATACGAAAATCCATCAATGTAATCCATTATATAAACAAACTCAAAGACAAAAACCACATGATCATCTCGTTAGATGCAGAAAAAGCATTTGACAAGATCCAACACCCACTCATGATAAAAGTTTTGGAAAGATCAGGAATTCAAGGCCCATACCTAAACATGATAAAAGCAATCTACAGCAAACCAGTAGCCAACATCAAAGTAAATGGAGAGAAGCTGGAAGCAATCCCACTAAAATCAGGGACTAGACAAGGCTGCCCACTTTCTCCCTACCTTTTCAACATGGTACTTGAAGTATTAGCCAGAGCAATTCGACAACAAAAGGAGATCAAGGGGATACAAATTGGAAAAGAGGAAGTCAAAATATCACTTTTTGCAGATGATATGATAGTATATATAAGTGACCCTAAAAATTCTACCAGAGAACTCCTAAACCTGATAAACAGCTTCGGTGAAGTAGCTGGATATAAAATAAACTCAAGTCAATGGCCTTTCTCTATACAAAGAATAAACAGGCTGAGAAAGAAATTAGGGAAACAACACCCTTCTCAATAGTCACAAATAATATAAAATATCTTGGCGTGACTCTAACTAAGGAAGTGGAAGATCTGTATAATAAAAACTTCAAATCTCTGAAGAAAGAAATTAAAGAAGATCTCAGAAGATGGAAAGATCTCCCATGCCCATGGATTGGCAGGATCAACATTGTAAAAATGGCTATCTTGCCAAAAGCAATCTACAGATTCAATGCAATCCCCATCAAAATTCCAACTCAATTCTTCAACGAATTAGAAGGAGCAATTTGCAAATTCATCTGGAATAACAAAAAACCTAGGATAGCAAAAACTCTTCTCAAGGATAAAAGAACCTCTGGTGGAATAACCATGCCTGACCACCTTGATTTTCATAGCAAGTCCCAGGCCAGGGTAGTTTATATAACTATATCCCATCTTCCAAAAATTCTAATGATATTAATAAAAAATTAATTTGTTCATAAATTATTTTAAATTTCTTAAAATAAAATTTTATTATAATTTTTGAATATGAAGAAATATAATCTCCTGTGGCTTCTGAGATCACTCAGCAATGAAAGGCACTTGCTGTTCTTGCAAAGGACCAGAACTGCATTTCCAGCATAGATTTGCTAGCCACAACCTTCTCTAATTACACTTCCAGTATTTTTGGTGACTCTTTGTCATATACATGTATCTGAATATTCTATTACTGCCCCCTGACACACTAATAAACATCCACAGAGACAGGGACAGAGAAATAGACAGAGACTGAGAGAAAGGGACAAACAGATGCATACATACACATGGAGATAGATATAGAGATAGAGATAGAGATAGAGACAGAGACTGACAGACAGACACACACACACACACACACATACACACACTAACAAAGACATAAAAATATATATAGCCTACATGTTTCTTTTAGGGTGAATTTTCTTAAATTAAATAAAGAGCTGTTTTAGAAGAAGAAACAACCCACTAACTGATGGAAAAGATAAAGGTCCTTGCCAGAATGTAAGCATCAAAAAATAAAATGTGTATTCTATGCAACATAATTATGCATTGAAAAATAGTTAATTCTCTTTTAATATGTCATACTCATAAGCAAGTAGTTACAATATCTTCAATAAGCCCAATGTCTCAAAGCTCTCAGTTCAAGGCATGGTCAGTATGGTTTGATAAAATCCACATAAGCAGAATTACATTGAGGTCCCTTCACATTCTAAGTGTGTAGAGATCCTGTGCTGAAAGACTGAGAATTGCTGACTTAGTCTCCCCCAAGCTGGACTCAGAAGGATGTTGTCAACAGAACCAGCAAAAGGATTTACAGTAAGCATCAAGTCCCCAGACACTGCTTCCAGGATACCAGGCCACAGAGGTGGGTCTGAGGTGGAAAACAGGACTCTAGAGATGCAAAACCCAGGAGTTCATCTTTCCATTACCCACCCACCTGTCCCTGTCACTTCCATAGACAAGTCTAGGAAGGGCAAGCAGCCTCCCTGATGTCAGGTGTATGAAATGAAATGGGAAATGTCTGCAGTCAGCCTCTACTCATCATCCAAGTTGAGTCTCAACCAAAGAGTCTCTGTATTGGACTGGAGTGGTGGGTGGTGCATCCTTGACTGTATCAGAGTGGAGAAGTTGAGCTCAGGACAAGCAAGGAAACATGCAGTCATCTCTCTATGTTTTTTCCTTTTATTGAAAATAGATTTTTTTCTTCCATAGTATATTCTGATAAGGGTGTCCCCTTTCTCTACTCCTCCCAGTTTCTTCCCATCTCTCCAACCATCTGGATCTGCCCACCTTTTGTACCATTTTAGAAAGCAAACAGGCTTCTTAGGGATAATGATACGGTAAATAAAATATTATTGTTGTGGTCTCTGAGTCCACCACGGTCAGCCAATTGGTTGAAACTTAAGGAGTCTGACCCCAATAGTTTATTTCAGGCGTATTTAAACAAAACACAATTTGGTGAACAATTTTCCTGGTGACAATTGAGCCAATCATCTCTGCACAATAAGCTTAAGATGTGACTGTTGGGTTTGTGGGTTCAGGAATTGCCCACAAACCACATGGAGACCAATCTCAGTAAGACAGCGATGATTTATGGAATATACACCCTAATACTGATCAATAGAGCCACAGCTCAATATCTTGGGGCTGAGCTATGATGCTGAACATTTCTTAGGGCCAGCTTATGAAGGAAAAGCCACAGCGAGCTCATGTACAGGTGCAGGATGTGCTGCCTGGTGGTCGGCTCTGACGCAAGCTGTTTTCCCTAACCAGACAAAAGAGTTTTAACTGACCATTATTTTGATTGGTCCTAAATAGACGTTACAGTTGTGGTCATTTAGAATCTTATGTATTAGGTTTCCATACTACCCCAATACAGCCCTTAATTTTAGCTGTCTCTCCATGTATTTCCTCCTTCATCCCCCTCTCCCTTCCACTTCCCCACTAGATCCTCTTACCCCAGCATCCCATCTATCCATAACTATTTATTTTGCATCCAGTAACTATTTTCTCCCACCCGCATCTCCTTAGTCTATTGAAGTAGAAACTCTAAGGTTCTTTGCAAAGTCAGTTGTGTCTGATGGCATTTTGCTTGGGCAAACATGTGAAGGAACATTTCACTGAAGCAGATACAAGTGAAAGAATATTCTGCTAAATCAAGCACATGAAAGAATATGTGATGTATTCTTTGCTAATGACATGCATGCATTGATCTGCCTTACATGGCATAGTTGAGCTCCTTTTGTGAGGACTTCATAGAGAGATATGTACCAAAAAATCTTTTCCTGGTATGTTGATGGCTTCTTGCTGCTTCTGTGTACTCAGGCCAATTGGCAGATTGATGTCAGCTGAGAGAGTCTCACTCCTCTGTTAAGACCGGTGGTGAGGAAAGACCCATGGAGGATATGTGATGCTTGGAGGGAGTATAAATAGGACTCAATGGACTGTGACTAGAGTTTGGCTTGCATGTAGAGTGCTATGCACCGTGTTGGTCTTGAGTCTTTGCTGGTCTTCACTTTGTTGCACAGAACTTTTTCTGGCATCCTGGTTGGCCCTTGTCCAGCTGACTTGTGTCAAGTAGGCTGAGGCCTGCCTGTTCTGCTAGGTAGGGTCATTGCTGCTGATTGTGTTTGCTGTTCTGACTCTACCAAACTGGGCTGCTGGAATATCCATGAATTGTTTGTGGGTGTATTCAGCTGCCTCCGCTATGCTGGGAACGGAACTGTTGATTTTCTGACAATGCAGATGGATTTACTCCAAAGAACCATTTCAAAACAGGTTTACTTCCACCATATCCTTTCCTTCCCACTACTTCTGGTGGGTGATGGATTAGAAGGGAGGCTAAAACATTTCTGGACCATCTTTAAAAGCAGGCATTGAAAAAAATTAAAGTTATACTCTATCACCTGTCTTATAGATCTTAGACCTTCTGACAGGTGTACGATGACATGTCAAAGTAGTTTTGCTTTGCATTTCACTGATGCTAAGAATGTTGAACTGTAGCTGTCTTCAGACACACCAGAAGAAGGTGTCAGATCTCATTATAGATGGTTGTGAGCCACCATGTGTTTGCTGGGAATTGAACTCAGGACCTCTGGAAGAGCAGTCAGTGCTCTTAACCACTGAGCCATCTCTCCAGCAACATGATGCAAGGTCTTAATTGCACACCTAAAGTCACCATATGTTCATGCCACCATAAGTCTAGATGTCAGAATTTAAACAATCTTTGAAATGTGTGAATGCCTCTTTAATGTACTGATTACCAAGCAAAAGAGCCAAAGTACTTCATGAGCATTGCAGTGTAGCAATACCATCATATTTTTATATTTATAGAGTTGTGATTTCCCTCTGATTTTTCTGTTTGATAAAAAGTCCAGATACTGCTCCTGTTGTGTAAGAAATTATTTATACTGCATCTAAGCTTCAGAAATGATCCTGAGCCCTTAGTGATCTGTTCTTTGCCAGCTGACCCTGAAGCTTGGCCAGTAGATGACAGTAGAGCAGCATGAAGGGAAAGCATGAGCTCTCCGTGTCTTGTAGGCTCCTTGCCAGGTGCCTGCAAAATGAGCCTCCAGCATCTGCTCCCATAGCACAGGAAGCAGCTGCAGCACCCAGTGTCTGCAGTACACAGCGACTCCAACAAACAGCAGCTTCCTCAGATGCCCTCCAGGGGTTTCACTCAGGAGTGGTCTGCTGTGAACAGGTTTTGGTTGGACTCTATCATAGCTGAAGTCCTCCCTTTAGGTCCTTTTTATCCTTTTCTGAGCAAGGCACAAATCAATCAATCTATCAATCAATCAACCATAGCTCCTCTTGTTTCTTATAGACTATCTGTGAAGGTTAATCTTCATAGTCAAGGTGTGTGGATTTAGAGTCACCTAAAAGACCAACCTTTGCAGGGAGGTTTAATTAAGGAAGGTGGCACTATAATCCTAGACTGTAGCCCTAGACTAAATACAAGGGGGTGGGGGTGGGGGTTGGGGGGGGTGAGGGGTAAGCCAGGTGAGCACTGCATTCCTCATTCTCAGTCTCCTGATTGGCTGAGAGCAGAGCCAGCAGCCTCACAAACTGCTGCAACAGAGGTGCTATACTGAAGTGGAAACTTAGGGATTCTTTGGAAAGTCATTGTTGTTGGCAGATGCTGCTTTGGTGGGGTAAACACATGGATGAATGCTTTCCTGGGGCAGATATTATTAAAAATATGGTTTGCTAAAGGAGACATGTGAAGGAACATTTTGCTAAAGCAGACACAGGAGAAAGGGTGTTTTGCTAGAGTGAACATATGAAAGGACTCATGATGAAGGATTCTTCACTCATTCCAGGCGTATATTGATTCATCTTACATATGTTGTAGAGCTCCTTTCGTCCGTCAGGACTCTATAAAGGGAAA
Organism: Mus musculus; assembly: GCF_000001635.26. Classification (NCBI taxonomy): domain Eukaryota; kingdom Metazoa; phylum Chordata; class Mammalia; order Rodentia; family Muridae; genus Mus; species Mus musculus. The sequence continues at coordinate 36,385,909 of NC_000083.6, forward strand.
TGCACCAAAAACTCCTGGTGGTGTGCTGGCAGCTTTTTGTTTTATCCTCGGACTTCAGCTGATTGGCAGAGTGATGTCAGCTGGTAAAGACTAGAGTGAAGATTTGCTAAGACAGACTCATGTGCTGAGGCAAGACACCTGATGGTTTTGGGTGGGGGAGTATAAATAGAATTCAATGGACTGGGAGAGGGGCTTGCCTGTAGAACTAGCTTTGCAACACTTCTTGATCTTCAATTTGTTGAGAAAGGCACAGTTGAGAGCTTCTAGTGTTTCTAGTTTTCCAAATCTCTCCTGCTGACTCATGTCAATTTAGCTGAGTCCTGGCTGTTTCTGCAATGTGTGCTACCACTGCTGATTGGTTTTTCGTATCTGGAATCTACCAAACTGACCTGTTTATAGATTGCTGAAGTATTTGTAAGTGTATTGAGCTTCTGTTGTTGACTCGTTAACTGAATTGCTTATCTAACAATGCAAATGGGATTTACTTCAAAGAACAATTTCTAAACATGTCCACTTTGTCTGAATCCTAATACCCTTTTTCCACACTACCTCTGGCAGATGGTGGGATAGAAAGGAGGTCAAAGCATTTAGGAAATATTATTAAAAGCCAGGTTGAGAAAAATTTATGCCTACACTAAATCATCTTTTCTCCCCTCCCATGACAGACAGTTCTTTCCAACTGTGAGCCAAAATAAGCCTGTTATGTATTTATTTTATGTGTATGAGTATACCATTGCTCTCTTCAGACACACAAGAAGAGGGCATCAGATCCCATTACTGATGGTTTTGAGCCACCATGTGGTTGCTGGGAATTGAACTCAGGATCTCTGGAAGAGCAGTCGGTGCTCTTAACCCCTGAGCCATCTCTCCAGCCCTAAGACTTTTATCTTAGGCTGTTCATGTCATATATGTTGTTGTGCAAACAAGAAACATTACCAATTTTTCTGAAAGCAACTATTTTTCTGATCTCCAATTTCCAGTGTCAGGATAAAGTAGCTCAAAATTCACTATTAATCTCCCAGGGCACATTTTTTCATTCAGTCATTATTCACAATAGGATCTAGAATGACACAGCATTCTTTGGGAAATTCTCTGGTTGTCAGGACAAACCTCAAAGAACAGCAAGTGCTCTTTTTCACTGAGTTATCGCCCCAGCTTCAATGCTTTTTTGTTGTTTGTTTGTTTGTTTGTTTGTTTAATGAGGTCAATGGAGCCTGATACCACATCTGGTTTATGCTATCTGGAGATGAAATCCAGGGCTTTCTGTGTATTGGGCAAAGCACTATACTAACTGAACTACATCCCAGCTATCTCCTTACCTGCTCTCTGTTTTAAACCTATATGATTTCTATACCACAACTCTTTCTCTCATTCTATATCTCATAATATGAATTAAATACCTGTCTATTTTTATATATTTGAAATACAGAAAAATGCAGTTGCAAATATATATATATATATATTCCATAAGTGGTAGTTGGAAAGCCTAGATATGGAGTTAAACTGCCAAACTCAAGTGCTGAGAAACTCTGGCCATCTGCAAGAGCAGCAAGCGCCCTTTATATTAGTTTCCTTTTGAAACAGCATCTCAGTATGCAGCCTGGCTGGCCTGAAAGTGGCTATGTAGACCAGGCTGGCCTAGAACTCAGACATCCATGCTACTGGTTCCAAAATATTTGGAATAAAAGGAACTTTCTCATGACATGGACTAATTGTAAATTTTTCTCATTGATAAGTCACTAAATGGACACAGACGGTACTTCCTCAAGGTTGTCCACACTGAGGACATCAAACATCATTGATCTTTTTCATTATTGGCTGCATTCACATCAGAGGAGAATCTTGCACACTGAATGGATGCTAGGTCAGTAAATGTTCTTTTAAAGTATGATGTTCATTGACCAAGTCCTTTATGTACAAATTGTGAAGAAGTCAGTCATTAATATAGCTACCCATTTCCCATAGAAAACTTTGGAAGCATTAAGAAGCCCTTAAGTTGACTGAGGATTCAAGTAATCAAAATCACTAATGCTATCTTGGGAGTTTAGATAATATATTTGTTGTAGTCAACTGGGTAAGGGATCAGTTGCTGTTGAATAGACTTTTTAAAAATTTTATGTTGTGGGAGGAACAATAAAATTTAACTACATTGTTTTGGAGATAAGGCTGGGCATGAAGAAGAGCTCTACCAACCCTGTGTGGCAGCAGATGCATGTTCAACATTTTGGAGAAATAGTTGTTCCTTAGGCAGGTCCTTTATTCAGCTATCTGGAATGAGATCTACTACCTGTAAATGAGAGGAGTCTGGACTGACTGTTGTAGAGTTCTGTGAAGTTTGCAAGCACCTCTGTTCATGTCACTTGCAGTGATGTGACTCTGAGTTCAGTCCTTGCTGGTCACAATTCAGTCCTGGTTGGAGGCTCTGGGCCCAGGGTTGGAAATGCTGCTCTGAGATGTCAGCTTCCAGTATTCTGCAGCCTATGATTTGCCTGGAGGGGAGGATTTCCTTTTGGGAGTCTTGGAACAAGCTTGAGCGATTCCCTAGTGATCACCTGTTTTGTTTTCTGATCTCTTATTAATGGCCTTCCCACTGCTGCTGGCATATGTGACTCAGTGCATTATCCAAAGCAGTGCTTCTCACCCTTCCTAATGCTGGAACACTTTAATACAGTTCCTCATGTTGTTTGACCCCCAACCCTCATATTACCTTTTTTGCTACTTCATAACTGTCATTTGTTTTTTAATCACAATGTAATTTTTTTTTCTTTTTGGATACAGAGGTTTGCCAAGGCAGTTGCAACCCACTTGTTTAGAACCACTGATATAAAAGGCTGTGGTTAGGCCATTGTTGAGAGCTAGTTTATAGTTAATTATGTAAATCTATGGAATTGTTTTTTTTTCTTTGATTCTGTTAAATTGACATATAATCATGTACATGAGGCTATTACAATGTTTCTTCATAGCAATAGAAAGCCTAAGATAGTGTAAAATATTATTTAATACTAGAAATACTCTCTAACAGAATTCTTCTAATGTGGGAGAACATGGTGGTGCGTGCCTGTCATGCTAGTCATTGGGAAGCAGAGGATTTCAAGCCTTCCTGACCTAGAGGGGATTCATTTCTTAAAGAGCAAAAACAAGGACTAGAATTCACATTGCAATTAAATACTTCCTGTCTACAAATCTCATCTGAAATCTTACTGCAATCTTTTCTCCACACACCTAAGTAGACACACTTCAGATGAACTAGCTGGCATTGCACACTGGCATGAGGATCAGGAGTCAGGACCATAGAGATCCATGGTAGAGGGGAAAAACAGGGTCACTCTGGTAGACTGTCCAGAGAATGAACTGGGGAAATTTAGACAACAGCAGTCAGAGGAGGTGAGCCATGGCTAGAAATCTCTAGTTTATTTTCAAAGAAATAAAGAAATGATACAGAGCAGACCAGGGAAGAGTCCCCCCTGTACTGTACTTTAGCCTAACCCTCATGGTAGGATCCTGCAGATGAACTTGGTGGGTAGGCAGCAGTCACTGACGTCTTTTTTCTTCTTCCCTGGTTTGAGAACAGGAGAGTGAACCTTTCTCAATGAAGCACTGAGGATAGGTCTAACTCTTTGTAGAAGCTTTAAACAAATCTGGATGGGGCCGGGACATCGGGGAACACATGGAAAAATCTGCCAGGAATAAATGAGGGTGGCTTGGATGAAAACTATCAGAAGCAGTGTGTGATGGCAAGAATCATGTACCTTATTAGCAAAGTTGAAAAGGAAATATTAGAAAGCAGAAGGGAAAAGTCCAGAACTCATAAAGGGGGTACTGTAGGTCTAGCGAGCACCCTCACTGAATAGAAATGACCAGAGCTATGGTAAAGACAGAAAGGCCCCCTGAAAAATTCCATTGTGCACTCAGTAACAGATATTTTAATTCAGGAGAGAGGGAGAAAGATAGACAAATGTTGCAAGCAGTCACAGCAGGAGCAATAGTGGAAAACACTCTCCAATCAGTACCCAACTAGAGCAGTTTTTTTTTTTTCAAAGACCTCTACTGAGCTCATGGTTTGTTAGCACCAGCCCCTCCAGTAACCACACTCTCAGGACAGTCAGAGCATTGGAATATGTGCTGACACCTGGCAGGATCGCATATAAAGGAAGGAAGTGGCTTTAAATCAGACAGTGCAGCATTCAGTGTGGTAGAAATCTTGTCAGACCCAGAGTCTGCACAGAGCATTGACACGGGTTCCACCCAGTTTAAGTGTGTGCTCACAAGATGACAGGAAGATCCTTATAGAGGTCAGGCCATGTTTCAAAATGAGATTGCAAAAGACATGTCCAGAGTGTCAGCAGCATCTGAGAACTGACTCTTGGGGTGTGCCTAGTGGTGGGACCTCTACCTTCTGTGGTGTCAAACTGTGAAGGATTGCCCAGGGGCACAGTAGACATCTGGGAATCCAGGGAGGACTCCCATGGGAATCAAGGCTGCAACCAGAAAGCAGGTGGGACTGAATTCTGTCTTTATATCCCACAGGACTGTCCATCTCCCCAGCTCATCTAACCCTCCTCAATTTATCATACATTTGGTTCTACAAGACCGCTGTCTTGTCACAGCAGGCAATGCATTCAGCCCAGTGTAAGCCAGTTCTACAAGGACATCAACTTCATTTTCTGTATCAGGTTTTACTCATGTTTAGTACATGAACCAACCACCTACCATGGTAAGAAATATCAAAATAGTAGACACATGTGTATCTTCAGTAAACAAGTGTGATGTTGTAGTTCAGTGCAAAGAAAATTTAGTCAATGATGAAGATTTCTAAGGAGCCTCTGATAAGGGAGGGCTCAGTGCCGTGGACTGTGCTGAAGACATTCCCCCAGCAAGTCCCAGAGCCTCCTCTACTCCTGTTATTCAGTAACAAGCTTCTGGCAAAAAAACCGATGGAACCTAAGCAATAGCTGGCCTCAAGCCCATTGTATTCTTCAGGTAGGGAGCAACTGAGGTACAGGAAGTCTTTCTCATTCTGTACGACCATTTCTTCCCATTTCACACCCTGCCATGCAACAGCCACAGAGCTAAGGAAGCTACCCCATGCCACAGATTCAACCTGTGGCACCAAGATAAGATCAGACCTAGTAGAAGATGCCCCTGTGAACACAGAAGTGGGAAAACGACGCTGCAACTACATAGGCCCCAAGAAATGGGTAAGGGTAAATAGCCTGGGTCCTTAATCTCTGAGATATTAAATGGTGGCAATAATGTGGGTGCTTGAAAAATTTAAAATGTTCCCAGGTACAGAAAGTTACAGAGTTTTGGGCTGTATATTTGTGCCTTGTGGATCTTTGGAAGGTCAGTGTGATGCCATAGAGAGACACAGGAGAAATTTTGAGTGGAGTTCATAAGAGATTTGTCAGTAGTGCATTATGTTTTTCACTTCTTGCTATTGTATACTTGGCGTCCTATGAACATGGCCACTGACAAAGCAGCCAACTCCACCCAAAAGTTTTTGATCCTCTTGGATCTGTGTGGTCTCTGGTAACCAGAAAGCTGCACATTAGTGCAATTGGACTCAGCACACCAGTCAAAGACTGTGACGTGAGTAGACAATGAAACTGAAGATCAGCAGCATAGATCGACAGGTCAGGGAGATAGGTAGGCCTTTGTTATCTTTTCCTTCTTTGACTCTGGCATCTAGATCAGCATCTGGGCTAGGACTCAGATGGATGTTGTCAGCAGGATAGGTATGGTGATCAGGGTAAACTTGTCGCAAGTCACTGCTCCTATGATATCTGGGACTAGAGCTGAATCTGAGGTCAGGAAGCCAGGCTATGGAGGTTTGTCCCCTACAATTACTCTTTTCATGACGCCTCAGGTCCCTACTTCCTCCTGGGTACTCTAAGAGAAGCCAATCAGCTTCTTCCAGAAGCTCAGAAATGTATTGTGAATGGAAATCATTCTGGACTAAATTAATACCATCATTTAGGAGGAAGACTTTGTTACCTGCAGTCCTCCTCTTGCTGCTGGCATCCATGCTGACCTAAATTTTTGACTCTGGCAAATGAGTATTAGAACTGAGAGAAAGAATCTCATTCCGTAGCCACAAGGATGCTGTGCATCACTACCACAGGCCAGGGAAACCTAGCCTTGGCCCTGTCCCTTCCAGCAGCTCCTGGCTTCCCTTTTAGGTTCCCTATGCCTGGCTTCCTGCATCCTCTAGGTCCAGAGCTGTGCTCCCTGTTCACCCCCAGCCTAGTGAACTTTCTCAGGTGCCAGAAAGTGGGCAGGGTCTCATGGCATATTGGTTTCAGGCTCATATGAGCTGTGTTATTTCTATGCCCTATCTTCTCCTGGGTCCTAGGTCCAAATTCATTGTTAGGTTATATGTAAGACATGCAGATTGTGGGAAGCAATAGAGATCTTGGACTTGCTCTTCTGAGCAGAGATGATGAGTGTCATTAGCTGGATTACAATAGACTAGCTAGACAGGAGTATCTGAAAAATGGCTTTGGCCCTTGATCTGGATGTTTTCTTAAGGGAGAATATTTTCCATAATCTATCCTGTTGGGGTTATTTTTAACATTTCTATCTTTTGCTCCCTTCTCCTCTCCAGTAATTACTAAATATTATTTATTTTTATTATGTATATTTTTTTTCTCCCCTGTATGTCTGTCTAAGCACCAGGATGGTATCTGGTGGCTTTGGAGATCAGAAAATGGGTTCAGATCCCTGTGTTTGGACTTAGATGGTTGTATGTTGATGTGCAGTTGCTAGGAATTGAATGCGAGTCTCCTGGAAGAGCAGTCAGTGCTCTTTATCACTGGGCCATCTGTACAGCTCCCAGATCCCCCAAATAATTTTTCCTGAAAACCTATACCAGTATTCTGGAGTTCTTTGTCTTAAACAGACCTCTGGCAATTACTTCTCACAGGATGTTTACTTTATAGACACACTAATCTCCATTTATGAAATGAGCACTTCTTTTTGTTCTTGTTTGTATCATTTCCTACTTAACTTTGTAAATATATTTAGAGATGCCTGTAGATTATTTGTATTTCAGACAGCTATTACTGAAGTTGCAGAGACTTTTCCATTGCACATTTTATTGGACTATCCATGAGTGTTATGTTGTCCTCCATCCTTAGGAACTGGGCATCCCTGCCCCATCTGTTTTTGTTTTTCGTATCTACATGGTATGAGACCCATCTTCAGTACTGAATATGAGTCTGTGGTCTTTCCTTTCAGAATGTCTCTAGTTCCTGACAGCAACAGTAGCATGTCCCTGATGGTCCCCAAAGCCCTGGACCCTTGAGCACATAACACTTAAGGGTGATACTATCATCAGAAAGTTTATTGTCAAAACCTGGTTTCTAACAACTGTAATGAACAACTATCTGCCAAAACAAACAAACAAACAAACAAACAAACAGACAGACAGACAGACAGACACACAAACAGACAAAAAAAAAACAATGAAAGACATATATATATATATTAAAATTCAGGAAAAGGAATTTATTAAATGTCATTTTTGAAAGAGAAGTTAGCCTGTTCTGAGACTCCCTCAGGTTCTCCAGATTCATTTTTAGAATCTTAACATGAGTTTCAGCATTAAATATAGAAATTAGGAGTCTCTCCTTTCTCCTTTATAGTTCTTCATTTTAAGAATTTTTCTTCATTCATAAATTGGAGATTTCTGGACATCATGTACCTCTTCTGATGGCAGCTACCTAATTAGTCCCAGGTCATTCTAAGGAGGTTCTTTCAGACTGTGCATGTGTGTCATCCCAATTCATTGGTTGCTGATCCTTGAACTTCTACCCCTACCTTTCATGTGCTGGCATTACAGGTGTGTGCAGTGATACAAAAGCCTTCTTTGAAGTTATAAAGTATATCCACTTATCCGTGTCTATAAGAAATGGCAGGAATTTAGCAAGTAATGTAGACTGGTATTAAGTGTACACTTTAGGTGTGCATTTTTTCTGGTTATTGTTGTGTTGTTGTTATTGTTGTATTGATTTAGGATCTCATGTAGCTTCTCATGGTCTTTGTCTACTGGTATTTTTATCTCTTCTTTCTTTTTTTCTTTTCATTTATTTTATAATTAGATATTTTCTTTAATTACATTTCAAATAACCCTTTCTGAAAATCCTCTATCTCATCTCCCCTCCCCCTGCTCCCCAACCCACCCATTCCTGCCTCCTGGCCCTGGCATTTCCCTATACTGGGGCATAGAACCTTCAGAAGGCCAAAGTCCTCTCCTCCCACTGATGGCCGACTAGGCCATCCTCTGCTACCTATACAGCTAGAGACTGAATCCCACTATGTGATTTTTTTGATTTGTGGTTTAGTCCCAGGGAGCTCTGGGGGTACTGATTAGTTCATATTTTTGGTCCTCCATAGGGTTGCAAACCCCTTCAGCTCCTTGGGTACTTTCTCTAGCTTGTTCATTGGGGACCCTGTGCTCTATCCAATGGATAACTGTGCACATTCACTTCTGGATTTACCAGGCACTGGCAGAGCCTCTCATGAAACTACCATATGAGGCTCATGTCAGCAAAATCTTGTTGGCATCTGCAAAAGAGTCTAGGTTGGGTGGTTGTTTATGGGATGGATTCCCAGATGGGACAGTCTCTGGATGGCAATTTCTTCAGTCTCTGCTCCAAACTTTGCTTTATAACTCCTTCCATGGGGATATTGTCACCCCCCCCCCCCTTTGGTTTTTCAAGACAGCGTTTCACTTTGTAGCCCTGGCTGTCCTGGAACTCACTTTGTAGACCAGGCTGGCCTCGAACTCAGAAATCCGCCTGCCTCTGCCTCCCAAGTGCTGGGATTAAAGGTGTGTGCCACCACTGCCCGGCATTGTTCCCCATTTTAAGAAGGATCGACGCTAGGGCTACATAGAGAAACCCTGTCTTGAAAAACCAGAAAATGAAAAAAAAAAAAAAAAAGAAGGATCGAATTGTCCACACTTTGGTCTTCCTTCCTCTTGATTTTCATATGTTTTGCAAATTGTGTCTTAGGTATTCTGAGGTTTTGGTCTAATATCCACTTATCAGTGAGTGCATATCATGTGGGTTCTTTTGGGATTGGGTTACCTCACTCAGGATGATATCCTCTAGATCATCCATTTGCCTAAGAATTTTATTTATTTTATTTTATTTTTTTTACAGAAGTGCAGTTTTAATGTCAACTGTGAGTCCAGCCTATTTCCAGCCTCTTAGATGGGTAAAAAAATCTTTCTTAGCCTATGTATCACATGGGACACCATCAGCACATGATACCCCCAATGTCAGGACTTGCATAGTACTACCAAATGAGCAATGAGAGAATCAATGTGGATACCTGGGCACAAGACTCCTGAACCCAGTATCCACAGAGTCACAAATTTCACAATTATAGTACTGCTTGCAACAGCATCAGCAAGAGGCTGCTTCTGTGGAGTGAGGCCTTCTTCCTCTTCTAGGACTCAGAGGTGACCCCTGACCTGAGTCTGTCAGGCTCTTTGTATCCTGGGATGCTTGATGAGCCTTTGGTCCTGGTACTTTTATCTTGTGCATAGATGTTTTTCAAGTATTTCATCAAGATGGGTTTCATCCTTACAGTGGCCAGGCTTCATGGCTGCAGTCCATCTTCTAAGCCTGGGTCATCAGCTAGAATAATCTGTTCAGTATCAAGAGGCTGAATCTCCATTGTGCAAATGGGGTGTCCAAGAACCATTCTGAACACTTACTTAACAGTCAAAGAGTCAAGATCATCTTATTACATTTTGATAAAAGTTGCCTGGAAGCAGCTCATCTTGACCAGCAGAGACTCATTGATCCATTGACTGACATTGCTCCATCCTCCACCAGGATTGGCTTCTGAGGGCCCAGATATTATTGCCATCCACTGATGTCACATTTTCTGTAAAATGGATTCTCAGAGCTGCTTGGAAGGTTTATTCATGATGATAAATATTGGGATGAACTCTGCATCTAAAAGATGAGGTCCATGGTGAATTTCAGTTCTGTCTCTAAGGGAAGACCACCTTAACGGTGGTCTCTATTGGCTTTTGGATTTGTGTTGAACCTCTGAGTGTCTCATATAAAGAGTCATGCAAACTGCAACACCGTGACTCATCTTCTGGGAGGTAAGACTGTGAAGTTTTGTTAGTGATCCCTAGTAGCACTGAATTGGACCTACTCAAAGTAGTGCAGGTTAGCAGAAGGAAAATGGCATGAAAGCCTGAGCAGTCCCTAACCTTTCTTGGAGGGATGGGCTCCACACCTGGAAAAGGACCTGCGCAGGAGCTACCCAAGGCGGCACATGTGCTGAATGCATAGGTAAACCTTGAAGAACAGAGCCATGGGAGGCACTTTGCAGCTCTGCTCCTTGCTTGATCTGGAGCAGGCCTCTACAGACCTGGGAACACGTTTCTCCTTATTGGTAGCAGATCAGATGATGGAAGGAAAGGATAGCCAAGAAGACCAGGGTCAGTGTCCTGGGCAATCAGGATGAGGCTTTGTTTCCTTGAGCCTGGTGGCTGTGAAGATGTTCTACCAGCTACCCTGTGGTAGATAGGAGATGGTTTGAAAGACCAGCATGGTGATGTATGCCCAGGCTCCGAATGCCACTGTGGAGATTCTGGTGACACTGCAATCATCTCCTCTAGACAGGGCACGCAGGATACACAGGAAGTAGGTTAGCAGCTTGGCTTCCCCATGTGGGCATCCAGGCAGCAATGTCAGACTTCACAGGGCTCAGCACACTCTGCCTGCCTGTCCAATGGAATTGTAGGGAGCCATTGAGGTGGTCCCTTTGTACTTTGACCATGATCACTCTGTCAGTTGTTAGGTCCCCAAGCAGAGTCTCAATCTGAATATGTTTCCCATGGACAACAGCTCCACAAAGCCCCTTTCACCCTGGCTGTACCCACAGTCTCTTGCTGATTACTGCTAGTTCAGTTGCATTAGGTACCTCCTAGGCATTCTCCAGCAGGATTTCTTCCCAAGGTGGTAAGCCAAGGAGCAGGGTTTAATCCAGCTGGTGTAGAAATATATCTGACCATCCCAGGAGGCCCTGGAAATGTACAGCTTTCTGATTTTTTTCCTTTTCATTAGGTTCTGCCTCCTGCTGCTTTCAGGGAGCCATTTTATTGGAGGATGTATGCTTCTTTTTTGTCTTGGGAGCCCGTGGGATACAGCAGAGTTGTGACAGGCAAGCCCTGATTCTCTTGCTCATTCTCTTGAAGCAGCTGATCTTTTGAGGGGGAAATGGTGTTTCCATGTCACACTGTTTAGTATATGTGCTGCCGAAGCAAGCACCCATGTCACACTCTTGATCAGGTGGCACAGGCACATCCTCCAATATGCTGTTGCCGACAGATGGGGCAGCCACAGCTCCAGAATGGAGGGCAAAGCTAGAACTGTTGCTTTTTTTCTCAGGATAGTGTAGAGCAATGGGAGGCATGGAGACACTTCTGGCCACCTTGTGTCCTGATAGTGCCAGGGAAACAGGCCTGTGCTCTCCTGAGGGCTGGATGTGGAGGAGGCTAAAGTTGGGCTCACTGGCCCTTCTCTTTAGGAGAAGACTAGAGATACAGGGATGTGCTGGTGGTGAAGGGGGTGGTGTAGGGCACTGATCCACAGGCTTGGCTGAGATGGTAGATGTATGCTCAAGCCCCTTGTCTACCTGTGCTTTTAGAATCAAATATGCCCCCATTGACTCATTATATTTTTTTCTTTGCAGGGATTCTAAGATCTCATTGGCATCAAATCCCATGCCACAGAGCATTTCAATGATGTTATAATCTGGATCGGTCACAGTTGGGTTATTTACCTCAGTTTTCTTGACCCACGGATGTCTCTCAATGTCTTCAATGGATGGCCTCATCTCTGGGGGAACTGTGAGGATCTGGTGTATTAGGTTTTCAAGTTGTCCAGAGACATGAGTTGGAATGTCATAGGTCCCGGTAGCTATATTTTCCTCCATCTCTTTCATGGTGCTTCCTCTGAAGGGGTAGTACCCGGTGGTGATAAAATAAAGTAGCACGCCCAAACTCCACACATCTGCCTTCTTGCCATCATATGGCTCCTGTAGTATGAGCTCTGGGGCAAAACAGCTCTTGGTCCCACACTGCCGTTTCAGTAACGTGCCAGATCTACATCTGATGGCCAGGCCAAAGTCTATAATTTTGACATTCCCCTCCTCATCCCTCAGGATATTCTGTGCTTTTATGTCCTGATGGACAATATCCTGGTTGTGGCAGTATTTTAGAGCTGACACTACCTGCCCAAATATTCTCCTGGCCTCTTCCTCGTGCATCGGGCCATCCTCCTTTATGATGTCAAACAAGTTTCCTCCTGGAATATATTCGGTAACGATATTAATGTGCTTAGATGTTACCAGCACCTGGAAGAGGCAGATGATGTTAGGATGCTGTAGTTTCTCTAATGTGGCTATCTCTGCACGGATTCCCCTGATGTTCTTCTTGCTGAGCTCTACCGTTTTTATGGCAACCAGTGCCTTGGTTTTCAAGTGACAGGCCAGTTTCACGGTGCCAAATGAACCATGGCCAAGAGTGAAAAGCACCTTGTACTGACTTCCAACATCCTTCTTTTTGGAGTTGCTGGCCATGAGGCTAAGTGTTCCCTGTGCTCTGGTGCACACAGGTTGTGAGGTACAACAACCCGACAACTGACAAACTAGATAGCTACGAAGGAGTCCCACAGGTCACTGAAACCAGCTTCCTGCTCTGTATGGACAAGAGAAACAGTCTGATCCACAGTCTTATGCAGTGGGCCCTCATTCTTCCATCACAGTGGCTCTTTGTGAGGTCAGAGCATGAAATGCACCAAGCAGAGAACGTTATATAACCCACAGTGGCCTTCCCACTCTCATGAAAACCCTCTATGAGCTTCTGCTTCAATGGATCAGAGAGACAGATGCTTATTTGTTTAGCAATTACAGGCAGCAGAGTGCCTCGGTGGCCTTTGTAGCTGGATTCTGAGTACGTCAATCCAACCATTTGGCCTTTTAAGGATTAGATTCCTTTTGGACAAGTGTTCTGCAGAGAGAGGCTAAGTCATCACAAAATGTAACTAGGAGCTTTTCTTTTTTTTTTTTTTTAACATTTTTTTTATTATTAGGTATTTTCCTCGTTTACATTTTCAATGCTATCCCAAAGGTCCCCCATACCCACCCCCCCAATCCCCTACCCACCCACTCCCCCTTTTTGGCCCTGGCGTTCCCCTGTACTGGGGCATATAAAGTTTGCAAGTCCAAAGGGCCTCTCTTTGCAGTGATGGCTGACTAGGCCATCTTTTGATACATACGCAGCTAAAGACAAGAGCTCCCGGGTACTGGTTAGTTCATAATGTTGTTCCACCTATAGGGTTGCAGTTCCCTTTAGCTTTATTTTTTAATTGGGTGTTTATTTCATTTACATTTCCAATGCTATCCCAAAAGTTTCCCACATGCTCACCCACCCACTCCCCCACCCACGCACTCACACTTCTTGGCCCTGTCGTTCACCTGTACTGAGGCATATAAAATTTGCACAACTAATGGGCCTCTCTTTCAACTGATGGCCAACCAGGCCATTTTTCTGATACATATGCAGCTAGAGACACGAGCTCCGGGGGGGGTGGGTGGTGGTGGGGCAGGAGGTGGTGGTGGTAATGGATAGTTCATATTGTTGTTCCACCTATAGGATTGCAGTTCCCTTTAGCTCCTTGGGTACTTTCTCTAGCTCCTCCATTGGGGGCCCTGTGGTCCATCCAATAGCTGACTGTGAGCATCCACTTCTGTGTTCACTAGGCCCCAGCATAGTCTCACAAGAGACAGCTATATCTGGGACCTTTCAGCAAAATCTTGTTAGTGTATGCAATGGTGTCAGCGTTTGGAAGCTGATTATGGGATGGATCCCCGGATATGGCAGTCTCTAGATGGTCCATCCTTTCGTCACAACTCCAAACTTTATCTCTGTAACTCCTTCCATGGGTGTTATGTTCCCAATTCTAAGAAGGGGCAAAATGTCCACACTTTGGTCTTCGTTCTTCTTGAGTTTCATGTGTTTTGCAAATTGTATCTTATATCTTGGGTATCCTAAGTTTCTGGGCTAATATCCACTTATCAGTGAGTACATATTGTGTTAGTTCCTTTGTGATTGGGTTACCTCACTCAGGATGATGCCCTCCAGGTCCATCCATTTGGCTAGGAATTTCATAAATTCATTCTTTTTAATGGCTGAGTAGTACTCC